>NC_062296.1:26402358-26715863 GCF_902655055.1 Lutra lutra | reverse complement strand
TCAGTTTGGATTTCCCCTTTGTAAAATGGGGCCAGTAGTACCGACCTAATGTGTTATTGAATGTTTAAGAACAGTGAACTTGTAAAGGTCATTATATGGTGCTTCTTACATAGTAATTGTTAAATGGTAGCTAGTAATTGTTGTTGTTATTATTCAATGTGCACAGAATGTTACTCTCCAAGTAGATGTAGAGGAAACAAGAGTTATGGTCTTAAAGTTGGCCCCACACATTTATTAAGAGCATATCGCAGCATGACAATAGGAAGGACTCTCTTTCCCTAGCCCCTCTTCCTTTCAGGAAGACTCACATCTATAGGCTCTAACTGGACAATGAAGAGTCCGGATGGAGTCCAGGAGCAGATGTTGGAAGCAGCCCTGTCCCTATGAGGTCCTGCCTGAGCTCAGCATGCTTTTGTGTGAGTGAGAGGGGTGGGCTCTCACTTAAGCAAGAGTGACTCAAAACTAGGTACCGGTCACGTGATGCCAATAGTTAGGACTCCTCCCGTTGTCTGTGTAAGTAGGTTTGCTCTTGATTCAGCTTCCCATGATGTCCAAGGAATGACTGACTCCTCACAAATATAACAGAATGTGCATATGTAGCTTGGCTCCCTTCTCATGTCTCTGTAAAACAAGACAGATTACAATTCTGCTTGCCTGAGATCATGTCCTGGCTGAGCTTCTGGTGTGTCACATCTGCCTCTCTGTGTGTGTCTGTTTGCCTCTGTACTTGTCGGTGACATTCATCAGTGGAGGGAAATAGCTTCTGCAGTTGCAGCTCTGTTGATGAAATTTGGTCAGGCCTGGCTAAGTGTGCCTGGTTCGGGCTGGTCTACCATGGAAGTAGGGGAAGTGATATTCTTTGGATTAAGTTATTGAGGGTTCGTGTTAACATTTATTGACTACTGGGGCGCCTGGGTGGCTCAGTGGGTTAAAGCTTCTGCCTTCGGCTCAGGTCATGATCTCAGAGTCCTGGGATCGAGCCCCGCATCGGGCTCTCTGCTCGGCAGGGAGCCTGCTTCCTCCTCTCTCTCTGCCTGCCTCTCTGCCTACTTGTGATCTCTGTCTGTCAAATAAATAAATAAAATCTTTTAAAAAAAACATTTATTGACTACTTTGTGCAAGATTCTGTACTTTTAGCAAATTATCTCTTTCCAAACCTGAGAAGACTACGAAGTAAGTTCTATTATCGTCTAATTGTATAGGTGAGAAAACCAAGGCTTATGGTAAGTGATTTATCCAAAGTTACACAGCTGAAATGTGGTATTCATTCATTCAAGGAGAGATTTATTTTGAGCAATTCCTATGCCTGGAGAACTGTTGCACGTGGTAGGGATATACCAGAAAACAAGAGAGACAAATACCCCTGCCCTCATGGAGCTTGCATTTCTTTTCTTTTTTATTAAGATTTTATTTATTTATTTGACAGAGATCACAAGTAGGCAGAGAGGCAGGCAGAGAGAAGGGGGAAGGCAAGCAGGCTCCCTGCTGAGCAGAGAGCCCAATGCGGGGCTCGATCCCGGGACCCTGAGACCATGACCTGAGCCGGAGGCAGAGGCTTTAACCCACTGAGCCACCCAGGCGCCCCTGGAGCTTGCATTTCTAATGGTGAAAGACAAAAATTGAAATATATATATGTTATATAGTGAGAAGTGCTAAGGAGGAATATAAAGCAGAGAAGGGGTGTAGGGAGTATGTATGTGAGACTGAAGTTTAGAGAAGGTGGTCAGAAAAGGTATCACTGAGAAGGTGACATTCGAGCACAGCTCTGAGGGAGGTGAGAGAGTGAGCCATGAGAATATCTGCCCGGAAGAGCATTCCATGCAAAGGGAAGAGAAATTTCAAAGGCCCTGATGCAGGAATATTCCTGGCATGGTCAAGGAACAACAAAGAGGTTAGTGTAACTGGAGCAGAGTGAGCAGAAGGAAGAGTAGGAGATGAGATAAGAGAGGAAATAAGGGGGGCACCTGGGTGGCTCAGTGGGTTGGGACTCTGCCTTCGGCTCAGGTCATGGTCTCAGGGTCCTGGGATCGAGCCCCACATTGGGCTCTCTGCTCAGCGGGGAGCCTGCTTCCTCCTCTCTCTCTGCCTACTTGTGATCTCGGTCTGTCAAATAAATAAATAAAATCTTTAAAAAAATTAAAAAAAAAGAATTCAGAAATAGATATATATGTGAGGTTCTTTTTTTTTAATTAAAAAAAAAAAAAAAAAGAAGGGACTGGGAAAGAATCCCTCGAGTAAGGGACTCTGAAACATAAGAGCCATCAGCTTCATAAGTAACTCGTCCTCGGAGTGAATTACTACTTACAAGACACCATGCTAGGTCCTGGAAACAAAGGGATGGATAAATCACAGTGATTAGCCCGAGCACCTGGACTATTGAAAGCCTTCCTCTGACTTCCCTTATCTCCTTTTCTTCAATCTGTCTAGCATACAAATGAAGATGTAGTTTCCCAAATCACTGCTGTATCACTATAGTACTCTGCTTTCAAAAGCCTCTCATCAGATTTCCATTGCCTGAAGGAGTTCTCATATTGGGTCAGGCATCAGAATCAGTTGAGGGGGTATCTGTGCGCCTGTGTGGTGGTGGGGGTGGGAGATGCTTGTTCAAAGTGAAGGCTCCCTGGCCCCATCCCTAAACCTACTGAATCAAAGTCATTGGACTTGGGGCCTGTAATTAATTTTCAACAGTCTCTGCAGGTGATTCTGATGCAGATGGCTACCATTTAGTAGTAGCTAATGTGCTAAGGCCAAAGCTCCTTAATATGGGGAAATCAGCCCTAATCGTGACCTATTCACATCCTTGTTATTCTTCAACATAGACCCTCCGTTCTAGCCATTGTTCCCTAAGCATACTTTACACAGTCTTTACTCTATAGAACCTTTGGTCACTTTGCTCCATCTGGCTGAAATGCCTTCTCTCCTTACTGTCTCTCCAAATCTTTGCCATTCCTTCAGTTCTAATTCAGGTTTAGTCTCTTTCTTGGTGCCTTCTCTGACCCAACAGCCCATAGTATTCACACCCCCAGAGTACTTATCAGCAACCTCGTCATGTTTGTTGAATTATTTTACTTCTTAGACATGTCTGTTATCTCAACCAGACCATAAACTCCCTCAGGATAGGGTCCATTCCTTTATGTTTTTGTATCTCCCAAGGGCCTTGCCCAGTACTGAGCAGGCAGAAAAAAACAACAGGAGGAGGCAGGAAAGTGTGTTTATGCTCATAATGGAGCATATTTCTTGTCCTTTATATTCTCATTTATTGGAGCATAACAAATTCCCAAACAACTACTTTTCAATGAACAACTCAGATTTGGTTCATAAATACAGGTTCCAAAAATACATTGAAGATAAAAACCTCTTTGGCTCACATTCTCTTGCTGCAGGAAGGTATTCGGTGATATACTACTGGATACCGGCTGCTATTTTAGTAAATATTTCAGGAATCCACTTATTCAGTGCTGTGATTTTCAAATTTTTATCCAAGGTTGTATTTCATGTTTTGTTGCTCTTGAAGGAGTTTATCTGCATGCTGAAATAGTGTACTCTTAGGTTATTGGAAAAGAAACCCCAGGACCAAAGTATACCTAGAGGTTGCATTGAGGTTTCCTAATGATTATGACGTTATACTTATCAAGGTTGAAGATAAGGCGATGGTTCCAGAGTCACTCTCTCATTAATATGTTCATGGAAGAATCAGTATAATATCTACATTTTTTTTTTAATTTTTTTATTTTTTTCAGCATAACAGTATTCATTAAAAAATATGGAACGCTTCACGAATTTGCGTGTCATCCTTGCGCAGGGGCCATGCTAATCTTCTCTGTATCGTTCCAATTTTAGTATATGTGCTGCCGAAGCGAGCACTAATATCTACATTTTTTACAGGAAGGCAAACCTTAGGCACAGGTTAATAAGCCGCGGTTAGGCAATGAGATTGTAATCTTGCTGAAAATTGAGTTTATGGAGATTTCGGTTTTCTATTTCTATAGGAGAGTCAGCATAGTTTAGACAAGTGATTTTCAAACTGTTTTTCACCGTCTTAGGGTTCGACAGAATTACTCTGATGGCCACTGAGAGCAAGGGTCTGGTGGTTATGGCTGATAATGTTGTAAGAGAGAGAGGGAAGTATTCAAATTTTATTTGGCTTCTGCCTGCATCACAAAAGGTAGAACTCAGCATGATAAGAATGAATCCAATGTCAAGTTAAGTTGAGTTTGTGACCTCAAGTCTCTTCACATAGTCTATATCCCAGGGGATTGATCACAGATGGAATTATAGCACTGCTGTCAGGAATCTTTAAGGAGGGAGGCTTGGGTGGCTCAGTCAGTTAAGCATCTGCCTTGGCTCAGGTCATGATCCCAGAGAGCTGGGATTGAGCCCTGCATTGGGCTCCCTGCTCAGTGGGGAGTCTGCTTCTCCCTCTGCTTGCCGCCCTCAAGCTTGTGTGCTCACTCTCTGAAAACAATAATTTTTTTTTTTTAAAGAAGGAATCTTTAAGGGATAGTGAAAATGGACTAGGTCCATAAAGAAGCTGAGAGAGGAATAGATACTGTCCTGGTTTTCAAAATGGATGAAGGTAAATTCTTTGACGTATAGACTCATAACCTCAACATTTTTTTTTAAAAATAAGTGAACTCTACACCCAGCATGGGGCTTGAACTCACAACTGCAAGATCAAGAGTCACATGCTCTACCAACTGAGCCAGCTAGGCATCCCAAGACTCATAAACTCAACTTCTATAATTCTTGTTTTCAATGTCATTGACTTCCACTCTTTACTTCCTTCCCTTTGCTTGCTTTGAGTTTATTTTGTTTCTACTTTCTTAAATCAGAACTTCAGGTTATTGATTTGAGACATTTTCTCTTTTCTAAGTCTTTTCTAAGCTTTTAGTGCTATAAATTTCCTCTCAGCACTTTAGCCATATCCCTCAAAGTTTGATGTGTTTATTCTTATTTTCATTTAATTCAATGTATTGTTTTATTTTCTTTGAGAATTTTTCTTTGCCTTAAGGATTATTTAGATTTTGATTAGTTTCCAACTGTTTGGAGATTTTCCTGTTATCTTTCTGTTACTGATTTGGTTTATCTTGGTATATGTTCCATGTATATGTGAATAGAATGTATATTCTGCTGTTGTTGACTGGTGTGTTCTATAAATGTCAATTAGATCCTGTAAGTTGATCGTGCTATTTAGTTCTTCTATATCCTTGCTGATTTTCTGTCTAGTTCTGTCAGTTTTTGAGACAAGTGTGTTGAAGTCTTCAATTACCTTTTTTTTTTTTCTGTTTCTCCTTTCAGTCTATCACTATTTGTTTCATATATTTTGCAGCTCTGTTGTTTGGGGCATAAAGATTGGAATTGCATTATGTCATCCTGGTGACTGACACTTTTTCATTATAGAATGTTTTCTCCCTTGTTATCTCTGATAATTTTCATTTCTCTGGTCTACTTATATGATATTAATATAGCCACTCTTGCTTTCCTTTGTTTAATATTCCCATGATATAACTTTTTCTATTCTTTTACTTCCAACCTGCATATATTCTGTTATTTGAAGTTTCTTTTATAAGCATATTATTGTGTCATATTTTGAAACTATTCTGCCATTGTGTCTTTTAATTTGCATATTTAGACTGTATACATTTAATGACATTATTGATATGCTAGGGCTTAAGTATAACATTTTTTGTTTTCTATTCTCTCTGATCTTCTCTTTTGTGTTTATTTTTCCTTCATTCTTTTGAGTTACCTTTAGAATTCCATTATGATTTGTCTGTATTTTTTTCTAGCTTTGTTGAGACATATTTCACATACCAAACAATTCAGCCACTTAAAGTATATAATCCAATGGTTTTTAGTATATTAAATTGTACAATCATCACCACAATCTTTATCACTCCAAAAAGAAACCTTGTAACTCTCTAAGCAACCACTAACTTCCTCTCTCTCTATATATATATGCCTATTTGAGGCACTTCATGAATGGAATCATATAATATGAGGTTTTTTGTGACTACCTTAACTGAGCATGTCTTAAAGATTCATCCATGTTGTACCATGTATCAGTACTTCTTTCTTTTTATGGTTGACTAATATTCCATTAGTTAGATAGACTGTATTTGTTTATCCATTCTTTAGTTGATGGACATTTGAGTTGACTCCACCATTTGGCTATTATGAATAATGCTGCCATGAACTTTTGTGTATAGGTTTTTGTGTGGACATGTTTTCATTTCTCTTGGGCATATACCTAGGAATAGAATTGCTTGGTTAAGTGGTAACTCTATGCTTGAATTTCCAGACTGTTTTCAAAAGTGACAACAGTTTTATATTCCCACCACCAGTATATGAGGGTTATGACTTTATATCCTCACCAAACTAACTCTAATTATCCTGTTTTTTTTTAGTATAGCCATCCCAGTAGGTATGAAGTATTACCTCATTATGGTTTTGATTTATGTTTCCCTGATAATGAATGACATTGAACATTGTTTCATGTGCTTATTGGCCATATCTTTGGAGAAATATCTGTTTAGATCTTTTTCTGATTTTAAAAATTAGGTTGTCATTTTATGATTGAATTTAGTAGACCTTCATAATTTCTAGTATGAGTCCCTTATTAGGTATATGATTTGCAAAAATTTTCTCCCTTTCTTTGAGTTGTCTCCATTTTCTTGGTAGGGTCCTAAGAAACACAAAAGTTTCTTAAAATTTTTTATGACCTCTAAGTTGCTATTTTTCTCTTGCTAACATTTTTGGTGTCATATCCAAGATTCCATTGACAAATCCAAAGTCATGAATATTTATTCCCATTTTATCTTCTAAGAGTTTTAGTTTTGACTCTTACATTTAGGTTTTTTATTCATTTTGGTTTTGTTTTAAAGAATTTACTTATTTGACACAGAGAGAGCACAAGAAAGGGGAGTGGCAGAGGGAGAGGGAGAAACAGGTTCCGCATTGAGCAGGGAGCCTGATTCAGGACTCCATCCCAAGACCCTGGGATCATGACCTGAGCTGAAAGCAGACACTTAACCCACTGAGCCACCCAGGTGCTGCATCATTTTAAACTTCTGTATATTGTGTGATGTACAGATCCAACTTCATTATTTTATATGTGGCTTTCAATTTGTCTAAGCACCATTTATTGAAAAGACTATTCTTTCCCTATTGAATTCTACTTGTGCCTCTGCTGAAAATCAATTGACCATAGACACATGGGCTTATTTCCAGCTCACAGTTATATTCCATTGAAATATGTCTATTCTTGTGCGGGTATCATGCTGTCTTGATTACTATTGTTTTGTACTAGATTTTGGATTCAGGAAATTTTAAACTCAACTTAGTTCTTTTCTAAAATTATTTTGCCTAGGAACACCTGGGTGGCTCAGTCAGTTGGGCATCTGACTCTTGATATCAGCTCAGGTTATGATTTTGGGGTCCTGGGATTGAGCCCTGCATCGGGCTCTGTGATCAGCGCAGTCGGTTTCTCCCTCTCCCTCTGCCCCTCCCCTCACCCTTGTGCTTCGTTCTCTCTCAAGTAAATAAATAAAATCTTTTTTAAAAAAAGATGCCAGGTCGTCCGGGTGGCTCAGTCATTAAGTGTCTGTCTGTCTTTGGCTCAGGTCATGATCCCAGGGTCCTGGGATCAAGTCCCTCGTCATGCTCCTTGATCAGTGGGAAGCCTGCTTCTCCCTCTGCCTGCCACTCCCTCTGCTTGTACTCTCTCTCTGGCAAACAAACAAACAAATAAATAAAATCTGTATAAAATAAAGTTATTTTGTTTGTTATGGGTTCCTTGAGATTCCATAGTAATTTTAGGATCAGTTTGTTAATTTCTACAAAACAGCCAGTTGGTATTTTGATATAGATTAAATGAAATCTTTAGGTTAATTTGGAGGAGTATTGCTACCCTAACAATATTAAGTGTTTTGATCTATGATGGTTAATTTTATGCATCAATCTGGCTAGGCCGCAGTACCCACATATTTGGTCAAGTATTAGTATGGATGTTGCTGGGAAAATATTTTTTAGATGTGATTAACGTTTAAATCAGTAGACTAAATGAAGCAACTTGCCCACCATAATGTGGATGGAATTCATTTAATTAGTCAGAAGTTTTTTGTTTTTGTTTTTGGTGGTTTTTTTTAAGATTATTTATTTATTTATTTGACAGACGGAGATTACAAGTAGGCAGAGAGGCAGGCAGAGAGAGAGAGGAGGAAGCAGGCTCCCTGCTGAGCAGAGAGCCCTATGTGGAGCTTGATCCCAGGATCCTGGGATCACAACCCGAGCCGAAGGCAGAGGCTTTAACCCACTGAGCCACCCAGGTGCCCCTAATCAGTCAGAAGTTTTAAGAGAAAAAAGACTGACCTCCTCAGAAGAAGGAATTCTATCTGTAGACTGCCTTCAGACTGCCTTCAGACTCAAGCATCAACTCTTCCCTGGGTGCCCAGCATGCTTTATATAACTTTTATTAAATTTATTCCTAACTAGTGTGTTCTTTTTTTTTTTTTTTAAAGATTTTATTTATTTATTTGACAGAGAGAGATCACAAGCAGGCAGAGAGGCAGGCAGAGAGACAGGAGGAAGCAGGCTCCCTGCTGAGCAGAGAGCCCGATGCGGGACTCGATCCCAGGACTCCGAGACCACGACCCGAGCCGAAGGCAGCAGCTTAACCCACTGAGCCACGCAGGCACCCCTAGTGTGTTCTTTTTGATGCTATTATAAATGAAATTGTTTTCTTAATTTCATTTTCATATTGTTTATTGCAAATGTATAGAAATACAGTTGATTTTTACATATTTATCTTGTATTTTACAACCTTGCTTGCCTCATTTATTTATTCTTATAGATTTTTTAAAAGATTTTATTCATTTATTCAAGAAAGAGCACAAACAGGGGAAGGGGCAGAGGGAGAGGGAGAAGCAGACTCCCCACTGAGCAGGGTGCCTGGCACGGGCTTGGTTCCAGGACCCTGAGACCATGAACTGAGCCAAAGGCAGATGTTTAACTGACTGAGCCACCCAGGTGCCCCTATTCTTATAGTTTAAAAAAAAATTGATTCTTGGGGTGCCTGGGTGGCTCAGTGGGTTAAATACTCTGCCTTCAGCTCAGGTCACGATCCCAGGGTCCTGGGATAGAGTCCCACATCAGGTTCCCACTCAGCGGGGAACCTGCTTCTCCTCCCTCTGCCTGCCACTCCCCCTGCTTGTGCTCTCTTTCTCCCCACCCCACCTTTGTCAAATAAATAAATAAAATCTTAAAGAAAAAAAAAGATTCTTTTAAATTTGATTATTTTGGGGTGACTGGCTGGTTCAGTCAGGAGAACATGTGATTCTTGTTTTCAGGATTGTGAGTTCAAGTCCCATCCACATTGGATATGGAGCCTACTGAAAAAAATGGATTCTTTAAGATTTTCTACATACCGGATTATACAATATGTGAATAGAGATAATTTTACATTATCCTTTCCAATCTGGATGTCTTTTATTTAATTTTCCTGACTAAGTGTCCTGCTTAGAATCTCCAGTAAAATTTTGACTAGAAGTGGTGAGAACAGATATTGTTGTTACCACTCTTGGAGGTAAAACATCCATCTCTTACCGCTAAGTAGGTTGTTAGCTGTGGGTGTTTTGTAGATGCTTTTTAATCAGACTGAGGTTTTCCTTCTCTTCCTAGTTTGAGTGTTACTGACATGAAGAGGTGCTGGAGGTTGTCAAATGTTTTATCTGTATCTACTGAGAAGATCCATGTGTTTTTTGCTTTTTAATTCTGTTCATATGCTGTATTATATTCACTGATTTTTAAAAATTTAATATACCCTCATGTTTGTACAATAAATCACAGCTAGTCATGGTTATAATTCTTTCTATATGTTGATGAATTTGGTTTGCTAGTATTTTGTTGAGGATTTTTGAGTCTTTATTTTTAAATCATATTGGTATGTAGATATTTTTTCACATCATGTTGTCATGTGATTTTAGCATCAGTGTAATAAGGGACTCAGAATGATTTGGGAAATGTTCCCTCTTCTGTTTTTTGTTGTTTTTTTTTTAAGATTTTTTTATTTTTTATTTATTTGACAGAGAGAGATCACAAGCAGGCAGAGAGGCAGGCAGAGAGAGAGGGGGAAGCAGGCTCCCTGCTGAGCAGAGAGCCCGATGCAGGCCTCGATCCCAGGACCCTGAGATCATGACCTGAGCTGAAGGCAGAGGCTTTAACCCACTGAGCCACCCAGGCGCCCCCTCTTCTGTTTTTTTTAAAGATTTTATTTATTTGAAAGAGACTGTGCACACACGTGAACATGAGTTGGGGAGAAGGGGCAATAGGAGAAGGAGAAGCAGACTCCCTGCTAATCAGCGAGCCTGACACAAGGCTCAGTCCCAGGACCCTGAGATCATGACCTGAGCCAAAGCCAGATGCTTAACCCACTGAACCACCCAGGTGCCCCTCCCTCTTCTATATTTTTGGGAAAGTTTTTAAAGAATTGATACTAAGCAGAGTCTGCTTGAGATTTTCTCTCCCTCTTTCACTGCCCCTCCTGCTCATGCTCTCTTTCTCTAAAATAAATAAATGTAAAAAAAAAAAGTGGATATTAATTCCTTAAATATTTGGCAGAGTTCACCTGTGAAGTCATCTGGTCCTGGGCTTTTCTTTGTTGAGAAGTGTTTGATTACTGATTCAATTTCTATACTTGTTAAAAGTCTCCTCATATTTTTATTTGTTATTAAATGAGTTTTGGTCATTTGTGTTTCCTAGAAATATATCCATTCCATTTATTATCTAATTTATTGGCATGCAGTTTTTTATACAATTCCTTCAAAATTGTTGTTATTTCTGTAATGTCTCTTAGTCAGCTTGGGCTGTTATAAGAAAGTACCATAGGTTGTGTGGCTTATAAACAACAGACATTTATTTCTCACATTTCTGGAGGCTAGAAGTCTGAGATAAGGATGCTAACCATAGTTGAATTCTGGAGAATCCCTCTTGGTTGTAGACTGCTATCTTCTCACTGTGACCTCACGTGGCGGAAGTGGGCAGGGGAACTCTCTGGGGTCTCTTGTATAGGGACACTAATTCCATTCTTGAGGGCTCCCAAAGACCCCACCTTGAAATACCATCATGTTGGGAATTAGGTTTTAAAGTAGGAATTTCAGGGGGACACAAACATTTAGTCCATAGCAGCTACCTTTTTAATTTCAGCTTCTAGTAACTTGAGTCTATTGTAGTTTTTTAATTCTTATCAGTTTAGCTAAACGTTTGTCAATTTTGTTGATCTTTTCAGAGAACCAAATCTTGGTTTCATTGATTTTTCTTTATTGTTTTTCTTTTTTGTTTTATCTTTGTTTTAATATTTATTATTTTTTTAACCTCTGCTTTAGATTTAGTTTGCTCTTTTCCTAGTGACTAAAGGTAGAAGGTTATCTTATTGATTGGAAATATTTCTTCTCTCTCTTTTTTTGGCAGTTATAGCTATAAAATCCTGTTAAGCATTGTTTTCACTAGATCCTATAAATTTTGGTATTTATGTGATCATTTTCATTTATCTCAAAGTATTTTCTAATTTCCCTTATGATTTCTTTTTTTTTTAATATTTTATTTATTTATTTGACAGAGATCACAAGTAGGCAGAGAGGCCTGCAGAGAGAGAGAGGAGGAAGCAGGCTCTCCGCTGAGCAGAGAGTCCAATGCAGGGCTCGATCCCAGGACCCTGGGATCATGACCTGAGCTGAAGGCAGAGGCTTTAACCCACTGAGCCACCCAGGCGCCCTCCCTTATGATTTCTTATTTGACCGATTGATTATTTAGGAGTTTGGTGTTTAATTGCGCATGTTTGTGAACATACCAAATTTCCTTCTGTTACTGATTTTTATAATTTTGTTCTATTGTGGTTGAAGAACATACTTGGTATGATTTCTCTCCTCTTAACAGCACTGAGACCTGTCTTATGGCCTACCACGTGGTTTATTGTGGAGAGTATTCCATGTGCACTTGAGAAGAACGTGTGCCGCTGTTCTTGGGAGGTGTGCTCTATATATGCGCATTAGGTATAGATATAGTGTTATTCAGTTCTTCTGTTTCCTTGTTAGTATTCTGTCTTGTTGTTCTATCCATTATTGAATATGGATTATTTAGTCTCTAAGTATATTATAGAATCAATTGTTTCTTCATTTCTGTCCAATTTTAGTTCATGTAATTTGGTGCTCTGTAATTGGGTGCATATGTTTATGAATATTATATATTCCTGATGAATTATCCCTTTTGTCATTGTAAAATATCCCTCTTTATTGCTAAAATCACTTTTTTGTTTTAAAGTGTATTTTGTCTGATATTAGCATAGCCACTCCAACTTTCTTACTACTGCTGTTTGCATGATAGATCTTTTTCCATCCTTTTACTTTCAATCTATGTCTTGGAATGCTAAGTGTGTCTCCTGTAGATTTTTATCTATTCTCTCTCTCTCTTTTTTTTTTAACTTTACTTGACAGATAGAGATCACAAGTAGGCAGAGAGGAAGGCAAAGGGTGGTGGTGGGGGGCGGAAAGCAGGCTCCCTGCTGAGCAGAGAGCCTGATGCGGGGCTCCATCCCAGGACCCTGGGATCATGACCTGAACCTAAGGCAGAGGCTTTAACCAACTGAGCCACCCAGGAGCCCCAATTTTTATCTATTCTGACAGGCTTTGCCTTTTAATTATGTTGTTACTGACATAATTTTGTTTATGCTATTTTTACTTTTTTGTTTTCCATATGTCCCACGCCTTTTTGTTACTCTATTTCTCTTGTACTGCTTTCTTTTTCATTCAGTGAATATTTTCTTTTTTTTAATTATTATTTTTTTATTTTTTATAAACATATATTTTTATCCCCAGGGGTACAGGTTTGTGAATCGCCAGGTTTACACACTTCACAGCACTCACCATAGTACATACCCTCCCCAATGTCCATAACCCCACCCCCCTTCTCCCATCCCCCTCCCCCCAGCAACCCTCAGTTTGTTTTGTGAGATTAAGAGTCAACATTAAGTGAATATTTTTTTTTTAAAGATTTTATTTATTTATTTATTTATTTGACAGAGATCACAAGTAGGCAGAGAGACAGGCAGAGAGAGAGGGGGAAGCAGGCTCCCTGCTGAGCAGAGAACCCAGTGCGGGACTCGATCCCAGGATCCCGGGATCATGACCCGAGCTGAAGGCAGAGGCTTTAACCCACTGAGCCACCCAGGCGCCCCAAGTGAATATTTTCTAATGTAAACTTTTAATTTCTTTAATTTTTCCACTTGTAGTTTTGAATTATTTCTTTGTGGTTCCTTAGGCTCACTGTGTAGATATTATCAGAATCTGCTTCAGATTTATACTAATCCACTTCCAATGAGACATAGAAATGTTACTCCTGTACAGCTCTATTCCTTTTTTTTTCTTTTTGTGATGTTAAGGCTATATGTATTATATGTATTGAAAGCACAACACAGTGCTATAATTATTACTTCATGCAATTTGATATCTTTTTCTTTTTAAAAAGATTTTATTTATTCACCTGACAGAGATCACGAGTAGGCAGAGAGGCAGGCAGAGAGAGAGGGGAGGAAGCAGGCTCCCTGCGGAGCCTTTAACCCACTGAGCCACCCAGGCGCCCCATGCAATTTGATATCTTTTAAAGAAACAGGAGCAAGAAGAACATGTATATATGTATAAATTTGCTAAACTGACCTTATTTCCCATTACTGGATTCTTTTTGATTTTTAAAAAAATCTTAAGATTTTTTAAAGTTTTTTTTTTTTAAAGATTTTATGTATTTATTTGACAGACAGAGATCACAAGTAGGCAGAGAGGCAGGCAGAGAAAGAGAGGGAGGAGCAGGCTTCCTGCCGAGCAGAGAGCCCGACGTGGGGCTCCATCCCAGGACCCACTGTGCCACCCAGGCGCCCCTTTTTTTAAGATTTTTTTTAGAAGATTTTAAGACAGAAAGAGAACGAGCAGAGTGAGGGGCAGAGGGAGAATTAGGCCTCCTGCCGAGCAGGAAGCCCTGTATGGGGCTCCATCTAGGACCCTGAGACTAAGGTAGATGCTTAACGACTGAGCCACCCAGGTGCCCCCCATTACTGGTTTCTTCATTTATTCCTGTTGATCCATGTTACCATCTAGAGTCATTTCCTTAATCCAGTACAGCTCTGCTCCCTACCACCGCCTTGGCATTATTGACAAATGTTACATTTCTATATATTATAGGGCCAGCAGTGAGATTATATATATATATATATTTTTTTTTTTTTAGTGTTTTTTTTTGGTTAAAAGAAGAAAAGAAAGAAATATAAATTTATACTGTCTTGTAATGATATAATTACCTTTACAGGTGCTTTTTGCTTTTTTGTGTGGATTTGAAATACCGTCTGGGTCACTTTTACACTTTCTTGTAAGGTGGGTCCGGTAGCAGCAAGTTCTCTCAGATTGTGTTGATCCAGGAATGTCTTTACATCGCATTTATTATTTAAAGATAGCTTTGAGGGATATAAGATTCTTGGTTGATAGTTTTTTGTTCTTATTTTGGCACTTTGAATATGTTTTTATCCTGCCTTCTGGCCTCCATTGTTTCTGATAATAAGTCAGCTGTTAATTTTATTGAAATTTCCTTATAAATGACTTTTATTTTCTTGTTTCTTTCATGATTTTCTCCATGTCTTTTGGCTTTCACCACTTCTACTATGATGTATCTTTTTGTGGATCTGGCTGCTTTTATTATATTTGGCATTCATTGAGCTTCTTAGATGTGTAGATTAAAGGTTTTGATCAAATTTGAAAATATTCAGCCATTATTTCTTTGAGTATTTTTCTTTTCTTCTCGTTTCTCTCCTCCCTTTTGGCACTTCTGTTACATGCATGTTGTATACTTTGCAGGTCCCATATTTCTCTGAAGCTCTCTCTTTTTTCTTTCCTTTTTTTTTTTTTTAGATATAATCTCTACACCCAACATGGGGCCCGAACTCACAACCCTGAGATTGAGTTGCGTGCTCCACTAAGTAAGTCAGGTGCCCTGACTCTGAAGCGCTTTTTTTTTTTTTTAAACATTTTATTTATTTATTTGAGAGAAGAGAGAGACAGTGAGAGAGAGCATGAGCGAGGAGAAGGTTAGAGGGAGAAGCAGATTCCCCGTGGAGCTGGGAGCCTGATGCGGACTCGATCCAGAGACTCCAGGATCATGACCTGAGCTGAAGGCAGTCGCTTAACCAACTGAGCCACCCAGGCGCCCCTGAAGCGCTTTTTATCTTCTTTTTTCCTCTGTATTATTTTGATTGTATAGTATCTATAGATCAATATTCATCCTTGCCAATTCTTCCTTCCTTCCTTCCTTTTTTTTTTTTTGCTAATTCTTTCTTCAAAAGGCAGTCCAAATCAACTGTTGAGCCCCTCCAGGAAATTTTTCTTTTAAGTTATACTTTAAGCTTCAGAATTTCCATTGGGTTCTTTTTTATAGTTTCTATCTTCTGGTTGACAGTCTCTATTTAATGAGACATTGTTATCATACCTTTTCTTATTTAAGCATGATATTCTTTAGTGCTTTGAATATGTTTTATACTGGCTACTTTGAAATCTTTGTTCATTAAATATGACATCTGTCCACTCTCAGGCAATTTCTGTTGCCTGCTTTCCCCCCACATATGGGTCAGAATTCACTGTTTCTTTGCAAGTCTTGTAATTTTTTTGTTGGCCATGGGACGTTTTAGGTAACATATCATAGCAACTCCGGTTACAGGTCCACATTCCACCCCACCTGTGTTTGTGGGGATGCTTGTTATGCTTGTTTATTTGTTTCTGGCTTAACTGGATCATTTAACTGGATCATTTTTAATGAGATGTATTTCCTCTCTATAGTGGGAGCTTCTAATACTTCTCGGAGGACACAGCATTGGGCATATGAGCAGTCAACTCAGAATGACAGTTGTTTTGGCAGGGCTCTCTTTGTCTTTTTCCCTGAGCACACCCAGCTATCAAGCTCTGCTAATTGCTGGCTAATTGTTCTATTATTTTCAACAATGTCCTGGAAAAGAAATTGCTCCACAGAATGATTCAATTAAAATCAGATCCTTTGTGAAGGCAGTTTTTGGTTTTTTTCTTTTTTAGGATTTTTATTTATTTTGTTGACAGACACAGATCACAGGTAGGCAGAGAGGCAGGCAGAGAGAGAGGAAGGGAAGCAGGCTCCCTGTTGAGCAGAGAGCCCGATGTGGGGCTCGATCCCAGGACCCTGGGATCATGACCCGAGCCGAAGGCAGAGGCTTGACCCACTGAGCCACCCAGGTGCCCCTGTGAAGGCAGTTTTTAAAAAAAATTTTTCTACAGTCTTACCCCTTTAAACTTTTTCTTTTTCCTTCTTCCCACCCTTTTTGCCTCCTTTCCTCCTTCTAATTTTCCCCCCAGCTTTACTGAGATATAATTGATAATCAACATTGTGTAAGTTTAAGATGTACAACATGATGATCTGATACATGTTTATCTTGTAAAATGATAACCCCAGTAGCATTAGTTCACACTTCTTTTCACCTCACATAATTATTATTTGTTTGGTGTGGTGAGAATATTTAAAATTAACGCCCTTAGCAACTTTCAGATAATAGAGTATTTTTCACTCTAGTCCTCATGCTGTACATTAGATCACCAGAACTTACTCATTTTATAATAGAAAGTTGACCAACACATTCCCATTTCTCCTGCCCCTAGGATCCAGCAAGAACCATTCTACTCTCTGTTGTGTAAGTTTGGCTTTTTAATTAATTAATTGATTTTTTAAGAGTGAGAGAGCAAGGCAGGGGAGGGGAGGGGCAGAGGGAGAGGAGAGAATCTTAAGCACACTACGTGCCCAGCTTAGAACCTGATGCAGGGCTCAGTTTCACGACCCTGGGACCATGACCTGAGCCGAAATCAAGAGCTGGACACAACTGGGTGTTTGGGTGGCTCAGTGCGTTAAGCCTCTGCCTTCGGCTCAGGTCATGATCCTGGGGTCCTGGGATCGAGCCCCACATTAGACTCTCTGCTCGGCGGGGAGTCTGCAGAGCCAGCCTCTCTCTCTGTGCTTGCCTCTCTGCCTACTTGTGATCTCTGTCAAATGAGTAAATAAAAAAAATCTTTAAAAAAATATATTAAAAAAAAAAGAGTTGGACACAACCAACTGAGTTACACAGGTACAGCAAGTTTGTCTTTTTTTAGGTTTCACATATAAGTGATATCACATAGTATTTGTCTTTTTCTGACTTATTTCAATTAGCATAAAACTTTCAAGTTCCAAATGTTGTTGCAGGGGCGCCTGGGTGGCTCAGTGGGTTAAAGCCTCTGCCTTCGGCTCAGGTCATGATCCCAGAGTCCTGGGATTGAGCCCCGCGTCGGGCTCTCTGCTCGGCGGGGAGCCTGCTTCTCCCCTCTCTCTCTCTGACTGCCTCTCTGCCTACTTGTGATCTCTGTCTGTCAAATAAATAAATAAAATCTTTAAAAAAAAGAAGAAGAAGAAGAAGAGCTAATACTTATTTAAAAAGAAAAAAAGAAAAAAAATCCCTCTTGATGATTTTTATTTATTTATTTATTTATTTATTTATTGCTTTTGTTGACTGTGCTTTTGGCCTTGTATCCAAAAAAATATTGCCAGGACTAATGTCAAGTAATGTCAAGTAGAAGATCCAGGCTCATTCTTCTGCATGTGATTATCCAGTTTTCCAAGCACCACTTGTTAAAGAGACTATCATTTCCCCATTGTCTTTTCTTGGCTCCTTTGTCACATATTAGTCCACCATATATATGTGGGCTTATTTCTGCACTCTTAACTGTGTTCCTTTGGTATGTGTGCCTGTTGTTATGCGAGTACTGTACTGTTTTGATTACTGTAGCTTTGTAATATAGCTTGAAATCAGGAATGTGATGCTTCCAGCTTTGTTTTGTCTCAAGATTGCTTTGGCTATTCAGGGCATTTTGTGGTTCCATGTGAGTTTTAGGATTGTTTGTTCTACTCCTGTGAAAAATAGCTTAGAATTTTGGTAGAGATTGCATTGAATCTACAAATCACTTTGGGTAGTATGGAAATTTTAACAATATTCTCCCAACCTATGAACATAACCTATGAACATGGGTTATCTTTCCATTTATTTACATTTTCTTCAATTTCTTAAATCAATGTTTTACAGTTTTCACAGTATAGAGCTTCACTTCCTATTCCTATTCCTAACTATTTTGTTGTTTTGATGATATTGTACAGCGATTAAACATTTTTTTTTCAGATAGTTCATTTTTAGTGTCTAGAAACTTGAGGAAAAGGAAGGTCTATTGTATTACGCAATTTTTTTTTAAAAGATTTTATTTATTTATTTGTCAGAGAGAAAGAGAGGGAGAGAGAGCGAGCACAGGCAGACAGAATGGCAGGCAGAGGCAGAGGGAGAAGCAGGCTCCCTGACGAGCAAGGAGCCCGATGCGGGACTCGATCCCACGACGCTGGGATCGTGACCTGAGCCGAAGGCAGCCGCTTAACCAACTGAGCTACCCAGGCGTCCCGTATTACGCAATTTTTGGTTGTTCTTATTATACTTTCTTCCTTCCGGATTTCTAAGACTCCTTTTATTATTTCCTTCCTGTTTTTAATTTCCTCTAGCCGTTCTTTCAGGGTAGGTCTGCTGGTGACAAATTCTCTTCATTTCCCTTTACCTGAGATGGTCTCGATTTGTCCTTTTTTGATGAACAATATTTTCACTGCATATGGAATTCTGGGTTCATATTTCTTTGCTTAGCATTAAAAATGCTAAGGTGTGGGACGCCTGGGTGGCTCAGTTGGTTGGACGACTGCCTTTGGCTCAGGTCATGATCCCGGAGTCTCGGGATCGAGTCCCGCATCGGGCTCCCAGCTCCACGGGGAGTCTGCTTCTCCCTCTGACCTTCTCCTCGCTCATGCTCTCTCTCACTGTCTCTCTCTCAAATAAATAAATAAAATCTTTAAAAAAAAAAAAAATGCTAAGGTGTGCCACTCCCTCTGGCCTCAAGGTGGAGCCACAAGTGGAGGTTGTGTAGAGAAGGGAGCACCCACCTCTCGCCTGTGCTCATCCTGAACTTGTATTGAGAAATCTGTGATTTTGTGTTCTTTTCCCTTGGAAAGTAAGGTGTCATTTCTCTCTTACTACTCTTTAGGTTTTCTTTGTCTCTAATTTTCAGGAGCTTGATTCTAACGTATTGTAGCATGAATTTCTTTGGGTCTATCCTTTTTGAGGTTTTTGCATTTGTAGATTTCTTACATTTGTAAGTTTATGTCATTTGCCAAATTTGGAGAATTTTACACCATTATTTATTTTCCTTTATTCGTTTGTTATAAAGTAAGCTCTAGGGCGCCTGGGTGGCTCAGTCATTAAGCATCTGCCTTCAGCGCAGGTCATGATCCCAGGGTCCTTGGATCAAGCCCCACACTGGGCTTCCTGCTCCACAGGAAGCCTGCTTCTTCCTCTCTCGCTCCCCCTACATGAGCTCCCTCTCTCACCGTGTCTCTCTCTCTGTGTCAAATAAATAAATAAAATCTTTTTAAAAACAAACAAACAAACAAAGTAAGCTCTACACTCAATGGCGTGGCTTCAACACAAAACCCTCAAATCAAGAGTCACATGCTCTCTGAATTGAGCCAGCCAGGCACCTCTCAGCCATTGTTTCTTTGAATACTATGTTAGGGGCAACTGAGTGGCTTAGCTGTTAAGTATCTGACTTCGGTTGGGGTTATAGTCCTGGGGTACTGGAGTCCTGGGGTCCTGGGATCAAGCCCCGCATCAGACTCTTTGCTTGGTGGGAAGCCTGCTTCTCCCTCTCCCACTCCCCCTGCTTGTGTTCCCTCTCTCCCTGTGTCTCTCTCTGGCAAATAAAAAATAATAAATAAATAAGTAAGTAAATAAATAAATAAATAAATAAATAAATAAAATGAATACCACTTTAGCACCATTCTTTCTTATCACTTTATGAGAATCTGATGGCATAAATGTTAGATCTTTTGTTATACAACCACAGGTCCCTAAGTACTTTTTCCCACTTTTTTTTTTCTGTTGTTCAGAATTGATCATTTCTTTTCTCTTTTACCTTTTTTAAAATTTCCATTCAGTTTTAGTAAATGGCAGAGCCACATCACATGCTATACCAGTTCAGGGTGAGAATTTTCTTTTTTTTTTTAAATTTAATTAAAAAAAATTTTTTAAGACTTTATTTATTTGACACAGAGAGAGCACAAGCAGGGGGAGTGGCAGGCAGAGGGAGAAGCAGACTCCCCGCTGAGCAGGGAGCCTGGTGCGGGACTCAATCCCAGGACCCTGAGATCATGACCTGAGCCAGAGACAGACGCTTAACCGATTGAGCCACCTAGGCACCACCCAGGGTGAGAATTTTCTAATAATCCTTTTCTAATATTAAAACTGCTTCTTAGGAGACTCTTAATCTCACAAAACAAACTGAGGGCTGCTGGGGGGAAGGGGGTAGGGAGAGGGTGGTTGGATTATAGACATTGGGGAGGGTATGTGCTATGGTGAGTGCTGTGAAGTGTGTAAACCTGGCGATTCACAGACCTGTACCCCTGGGGCTAATAATACATTATATGTTAATAAAAAATTTAAAAAATTAAAACAAACAAACAAACTGCTTCTTAGGTTGCTTGGCTGGCACAGTCAGTTGAACATCCAACTCTTACTTTCAGCTCAGGTAATGACCTCAGGGATTGTGGGCTCAAGCCCTACATCAGGCTCACACTCAGCATGGAGTCTGCTTGGGATTCTCTCTCCCCTCTTTCTTTCTCTTCCCCTCCCCCCATTTGCTCTCTCCCTCCCTCTCTCTAAAATCAATCAATCTTAAAAAATACAAACAAGCGGGGCGCCTGGGTGGCTCAGTGGGTTAAAGCCTCTGCCTTCAGCTCAGGTCATGATCCCGGAGTCCTGGGATCGAGCCCCACATCGGGCTATCTGCTCAGCAGGGAGCCTGCTTCCCTTCCTCTCTCTCTGCCTGCCTCTCTGCCTACTTGTGATCTCTCTCTCCGTCAAAAAAAAAAAAATAATAATAATAATACAAACAAGAGGCACCTGGGTGGCTCTGTTGTTAGGTGTCTGCCTTCAATTCAGGTCATGATCCCAAGGTCCTGGGATGGAGCCCCACACTGGGCTCCCTGCTCGGCAGGAAGCCTGCTTCTCCTTCTCTCACTTCCCCTGCTTGTGTTCCCTCTCACTGTGTCCTTCTCGAATGTGGACCTAAATACCCAGAAGATCCTCCATCACTTAGATTTGTAACCAAAATTAATATGAATGGAATTAATAATTCCAGTGGAATGGTGGATGCACGGAGCATACCAGTGTTAGCAAAATGGCAAAATTCATAGAGCATTAAAGTTGTACTTCAAGAGCTAAGACGTGTAATGATGTCCAAAGAAAATATGAAGCTTCCACAGCCACCAGAAGGACAAACATACAACAATTAATTTTACTGGATCTCAAACTTGTCTTAAATCAACAACCTTCTACTCATGTTAATATCTTGATTAAATATCACAATGCAAAATACTCACACATTAAGTAAAAGAATTCCAGCTGGTAAACATGATCTGGACATTTGTAAGAATATATTTAATATATGTACACCATCATGTCTTCAGGTTACAGGAGGAAAAATGCAACACAATTTTTTTTTTCTCTTGTTAAGGCACTATCATTTAAGCATAAATGGGGTGCCTGGGTGGCTCAGTGGGTTAAGCCTCTGCCTTTGGCTCAGGTCATGATCCCAGGGTCCTGGGATCGAGCCCCGCATTGGGCTCTCTGCTCCGCAGGGAGCCTGCCTCCACCTCTCTCTGTCTGCCTCTCTGCCTACTTGTGATCTGTCTGTCAATAAATAAATAAAACCATTTAAGCATAAACCTGGAGTACTCAAAATAGAATTCAGGTTTACAAGATGAAAGCATGGAGAGAAGAATCAGATGCTGTGTAAGCATGTGTGTTTCTGAAAAGTAAAAACAAATTTCAAGAGGAAAAACAGAAATGGCATGCTTTGTCCATCTTAGTGAAAGAGGTTCAGTTGAAATTGTCTAAAGTAGCAGGTACAATGAATATTGTCACAAATTGTGTTAATTTTTGAAGTGGTGTGGGTGTTGACTACTAGTAGTATCAAAAAAAAATGTTCAGGATTGTTTTGATACCTGTATTTATAATAAAAAATGTTGTGGGGGAGGTCGATGAATTTCTGTTAAAAGCTATTCCTGAGTGTTACATGTAACAGACATGGTAAATATTTGTTTATAGTCTTTGTTTGACAAACCATGCATTTAAGTGAAATCAACAAAAAGGAAATAGGTGTATGGGTATGTGACTTTGAGATTAAAGTTAGTCTTAAAATGTAAATAAAATATGGAACATGTCCTCAAAAAAAAAAATACAAAAACAAAAACAAAAAACAAATCCTGCTTCCTTTAGTGTCATCCTAAATTCTACCCTGAACTGAGGGAAAAGTGGCTGGATGGGCCCTATGTTTCCTGGGGGAAATCCAAATTGATATGTTCCCTCTTTGTAAGGAAATGGGACAGGAAAAACAAGTTCTAGCCCCCAGAGAAAGGACTTACAAGCAATAAATATATTGCTCCATCCTTATGAGGACTGATGGGCCTTTAAAAGGGAACTACATCTGGGGCATGTGGGTGGCTCAGTGGGTTAAGCCGCTGCCTTCGGCTCAGGTCATGATCTCAGAGTCCTGGGATCGAGTCCCGAAATGGGCTCTCTGCTCAGTGGGGAACCTGCTTCCCTCTCTCTCTCTCTGCCTGCCTCTCTGCCTACTTGTGATCTATCTCTGACAAATAAATAAATAAAATCTTAAAAAAAAAAAAAAAGGGAACTACATCCTTAACCCCCAAGTGTTTTTCACCATGACAGTGGCTCCTATTGTTTCTTGCAGGAGAAAGCCCTGGGCTCCTCCTTGAGCCTCTACCCTCCGTCTGTCATCAGCAATAGTGAGCCAGGGCATGGTTGGCCTCCACCATCTTGTGCATGTCATGCTTCTTCTTGACCACAGGGCCCTGTTTGTGAAAAGCCTCCAGCAGCTCATGTGACAGCTTCTCTAGCATCAGCATCCACCAGTTCTTCTTCTCCCTGCACTCAATAATCATCCACTTCATTATCAGGAAACGATGACAACGATCATCTAGTGACATAGGGACTTTGTAGAAATGGCCACCTCTGAAGGTGGGTACCAGCTCAATCACAGGCTCATAGTTCTTCAGTACTTGGTGGAAGCTGGTGGAGGGCTTGTGCTGGATGGTTGTCTGTTCCTCTGCAGAAGCAACATTGTACTTCTCAAACTCCTTCTCTTTCCCAGCTTCCAGAATCTGCATCATGAGGGATCTCGCCAGTATTTTGTTTCCTCCTTTCATCATCATGTTGGTGAATTTACTGACACTGGGTCTTCAAACTTGTTTTTGTCACTGGGGCAGCTTTAATAAGCTGAATCTTCCTGAGTTCCTGCTCCTACTTCTCAGAATGGGTAATTTCTACTATTCTATCTTTATGTCCACTCATTCTTTCCCATATCAACTCTATTCTGCTGTTGGCTCCTTCTAGCAATTTTTCATTTTGGTTATTGTATTTTCAGTTCTAAAGTTTGATTTTTCTTTATGTCTTCTATTTCTTTGCTGGGACACTATTTATTTGATGGGAACTTTGGGACTTTCTATCTTTTCATTTTCTTTCATCTTTTACATAATTTTTCATTGAAACATGATGACTAATGTAATTCTATTATTTGTGTCTCTTGTTTTCATCTGATGATTTTCTTTTCCTTATTCAGATTTTCCTGATTCTTAGTATGATAAGTGATTATTTTTGTGTATCCTGGCAATTGGGGCTATTATGTTATGAGACTTTGGATCTTGTTAAACTTTTATAGGACTTCTCAGTCACCACACAAGGGTGGGAAATGGTATGTTGCCTCATTACTGCCAATCAGGGATGGAAGTGCATATTTCCTACCATGGCACCTTTGACATTCCATAAATGAGAGCCTCTTGTTATTTTTGGGCAGGGATAAAATCATTTCAGGTCTTTCCTAGGCCTCTGCTGATATCATCTTGGCTGGGAGGAGAAAGGGTACCTCATTACTGTTCCGGACATGGCCTCCACTGTCACCATGGGTAGGGGGTGGGTCTCCTTATCACTGGGTCAGAATGAAAGTTCCAGCTATCTACTCTGCCTTTTTTTTTTTTTTTTTTTTGTCACCAACCTAGTATAGGGGAAGAGATGACTTGTTACAATTTTGTAAAGGTAGAGGTCTAGGTTTCCTACCTAGCTTATTCTGTCATGGGTTGTGCACAACCACAATTTTTATCCTGTGGTATTTGGCTGGAGTAAGGTGATGATTGTCTAAAAGTTTTCTCTTTTACTAGGTTGCCTTTATCCTGGTCCTTTCGCTAGAGAGAACAGGTTTTACCTGGAGCATTTTTAGTCTGCATTAATGGGTGCATCCTGGTTACAAGCCTCTACTGCACCCAACCCAGGATATATTAAGCAAAAGGAAAGCCCAAAAAATTTAACATCATGCCATTCCTTGAATCTCAAGATTCCTACCTGGTCTTTTTTCTCTCCACCTTCCAGAGTCATCTTGTGTTTTTTATATGTAATATTCAGGATTGGTAATTATACTTAGTGAAAAAATATGGAGAAGTACATTTCCTTTTTCACCTTATCACAGAATCCGAAGTCCAGGGAATAATTAGAGATATTTTGATGCAGCTATTCTGATATAGTATCAGGACAATTATGTTAAAACAGAAGAATACTTTTATTAGTAGGTAATGTATATTCTTGTCACTATAAGAGTCATTCCTGCCTCTCACTTCATCTATCCCTGACCTCCATGGAAGTGGGAGCTCCTTTATCTCTTTGAAGGAAAGCAGAACTGCCTAGGATTAATGGGCTCTCTAATGCTGGTGGGAGACTGCAGAAGAGGCTTTGTGTTGGATCTCATCTTGGACTCTTCCTGAGGTGGTACCCATTAATGGCTTATATGATTATCTCTGGTGAAAGTTATGGCACTTATACCAAGGTGGAAATAGAAACAGAAATTGGAAGCCTGTAGCATCTGTGTTACCCTTGAAACAAATGGAGACTTCGCTCTTGTACTTATCTTAAAGTGGTTTTTGTTAGAGTGGAGATAGATACAGTGATTAGCTTTGGGGTCAGAAATGGTAAACTGTAGTCCAAGGCTACAGAAGTTACAAAAATAGTGTTGTAACCGGCAGGCTTTATGACCGCAACAAGGTAACCTAGGGTTATGTGGTTTGCTACTTTCCTGGAAATGCAATCCCTTTTTTATGATTCATAGAATTTTCTCCCCTTCTTTTTCAACATGAAATGATGGCTTTTGCCATGAACATCTTAACTTCTCATGCCCAGGATTATCAGTTGGCAAAGGGATAGGAAAGTAGGGATGGGACTACCTAGAGTTGTACATATTAACTGAGCCTATTGAGTGAATGTTGATATATAAAGATGTAGAATCCATATCCCCTTGATTTAAAAAAAAAATTTTTTTAAGTAAACTCTACACCCAACATGGGCTTGAACTCACAACTCCAAAATCAAGAGTCACATACTCTACCACCTGCGCCAGCGGGGCACCCCTATCTATAACCTCTTTAGATAATTCTGTCGAAGGAATCAGACTATGTGGCTTCATCCGCTAGCTTTTCTGTTAACTACCTGTGAGTCTTTGGCAAGTTATCTAACCTTTCAGAGCCTTGGTTTCTTCAGTAGTAAAGTGAGCATCATGGTAGCACATGCCTTTTTGAGTTATTGTGAGACTTATATGCAGTAAAAATTATAGGCACTTAGAAAAACCTGGTCCATCATAGGCATTCAATACATGTTAGTTAAATTAATGAATATATTTTTTAAAGATTTTATTTATTTATTTGACAGAGAAACCACAAGTAGGCAGAGAGACAGGCAGAGAGAGAGAGAGGGAAGCAGGATCCCTGCTGAGCAGAGAGCCGGATGCAGGACTTGATCCCAGGACCCTGAGATCATGACCTAAGCTGAAGGCAGCGGCTTAACCCACTGAGCCACCCAGGTGCCCAAATTAATGAATATTTTTAAGGAGAACATTTCTAGTTATATGGATGTGTCCTAACTGCTGACAGTATTTAATTTCTTATGTTTTTTCCCTTTCTGACCTCTAAGTGACATGTGGAGTTGGGTAGACCTTTAGCTTTTAGGGACTTCATAGTAGTACAAATGCCTCAACTAAATTTTTGAGTCAATTTTATTATGAGAGCTCATGAGATTATAAGATATTTCTCCAGAAGTTCTGGCCATTTAACAATTGTGGGTAATAATTTTAGAAATCTGAACCAGCATTTTAAAAAGTCAGGAAAGGGGGGCCTGGGTGGATCAGTTGGGTAAGTGTCTGGCTCTTGATTGTGGCTTGGGTCATGATCTCAGGGTCTTGGAATCAAGCCCTACATTGGGCTCTGCACTGGACGTGGAGCCTGCTTGGGGTTCTCTCATTCCCTCTCCTTGTGCCCCTCCCTATCCCCTGCTTGCATGCTCTCTCTCCCAGGGGGGGAAAAAAAATAAATCAGGCAAATTAACTTTTGAAAATGTGACTGAAATGAAGCTGTTGTTCTTCCCTTTCATGTCAGCATGGTCTGGGACTCTTGTGAGAATGTAGGCTGACAGTAAACTCTGTATCTTAGGGGGACGTGCCTATACTTAAGGCTCAGGCAGTGTCTTACTATTCTGAATCTCCCTTCAGGGAATACTGATATATGTTTACTACAGTTATTAATAGTATCTAGAATGACTTTTGTTTATCATTTTAAGTTTAGTTACAAATGAAGCATTAGTAGTTTGGCCTTTTTTAGTCTCCTCAAAGGAATTATGGTATTTGGTTATCTGAAGACTAGTGCCAAAGGACAATATTTAGCTACCGATAGAAAAATAGTTCTTGGGACACCTGGGTGGCTCAGTTGGTTAAGCATCTGCCTCAGGCTCAGAGCATGATCCCAGGCTCCTGGGATCTAGTCCCACATTGGGCCCCCTGCCCGGTGGGGAGCCTGCTTCTCCCTCTACCTGCTGCTCCCCCTGCTTGTGTTTGCATGCACTCTCTCTCTCTGACAAATAAATAAAAACATTTAAAAAGAAAAAAATCATGCTTCACCTTAAATTTCTAGGAGAATATTTAATCATTTATATGTTTAAAAGATTGGAGTAGGGAAAGATGGACTACATCAGAGACAAATATATTTTAGTTTGCTATATATTAACTTGAAACCTAGTTGTTTCTTATGCCAACTTTTTAGTCACAAATTAATATCTAAGAGCTTTTTTAAAAAATTATTTAAGTAATCTCTACCCCCAATGTGGGGCTCAAACTCATGACCCCCTGAGATCAAGAGTCACATGGTCTTTCAACTGAGCCAGCCAGGCACCCCTAATATCTAAGGGTTGTATAAGGTGTTTCCTTTTAGTTATTCACTAAAGCTTACTGAATGTCTACTATGTGTGAGGTACTTTGCTAGGGTCTGCCTATACAACGGAAAATAAGATGGACAAGGCTTCTGCCTTCATAGTACTTCAATTTAGTGAGAAGACAAACAAGAATAAAAGGCAAACAAATAAATGAGGAAGGTTAATGTCTGGAGAACTGTTCTGAAATAAACAGTGTGCTGTGATAAAAAATAAATAGGGAGGACCTGCTAGCATGATTTAGGAAGGCTTCCATGAAAGAGAAACAATTAAACTGAGATCTGAGGAAAAGAATAAGCCAATTAGTTAAAGATCTGAGAGAAAAGGGTTCTAGGAATTGAAATGCATGACAGGAAGGAACTTTGTATATCTTACAACCGAGAGATCAGTAATACTTGAGTAAAAAGGATACTGGTACTGTTCATTCTTCTTGAAATGTTTGGTAGAATTTAATAGTGAAGCCATCTGGTCCTGGACTTTCTTTGTTAAGAGGTTTTTTTTTTTTGTTTTTGTTTTTTTTTAAAGATTTTATTTATTTATTTGACAGAGAGATCACAAGCAGGCAGAGAGGCAGGCAGAGAGAGAGGAGGATGCAGGCTCCCTGCTGAGCAGAGAGCCCGATGCGGGGCTCGATGCGGGGCTCGATCCCAGGACTCTGAGATCATGACCTGAGCCGAAGGCAGCAGCTTAACCCACTGAGCCACCCAGGCGCCCCTGTTAAGAGGTTTTTGATTATTGGTTTGATCTTCTTACTTCTTACAGGTCTATTCAGATTTTCTATTTCATCTTTTTTTTTTTTTTTAAAGATTTCTTCATTTATTTGAGAGAGAAAGTACAGGTGCATGCTCGCAAGATGGGGGTCAGAAGGAGAGGAAGAGAAAAATCTTAAGCAGACTCCCCAGTCAACTCAGAGCCCCAACTTGGGGCTCCCTCTCATGACCCTGAAATCATGACCTGAGCCAAAATCAAGAGTCCAAGGCTTAACTGACTGAGCCACCCAGGTAACCCATAGATTTTCTATTTCATCTTAAGTCAATTTAGTAATTTGGTGATTTATTGGCAAAGAATTGTTCAAAATATTCATTTTGTATATTTTTAAAAATATCTCTAAGGTTTGGAATAATATTGCCTCTTGTATTTATGATTTTTATTCTTTAGATTTTTTCTTAGTCTAGGTGAAGGTTTGTCAATTTTGTTGATCTTTTAAATAAACCAACTTTTGGTTTTATGATCCTCTTTGATTTTCTATTCTGTATTTCACTGATCTCTGCTCTTCATTATTTCTTCTGCGAGCTTTTCGCACAATTTCTTTTTAAATATTTTGAGACTTGTTTTATAGCCTAAAATATGGTGTGTCCTGAAGAATATTCCACATGCACTTGAGAAGGATGTGTATTCTGTTGATGGGTGGAGTGTTTCTGTATGTTTATTAGGTGTATTTGGTTAATACTGTTGTTTAAATCCTCTATTTCCTTTTTGATCTTGGGTCTAGATGTCTATCCATTATTGAAAGTAGAGCATTAAAGTCTCCAAGTATTATTGTAGAGCTGCCTATTTCTCTCTTCAATTCTGTCAATGATTGTTTCTCATGTTTTGAGGCTCTTTTGTTTGTGCATATGTGTATAGACTATTGAAGTCTATACACATTGATTGTAGAACTATTTCTCCAATTCTGTCAATGGTTGTTTCACATGTTTTGGGGCTCTTTTATGTCAATATTAATTTATATAATAAATTATATACTCAATTATATGTCTACTTTTTTCTATTTTTTATTAATTATTTCTTCTTGATGAATTTACCCTTTTATCAATATATGATGTCATTTTTTGGTCTCATAACTTTTTTGTGGTCTCATAACAACTTTTTTTTTTAATTATAAAGATTTTATTCATTTATTTGTCAGAGAGTGAGGGTGCACACAAGCAGGGGGAATAGCAGGCAGAGGCAGAGGGACAAGCACACATTCTGCCAAGCAAGGAGCCCCATGCAGGACTTGATCCCAGGACCCTGGGACCATGACCCGAGCTGAAGGCAGATGCCCATCTGACTGAGCCACCCAGGCATCCCTCATAAAAACTTTTGACATAAAGTCTATATTGTCTGCTATTAATATAGCCACTCAGGCTCTCTTTTATTTACTCTTTGCATGGAATATATTTTTCTATTCTTTTACTTTCAACATATTTCTGCCTTTGAATGTAAAGTGAGTCTGTTGTAGATAGTATATAGATGAATCATATTTTTAAATCCATACTGCCAGTCTATCTTTTTTAAAAATTTTATTTATTTATTTGACAGAGAGAGAGAGATCACAAGTAGGCAGAGAGGCAGGCAGAAGAGAGAGGAGGAAACAGGCTCCTTGCAGAGCAGAGAGCCCGATGTGGGGCTCTATCCCAGGACCCTGGGACCATGACCCGAGCCGAAGGCAGAGGCTTTAACCCACTGAGCCACCCACGTGCTCCCGCCAGTCTATCTTTTAAGAAAAGAGTTTAACTCATTTACATTTAATCTGATCATTGATAAGGGAAAACTTAATTTCTTAAAAAATTGAATATTTAGAGAAAGAAAAACAAAAAAAAAGGTACACAAAATTTTTAAAAAATTTTTGAAAGAGGGCGCCTGGGTGGCTCAGTTGGTTAGGCGACTGCCTTCAGCTCAGGTCATGATCCTGGAGTCCCAGGATCGAGTCCCACATCAGGCTCCCAGCTCCACGGGGAGTCTGCTTCTCCCTCTGACCTTCTCCTCGCTCATGCTCTCTCTCACTGTCTCTCTCTCTCTCTCTCTCTCAAATAAATAAATAAATAAAATATTTAAAAAAAAATTTTTTTTTGAAAGGAAAGGCTTAATTCTACCATTCTGCTATTTTCTGTATTGCTTGTATCATTTTTTTCCCTCAATTTCTTCAGTATTTCCTTTTGTGGGGTTTTTGGTACCACTTTGATTCCCTTCTCATTTCATTTTCTGTATGTATTTTAGTTATTTTTTGTATTGGTTACCCTGGGAATTGCAATTAAGTAGACAGTTGAGTATACAAATGTGGTTGAAGTCAAGGCTAGAGAAATAAACTTGAGAATAATTGGTGTGTAGATGGCATTTAAAGCCTGGAAGTAGGTAAGGTCTTTTAGGAAGAAAATATAGCCAGAGTAGAGGAGAAAATGCAGGACAAACCCTTGAGAACTTAAAAGCCTATCCTCCCTATTGGTGGGTATGTTTGTCTTTATCCTTTAAGTCTCATGAATAAGTGGCATAAGTGTCATTTGTATATCTCAGTGGGTCTCATTTCTGAAGACATTAAGACAAGAGCTGCTTTCCTGCATTAGCTAAGCATTAGCACAAGATGAACCCTATTTTTGCAGTTCTAAGGTTCTCTTTCAATTTCTCCTTTTTCTGTCATATTCCAGTATACTATCTACCAGTTAATTTCAAAATCATTTTGAAAATCATTCAAAATCATTCAACCTCACTTTCTTTTCAGAGCTACTATTGACGTTCTTAATTTTCTCTTTGGATATCATCCCTGTCTAGAACCACGTATGTCTTGTTCTTCAGCTATAGCTTGCACTCCTGACGACTTGATCAGCGTTCTCTCAAAAAACATGTTTGTTTGTTTTAAGATTTTGTTTTTTTAAAGTAATCTCCATAACCAACATGGGGCTGGAACGTACAATCCCAAGATCAAGAGTCGTATGTTTTACCGACTGAGCCATCCAGGCACCCCTCAAAAGCATATATTTAATCCCAAAGGTTGAAGGACTGGGGATGATTCTTAGGGAAGAGAAACTGCATTCACATTTTCTTGGGGAAGGCCAGGATTGTTATCTTTATATCTGAATGATACTGCATTCCGACCCTTAAAACATAGCTCTCTGTAGGAGGGAGATGGGTTAAGAATAACCATGCCATGCCTACACTGAAAGTTTGAAAACTATGTAATAATAGAAGTTAATTGAACATAGTTTACCACTTGCTTTTTGCCTGATGTCTGATGCCTGTTATTCACTGTATGCAGCCTGTTTTATCTTTGCCTCTTCCAGTAGCTTGTCACCTGGAAGCAGACAGGTGACACTGTTTGACTCTTGATATCTGAAAATCAGAGCATGGACAAGTTGATATTCTGAAATCCCCATTAGAAAAAAGCAGAACTAGGAAGGTGGGGACCAGTTCCTGACAATGGAGTAGAAGCATTTTCCAGCATACTTGTAATACAGCTAGCAATGTAGCAATGTGAAGAACATGACCCCTAAACTTGGAAAGAGAACCTTCAGGAAAACTTCTCCGGACTGTTCTCCCCAACCTGCCTTCCATTTTGCCTGATTTACAGAAGCTGGAAAACATATTGGCTAAACTACAAAATTGAGTTCCTAATCGCCTCACCATGGCAACCCCATCATTGCCTAGACATATGCTGTATGTAGTCCTTGTGAGAACCCAAGTGTCTGTTAAAGGAGCCTACACGAGTCTTCTGTGGGGTTTTAATAGCCTTCAAGAGAAGTTCCTAGGTTGCTCTCAGGGTTAGGAGGGGCTTAGGCTTCTACTTTACCAGGAAAAGAGTGGTCAATGGGTGATGATACACATACCAGGGCTTCTTAGCCTGGGTTTTCTTGATGGTCTGGGGGGGAGTCTGTAAACCTCTGTCAACTGAATGCATAATTTAGTGTGTATGTGTATTTTTTCCAGAGGAGAGAGGATTTGTAGCTCTTACTAGGTTTTCAGAAAGATTGCATAGCCTCCCTTGTACCATCGAGAGCCCTTGCCTTAGTTGATCTGTTAGGTAAATCCAAGTTTTGTTTAAACTTTAATTTTTGAACTTCATTTAAAACATGTGAAAACAGATGGGTTAAAATGGGATTTTTAAGAAAAGAATCCTCAGTTAACATTAAAACCCCTAACCTGCTTGCTACTCTGTCACACTGGTAATTGATGATTATGCCACAACTCTTCTTAACTGTCAGCCCATGAAGTCAGCCATATAAAATGGCATATGGTGTCCATTGAGAAGAGTGTTTCCCCTGAGCTAAACGGTGGCTGGAGAATCTCACTGCCCTTTGAGGGATTGGTGTTGCAATGACTCTGGACCAAATTATGACGAAGGAATCAAAAATGAATGTTGCAGCTGTATACTGCCAGGTACTGCGCTTAATTTTCACAACCATCCTGTGATGTAAGTACTGTCATCCTAATTAAGTGTAGACCAGTAAAATGACTTGCTCAAGGTCTTATAATCAATGAAGTGTCAGAGTTGCAACTGAATTCTCGTATTTCTTTCATTGCCTTGGATCTTATGGAGGCTAGGACCAGGGGTAGGGAAAGCATTCCAAGGTGTGTTTGAGCCAGGTTCTGGTCTTTGAACCTGAGAAGTAATTTGCTTACCACACCTTTAAGAGAGATGGGCATGACTCAGTGACTTTAGCAAGTACAAGTCCTACTGCTTGGGAGGCCACTGTTCTGTCCCCTTGAGCAACTCTAAGTCCTGATTCTGTTTGCATGTTCTCTAAATAACACTGGCATTAGCCCACACTGAAACCACCTCCTCAGGATTTTGAAGTGCTGTACAAACAGTTAAGAGAGAGCATTGTCTAAAGCCATATGAAAGGACGGGAATTTGTCTGGTGAACAAAAATTTTGCAATCATAACACCTTTTACTCCCACGGCAAGCAGAACTTTTTCTTTGTGAAGGAAGCAAGCAAACATTTCATTTTCAGAATAATGATGATCTTTAAAGGGACAGTTCCAGCAGTTTAGCTCTTGATTTCCTTCTTTTTACATTTAATGCCATCAGAGGAGAAAAGCAGACTTCTAGACTCATATTCCTCAAGCATCCATGGACTTTATTGAAAACTAATAAGTATAGTATTTCAAAGTGTGGACCACAACACCTCTAACATCAGAATGACCTGTGTGCGTATATATACCTCAGATTCCTAGACTCCATCCTAGACCCACTGACTCAAAATCTTTTGGTAAGGGCATTCGGCCCAGGAAAATGCAATTCAGCCACCCTTCTGGAGATTCTTACATACACTAAGGTCTGAAAACCACTGTAGTGGAAGTGTAAACCCCATAATAATCCAAATTAGAATATATTTACTATAATGACATTTGGCTAAAATGAATCCAATAACCACATTTCTTGAAAGAAAGCCAAGTTAAATGTAGCTTTTCTGTACTGAATTCACATATGAAAAATGGTTGAAAAAAAGAATCTGTGGATAGGAGCTATTGGGGAAGAAAAAATTTTCCTCTATCCTTCTTGGTTTTTTCGCTGATATAATAATCAAATTAACATGGGACAGTTTGGCTCAGTCAGTTAAGCATCTAATTCTTGGTTTTGGCTCAGGTCATAATCTCGGGGTCATGAGATGGAGCCCCATGTCAGGCTCTGAGCTCGGCATGGAGTCTGGTTGAGGGTTTTTTTCTCTCCCTCTTCCTCTCCCGCCCCCCTCCCCCTGCTCATGCTCCCTCTCTCTCATAAATAAATACATCTTTAAAAGAAATTAACATTGGGGCACCTGGGTGGCTCAGTGGGTTAAAGCCTCTGTCTTCGGCTCAGGTCATGATCCCAGGGTCCTGGGATCAAGCCCCGCATTGGGCTCTCTGCTCAGTGGGGAGCCTGCTTCCTCCTCTCTCTCTCTGCCAGCCTCTCTGTCTACTTCTGTCAAATAAATAAATAAAAATCTTTATTTAAAAAAAAAAGAAAAGAAATTAACATTGAACTGTTTAACAAGAGAAAAACAAATTTACTTATTTATGTATGGGGACCCCAGAAAGATAGTGAGACCCAAGGACAAGCCAGGTAATTGAGGCTTATGTGCCATCCTGAGCTAAGGAATGGGACAGAGGTCTGGGGCTTCAAACAGGACGAGGATGATTCACAGGCTGATAAGAAGAGCAGATGTTTGGTAATTAGATGTTTGTCCTGTCCTACAGATAGGTCATTCAGATACAAAAGTTATCTCTTGTTAATAAGCTCTCTTCCTGGACCAGGCCCCTTATCTAAATTCATTTAGGTAGTTTAGGAAGAGGCAAAATTTTTTCTTGGGTCTGTTGGGTCTTGATTACCTTCAGTTCAAAATAGTCTACATGCCATAAAGTAGCCCATTTTGGGGAGTCTTGTTCTGAACCCCTTCAGAGCTTTACTGTGTTTAAGACCTTGGAAAACCTGGTAGACATACTCTCCGACACCCCAGAAGTCAGAACTAGTGTCATATCTTAAAACAAGAAGGGACAGACTTGAAAGACTGACGAGGGCAACTAAACTGGCATAACTGGGTAGAGGCAGGCCCAGACTCCATTGTAGAGTCTAGGTGAAAGTCACAGTGCAATAGGCAGAACAGGTTACCCCCAAATATGGAAACAGCATGTGGGAGTCTAGGCTTGTAATTTACTGTGAGTGTATGAATGTGTGTATATGTTTATGGGATGGGATGAAGCATTGCAATGGGGAATTAAGGAGTAGATTATGACAAATGTCCTCTTATATGATCAGGACTTGGTTAGCTTGTCAAAAAATCAGTTACATCAGGAAATCTTAAAGAGGATACACATTTAAATAGTATATTTTATTCTATTAAAGATTTTATTTATCCATTTGAGAGAGAGAGAGTGAGAGAGAGCATGAGAGGGGAGGAGATTAGAGGGAGAAGCAGACACTATGGAGCTGGGAGTCTGATGCAGGAGTCGATCCTGGGACTTTTGGATCATGACCTGAGGTGAAGCAGTCACTTAACCACCTGAGCCACCCAGGTGCCCTTGAATAATATATTTTAATCAAAGACATTCATTTAAGAGCTTTACTACTATTTATTCTCTATCAAATGAAATACCTCAAAATATGATATTGGCCATACTTACTCTAGTCTTGTCCGAATATAGGAACCTCCGAATTATCCTAAACTCCATAGCTGGATTACTCACTTGGTAATGTGATTTGAGGGAAGGATGAAAAAGCATACCCCCCTTTTATTTAGTCCAGAGCCAAACTTCTGTGGGGAGTTGTATTTATTTTTTATTTAAAGATTTTATTTATTTGAGAGAGAGAAAGCACAAACAGTCGGGGGTGGGGCGGGGAAGGGCAGAGGAAAGGGAGAGGGCCCAGCAGACTCCCTGATGAGCATGGAGCCCCACATGGGGCTTGATCCCAGGACCCTAAGATCATGACCTGAGCCAAAGTCAGACATTTAACTGACTGAGACACCCAGGTGTCCCTTTATGGGCAGGTGGGGAGGGCTTAGATGACAATTCTAGCTAATATTCTACCCTCTTTTTATTACTTCACGCTAGAAAGGAAACAGTGTATCAGTGGAGGAAACCAATTACAACTTCTTTTGCCATTTTTGGGATACAAAGGGACAGATTTCTCCCTAATTTATCTATGGAGACACATGTATATAGAAATGTAAGAAAAAAAGTGAGTGAGAAAGCAGTGTTTTTAAATTAAAGGCATTTACAATGGGACAGAATAGAAAACCCAGAAATAAGCCCACAACTGTATGGTCAATTAATCTTTGACAAAGCAGGGAAGAATATCTAATTGGTAAAGGACAGTCTCTTCAACAAATGGTGTTTGGAAAATTGGATGGCAACATGCAAGAGAATGAAACTGGACCGCTCTCTTACACCATACACAAAAATAGACTCAAAATGGATTAAAGACCTTAATGTGAGACATGAAACCATAAAAATCCTAGAAGAGAACACAGGCAGTAAGCTTTTTGACATCCGCTGTAGCAACTTTTTTCTAAATATGTCTCCTGAGGTAAGGGAAACAAAAGCAAAAATAAACCACTGGGACTACATCAAAATAAAAAGCTTCTACACAGTGAAGTAAACAATCAACAAAACTTAAAGACAACCTATGGATTGGGAGAAGGTATTTGCAAATGACATATCTGATAAAGGGGTAGTATCCAAAATCTACAAAGAACTGATACAACTCAACACCCCAAAAACAAATAATCCAATTAAAATATGGGCAGAAGACATGAGCAGACGTTTCTTCAAAGAAGACATCCAGGGGCGCCTGGGTGGCTCAGTGGGTTAAGCCGCTGCCTTCGGCTCAGGTCATGATCCCAGGTCCTGGGTTCAAGCCCCGCATTGGGCTCTCTGCTCAGCAGGGAGCCTGCTTCCTCCTCTCTCTCTGCCTGCCTCTCTGCCTACTTGTGATCTCTCTCTGTCAAATAAATAAGTAAAATCTTTAAAAAAAAAACTACAATGAGATATCATCTCACACCTTTCAGAATGGCTAAAAATCAACGATACAAGAAACAACAAATGTTGGAGAGGATGTGGAGAAAAAGGAACCCTCTTGCACTGTTGGTGGGAATGCAAACTGGTGCAGCTACTTTGGAAAACAGTATGGAGTTTCCTCAAAAAGTTGAAAATAGAACTACCCTATGTTTCAGCAATTGCGCTACTGGATATTTATCCAAAGGATACAAAAACACTAATTCAAAGGGGTACATGCACCCCTATGTTTACAGCAGCATTATTTACAATAGCCAAGATATGGAAGCAGGCCAGGTGTCCATTGACTGATAAATGGATAAAGAAGAACTGGAGTGTGTGTGTGTGTGTGTGTGTGTGTGTGTGTGTGTATAATGGAATATTATTCAGCCATAAAGAAGAATGAAATTTTTTTCATTTGCAATGACATGGATGAAGCTAGAGAGTATTATGTTAAGCAAGATAAGTCAGAGAAAGAGAAATACCATATGATTTCACTTATATGTGGAATTTAAGAAACAAAACAAAGAGAAAAAAAGACAGAGAGAGAGAGACAAATCAAGAAACAGACTCTTGGGGCGCCTGGGTGGCTCAGTGAATCAAGTCTGTGCCTTCGGCTCAGGTCATGGTCTCAGGGTCCTGGGATTGAGACCCACATTGGGCTCTCTGCTCAGTGGGGAGCCTCCTTCCCCCTCTCTCTCAGCCTGCCTCTCTGCCTACTTGTGATCTCTCTCTCCATCAAATAAATAAATAAAATCTGAAAAAAAAAAAAAAAAGGAATCAGACTCTTAAGTATATAGAACAAACTGATGGTTACCAGAGGGGAGGAAGGTGAGGGTATGGGTTAATTACACGATGGGGATTAAGGAGTGCACTAATGATGAGTACCAGCTGTTGTATGGACGTAGTGAATTACTATGTTGTACACCTGAAACTAATATAACACTGTATGTTAACTAACTGGAATTAAAATTAAAACTTTAAAAAAATAAAAAGGGGATTCTTTCAGGAAAACCACCAAATGTGGGGTACCTGAGTGGCTCAGTTGGTTAAGTGTCTGCCTTCGGTTCAGGTCATAATCCTGGGGTCCTGGGATTGAGCCCCATGTCAGCTCCCTGCTCAGCAGAGAGCCTGCTTCTCCCTTTCCATCTGTCTGTTGCTCCCCCTGCTTGTGCTCTCCTGCTTTCTCTATCAAATAAATAAATAAAATCTTTTTTTAAAATTTTATTTATTTGACAGACAGAGATCACAAGTAGGCAAAGAGGCAGGCAGAGAGAGAGGGGGAAGCAGGTTCCCTGCTGAGCAGAGAGCCCGATGTGGGGCTAGATCCCAAGACCCCAAGATCATGATCTGAGCCGAAGGCAGAGGCTTTAACCCACTGAGCCACCCAGGCGCCCCAAATAAATAAAATCTTTTTTTTTTTTTTTTTAAAGATTTTGTTTATTTATTTGACAGAGAGATCACAAGCAGGCAGAGAGGCAGGCAGAGAGAGAGGAGGAAGCAGGCTTCCCGCTGAGCAGAGAGCCCGATGCGGGGCTCGATCCCAGGACCCCGGGATCACGACCCGAGCCGAAGGCAGAGGCCTAACCCACTGAGCCACCCAGGCGCCCCAAATCTTTTTTTTTTTTTAAAGATTTTTTTATTTATTCATTTGACAGAGAGAGATCACAAGTAGGCAGAGAGGCAGGCAGAGAGAGAGGAAGAAGCAGGCTTCTGAGCAGAGAGCCCGATGTGGGGCTCGATCCCAGGACCCTGAGATCATAACCTGAGCCGAAGGCAGCGGTTTAACCCGCTGAGCCACCCAGGCGCCCCACCAAATAAATAAAATCTTAAAGAAAAAGGAAACCACCAAATGTTACTCATTTTCCCTTGATGAAGATACGTAACTCTGGGAACAGTGCTCTGTTGTTAAAAACAATAGTCATAATTTATCAGTATCCCCTGTTTTTGGGAAAAGAACATTTGGATTTTTTATAATATAGAATTTGAACTCATGTCTCTTTGACTCTTGAACCCAGTGAGTCTGGATTGAAAATCTAGCATTCGATGGAATTGAGAAGGCATGAATGTTGAGGATAGATAACTGAGCAATAATTCAGTCTAGATATATTAAATTTCATCTCTTTCCTTCTTCTAATCATGCCTTGACCTTGCTATTTTTGAGGTATTCCATCCAAGGCAAAATTAGAAATAGGCCAGAAAGATATTATTTTTCTAATTTACATTTTTTTCAAAGCATTGTGTACTCACAGTTTAAAAGGTCACCTAATGCTATTAGATACATATATAAAAGCAGTAATCTTCCTACCTGGCCTCATTACTTTTGATTCCTGTTCCCCTGAGTTATTTCTTCTGTTATTATCTTCGTATTTTAAAAATAACATGTTTTATTGTTTTTTTAAAAGATTTTATTTATTTATTTGACAGACAACGATCACAAGCAGGCAGAGAGGCAGGCAGAGAGAGAGGAGGAAGCAGGCTCCCCACTGAGCAGGGAGCCCGATATGGGGCTTGTCCCAGGACCCTGAGATCATGACCTGAGCCAAAGGCAGAGGCTTTAACCCACTGAGCCACCCCGGCACCCCTGTTTTATTGTTTTTAAAATTTATAACTTTCAGCTTTATCTGTTCATTTTATACTATTCATTATGATTTAGTCACAGAAATCTCTCTCTGCTCACTGACATATTTTTTCTTCTATTCTCCCAATATGTGGGTAAATCGACATTTATTATTTACAGCTGTATAAATACGGTGGACAGCCACTGAACTAGGTAGTATGATTTTCTTTCTGTCATGGTCTGAATGCCTGTGTCCCCCTAAAATTTATATGTTGAAATCTTAACCCCCCAGAGATGATGGTATTTGGAGGAGGAACCTTTGGGAAATGACACGATCATGAGGGTGGAGAATTCATGAATGGGCTAGTGTTCTTATAAAAGATATCCTGCAGATTTCCCTCCCCCCTTTTGTCCTGTAAGGCTACAATGAGAAGTCTGCAGTGCAGAAGAGGGCGGTCACCCAACCTTGCTGGTACCCTGATCTGAGACTTCTAGCCTCTAGAACTGTGTTAAATAAATTTCTATGGTTTATAAGCTCTCCAGTCTGTGATATTTTCTTACAGCAGCCTGAATGGTCTAAGGTATTTTCTCACAAATTCTATTTTTCTTTGGAATTGAAAATGGAATCATATTTGGTTTAGTTTTCTAAGTAACTAGAAGCTAAGTAGAGTTGTAAAGTCAATACAGGAAGGCGGACACAAGAGTTAATTTGTTAATTTTGTTTCTTAGGGACCACTCTCCTAAAGTTCCCCAACATGCCATTTCAGTTTGGACTGATTGCTTTCCGGTTCAGCTGTACAGCTGTCATTCTAGAATTTCCCTCACTGTTATAAATAAAACCTTGATTTCTTTTTTTTTTTTAAAGATTTTATTTATTTATTTGGCAGAGATCACAAGTAGGCAGAGAGACAAGCAGAGAGAGAGAGAGAGGAAGGGAAGCAGGCTCCCCGCTGAGCAGAGAGCCCGATGTGGGGCTCGATCCCAAGCCCTGAGATCATGACCTGAGCCAGAAGGCAGAGGCTTAACCCACTGAGCCACCCAGGCACTGCCCACCCCCACCAGAAAAAAACTTGATTTCTGTACTGGCTTTGTTTTCTGGATCCCATGGTGTCATCTTTTTTAGTTTACTCTCTTCTTACTGCTGGAGCTCATCCTTTATTTTTTGAGATGATACATGTCTCAAGTATCTTTAGTCTTTCTTTATATTTGATTGATATGAAGTATAGCATTTGAGGTAAAAAAAAATCATTTTCCCTCAGAATTTTGAAGTTATGTGTCTTCTTTTACTTCGAGTGTTGCTGTTGAGAAGCTCAGTGTTATTCTCTTTTGTAATCCAGTCTATGTTTCATGTTCTTACTCTCTGACAGCTTTTAGAACGGTCTCTCCAATTCTAGGTGTTTCAAAGTTTCATGATGTTGCACCTTGTATTAATCATTGTGCTGGGTCTTTTACAGCTGTGAAGATGAGACCCTTAGATGTAGAATTTTTTTTTAAAGATTTTATTTATTTATTTAACAGACCGAGATCACGAGTAGGCAGAGAGGCAGGCAGAGAGAGAGAAGGAGAAGCAGGCTCCCCGCTGAGCAGAGAACCCAATGCAGGGCTCTCTCCCAGGACCCTGAGATCATGACCTGAGCTGAAGGCAGAGGCTTATCCCACTGAGGCACCACCCAGGCACCCCTTAAATGTAGAAATTTTCTTGATTTCCTTAATATCCTTTTTATTTCTTGTTTTCCTTGAAGCACTATTAGTTTAATGTCTTAGACTGATCCTATATTTTATTATTTCTTTCTCACTGTCTCTTCATATTTTTGTTCTAATTTCAAGGAGAAATTTTTAACTTTCTATCAGTCTGTATTTATTTTATGTTATATATATTTACATACATACACATATGTACATATTTACATATATACACATATATATGCATATATTTAACTTCTAAGACTTCTTTGTCAGAATTCTTATAGCGTCCTTTTAAAAATTATTTTTTATTTCAATTTAAATTCAATTACTTAACATAAAATGTATTATTTGTTTCAGGGGTACAGGTTTGTGATTCATCAGTCTTCTATAATACCCAGTACTCATTATAACACATATCCTCCCCAGTGTCCATCAGCCACTTACCCCATACTCCTACACCCCTCCTCTCCAGCAACCCTCAGTTTGTATCCTAAGATCAAGAGCTCTTACGGTTTGTCTCCTTCTCTAGTTTTGTCTTGTTTCATTTTTTCTTCTCTTCCCCTATGGTTTTCTGCCTTGTTTCTTAAATTCCACATATCAGTGAGATCATATGATAATTGTCTTTCTCTAATTTTGCTTAGCATAATACCCTCTAGTTCTATCTACATCATTGCAAATGGCAAGATATCTTTTTTTTTAAGATTTTATTTATTTATTTGAGAGAGAGACAGTGAGAGAGAGCATGAGCGAGGAGAAGGTCAGAGAGAGAAGCAGACTCCCCATGGAGCTGGGAGCCCGATGCGGGACTCGATCCTGGGACTCCTGGGACCATGACCCGAGCCGAAGGCAGTTGTCCAACCAACTGAGCCACCCACGCGTCCCCAAGATATCTTTTTGATGGCTGCTTACAGCATCCTTTTTCTTGTTTCATAGATGCAATATCTTAAGTCTCTAAAAATATTATAGTTCAAAATTTTTTCCTTCTTTCTGTAATATCTGCTTTTATTTTTTTGTGGGAGTTTTTTGTAAATTTATTTTATTTTACTTTATTTTTTAGTGTTCCAAGATTCATTGTTTATGCACCACACCCAGTGCTCCATGCAATACGTGCCCTCCTTAATACCCACCTCCAGGCTCACCCAACCCCCGACCCTCCTCCCCTTCAAAACCCTCAGTTTGTTTCTCAAAGTCCACAGTCTCTCATGATTTGTCTCCCCCTCCAATATCCCCCAACTCACTTCTCCTCATGTATTATCTGCTTCTTACAAAGTTTTTTTAATTAAAGATTGATTTATTTATTTTGAGAGAGCACAAGCAGGAGGGGCAGAAGGAGAAGGAAAGAAGGGTCAAGCAGACCCTGCCCTGAGGGCAAAGCCCAACACAGGGCTGGATCCCCCAATCCGGAGATCCCAACCAGAGCCAAAACCGAGAGTCAGATTAACTGACTGCGCCACCCAAGTACCCCTCTTACAAGGTTCCCCTTTTGTTTGTTTTGGTCTTGTTTTCCAAGTTAGAGTCTGTCCTCAAATATATGACATATGGTTCATGACTGTATATTCATATTTAAGAGTGAAGCATTTAAAGCTGATTGGGAAACACTCCTGGCCATGATGGACTAAGTGGTGCAGACTCCTGCCATAAACAACTAGAAAACTGCACAAAATATATGAAATGACTATTCCACAGTCATTGGACTAGAGGCAGTATAGGTCTGTGGTCTCTGACAGAAGGGAATAAATAAAGTGTTTTTTGTTTTTTTTTTTAAGATTTTGTTCATTTGACAGAGAGAGACACAGCGAGAGAGGGAATAGAAGCAGGGGGAGTGGGAAAGGGAGAAGCAGGCTTCCCACCTAGCAGGGAGCCCCAAGCGGGGCTCAATGTAGGGCTCCATATGGGGCTGGATGCAGGGCTGGACGTAGGTCTCGATTCCAGGACCCTAGGATCATGACCTGAGCCGAAGGCAGACGCTTAACGACTGAGCCACCCAGGCACCCCACAAAGTGATCTTGATGACCATCTCAGCTTTCTGCCTAGAGGCACTTTCCTGACCCCAGCGCAGGGAATGGGTACCCAAGCAAAGCATGGAAGTCTCACTGAGTTAAGGGGTTAGACTGTAGCTTGAGGAGTCTGAGGCAGCTGGAATTTATCATGCTGGGTACTTTCAAATTGACCATGACTGGAAAGTTTATGTGTTGGCCATCAACATATGCTACAAATCAGTGTCATTTTATTGTTGTTGTTGTTGTTGTTTATACCCATGCCCGCAAAGTGCCTGGTGGTGGATGTCTGCCAGCGTGCCACTGGCAATATCCATTGTCCATAAGTATATTTTGACTTAGAGAAATGGGACAGAATAGAGTCCAGAAATAGACCTACATATATATTTTCTTTTTTTTTTTTTAAAGATTTTATTTATTTATTTGACAGAGAGATCACAAGCAGGCAGAGAGGCAGGCAGAGAGAGAGGAGGAAGCAGGCTCCCCGCCAAGCAGAGAGCCCGATGCGGGGCTCGATCCCAGGACTCTGAGATCATGACCCGAGCCGAAGGCAGCGGCTTAACCCACTGAGCCACCCAGGCGCCCCTACATATATATTTTCAATAATGTTTTTCTCTTTTTTTTTTTTTCCCTTTTTTAAGTAAGCTCTGCACTCATTGTGGGGCTTGAACTCACGACCCTGAGATCAAGAGTCAAGTGCTCTACCAACTGAGCCAGTCAGGTGCCCCATGTTTATCAATTTTTGACAAAACCACCAAGGTAATTAACTAGAGAAAGGATAGCTATTGCAGTAAATGGTACCAGAACAACTGGATAACCATATGGAAAAAAAAAAAAAGAAGAATGTTGGCCGTTACCTCATATCACACACAAAACCTACTTTAAATTGATTATGGAACTAAACATAAAAAAACTAAAACTGTAACATTTCTAAAAGAATCTGTGGGAGGAAATTTTTGCAGCTTTGCACTAAATATAAAAGAAAAAAAACTCCTTTTCCTCAAGAAGAAAATTGGAAGGCAAGTCACAGGCGGAGAGAAAATATGTGCAATACATACATCTGATAAAGGACTTTTATCCATAATAAACGAAAGACTCTTACATCTCATTACTAAGATAAGTGATACAATAAAAATGGGAGAAAAAGATTTAAACAGACATTTTGCAAAGGCTTATATGGGTAGCCAGTAAGTACATTAAAAGATGTTTAACATCATTAGTCAACAGAAAGATATAAACAAAAAATACAATGAGATACCACTCTACACATACTAGAATGGCTAAAGTTCAAATCACTGACAATCCCAAGTTTTAGGGGCAGGATGTGGAACCACTGGGACTTTACACATTGCTGAGGGTTGTATAAAATGGTATAGCTACTTTCAAAACTAGTTGGGCACTTTTTTGTAAAAGTCAGCATACTCTGCAGCACCTGCCTGGCTCAGTTGGCAGAGCATATGACTCTTGATCTCAGGGTTCTAAGTTTGAGCCGCACATTGGGCATAGAGTTTACTTAAAACAAAAACAACAACCACCCAGAATTTTTAAAAAAGTCAACACATACTCTTACTATGTTACCCAGCATTTTGGATTCTACATACTTGTATATTCTAAATAAAACGAAACCTATGTCCACAAAATAACTTACACATAAATGTTTGTAGTAGCTTTATTTGTTAAAGTTCCAGAATGGGAATCCATACTGGGAAACCAAAATGTGTATCAACATTTAAATGGGAAAAAAATTGTGGCATATTAATAAAATAGAATCTCCATAAAAAAAGGAACAAACTGATACGTGCAACAACGTGAATTAATATCAAAGCGTTACATTGAACAAAAGCAACCAGACACCAAAGAACACATGTTGCATGATTCCACTTAGATGAAGTATTGCAATAAGCAAAACTCATCTATAGTAACAGAAAGTAGATCAGTGATTGTTGGAGACCAGTGATAGGGTTAAGGGTTGACTGCAAAGAGGCTGGAGGGAGCTTTTTGTTGTATGAAAATGTTTTATATCTTGACTGTGGTATACACCAGTGTAAATATTTGTCAAAACTCATTTAACTTTATACTTAAGTGGGTGCATTTAGAGTTATACTCCAATAATGTTGGCCTGAAAAGAAAGTAATGCCAACTGTAAGTTATTTAATGGTAAGCAGAGTTTATCTTTTTGTGGGCCTCATATTGGGTGACAAGCTGATTTTTTCCTTAGGGGAACACCAAATGTCAGTAGGTCTTTCCAAAACAATATAGCTTTTTATAGAAACAACTATTTTTTTTTGGTACAGTAATGTATTTTTTTTTTTTTGTATGCATGGAATTACAGTTGACCCTGAACAACATGGCTTAATCTGCACAGGTCCACTTATATGTAGATTTTTAAAATCAACATATAGTACAGTACTGTAAATGTCTTTTCTTTTATGATTTTCTTAGTAACATTCTCTAGATTATTTTTTTTAAGATTTTATTTATTTATTTGACACAGAGAGAGAGATCACAAGCCCGCAGAGAGGCAGGCAGAGAGAGAGGGGGAAGCAGGCTCCCTGCAGGGCTCGGTCCCAGGAACCTGAGATCATGACCCGAGCTGAAGGCAGAGGCTTAATCCACTGAGCCACCCAGGCACCCCTCTAGATTATTTTATTGTAGGAATACAGTATATAATAAATATAACTTACAAAACATGTTAATAAACTGTTTATGTGAACTATACGGTTTCTAGCCAGCTATTCGCAGTTAACTTTTTAGGGAATCAAGTTATACGTGGATTTTCAACGGCACTGGGGCTAATATTCATATTGTTCAAGGGTCAAGTATATATTTTATAATTATGAGTACAAGTGATGTACAACAGATTCATGAACCAAAATAGTTGACTCTTAAGCATTCAATTCAACTAGTAGAAACTAAAGATATGAGTGAATTCTGCAGCATAGTCTCCGTGCTATGAGCATTAAGCATTCTACGGGCATTAGTATGTTTTGCAGAGGACTGAGAGCTTCACTTAACCTCATTAGTCAACCAAGTAGAGTTTGGTTAAGAGAGCTAAAAAATGCAGGCAGCCATGGAGCAGTCTACAACAGAGGAGTCCTATCAGTTTTAAAAGGTTTTTGCCACTGGGCTAGAGATGCAAGGAAGCACTTTTGTCCTGAGAAAGGTGACAGGTGTTGGGGAAATAGAATTAGACATAAAATCTCCTGCCAATGCCATAAATATCTCTCCACAAAATGTGGAAATGATGAAACACTATTATTATTAAGTAAGGATTAAAACAGACTGTGATGCATCACAGGTAATCTCCTAAAGAGATTATAGAGACAAAAAAGAAATCTTACCCTATTTACATAACCGGGCAGATACAATTCATTACATACATGCTGATTGTCTTTTATCAAAAGAAAAATGAAATTTCTCATATCTTTTGACAAGTAGGAAGTTACATCTTGGAGCTGAATTTCCATAGACAGGGAAATAGCCCCACCCTTCCTGAAGTTCATTTTTCAAAGAGAGGGCTCCCTTCTCCCCTAAGAATGGTATTTCTGGGATGCATAACCGCCAGGAAGCTTATTTACTATTTAAATAGATTTACATACATCTCAGAGGCAGAGATGGCATTTATAATCTCAAGTTTTCTAAAGGAAAAGCTAAAAGAAGAAGGAGAAGAGTTCTTTTTAGGCATTAGGAAAAATTTTAAATTCTTTAGATTTGTATTTAACCTTATAACTTCCCCTTTCTGTTAACTATTTTTTAGGGAACTACAGTTTTGTAATTATCTACATAGCCATTTCTACCTTTCTCTAGCAACAGTCTAAATATCTAGCAAGTCCATAGTAAAATACAGAACAAAGCAGTTATCAGAATTACAATAGGATGAGTTTTAAAAATTAGTATAGTATGTGCCTTGGGAAAAATGTTTAAGTATATCTTATCAATGGTGAATGATCAAAGCAGATTGCTAATTAACACAAAAGTGCACAAATATTCTCCTAGGAGTCATTAATTTTACAAACTGTTGTGATGTCTTTATTGTTTGTACTTTCAAATAACTAACTACTTGAAAGAAAATGAACTAGAGTATTAATTTGAAATTTTTTATGATATCACATCCAATCCAAGCCTAATCAGTAGTTTAACTCTGGAGCTTGATAGTCTAAATTTTTTTTTTTTTAATCGTCTGCCTTTTTTTTTTTTTTAAAGATTTTATTTATTTATTTGACAGAGATCACAAGTAGGCAGAGAGGCAGGCAGAGAGAGAGGAAGGGAAGCAGGCTCCCCGCTGAGCAGAGAGCCCGATGCAATGCGGGCCTCGATCCCAGGATCCTGGGACCATGACCTGAGCTGAAGGCAGAGGCTTTAACCCACCGAGCCACCCAGGCACCCCGATAGTCTAAATTTTTAACTACATTTTTTGTTAAAATACAATAAATTTCTCCTGCCTTTTCATCAATCATAGAAGGAACATTACAATTAAAGAATAAACTAGGCCCTCTGAGTAATTATTCCATCTGCCCAAATAATTCTCCCAGATGTAAAACAAAGACACTCATGGCCATTATCTAGTATCAAAGTACTACTATAAAGCACTCATTGCAGAGGTACAGATTGAACTTTGTACATGAGGAAAAATTATTTTTTTCTGAGACCCTCCTGTAATAAAAGATCAACAATAGAAAAACAGATGTTTGATAACATATATACCTCTTATATACATGGGAGGTACTTAGAACTGAGTAACTCTCTGAAATGGCGCACACCATCACCTTAAATACATCTCCAGCTAAAGGCAAAAGATGATGTTGGGGGGTGGGTGGTGGGCCCAGTGCTGGAAGGTTACCACGTGGGGAAACGCAGTAAATGAGAATATGATTGTTATGCAGATTTAAGTCACAACCTTCTCTGGAATAGAGTTCCTAGGGATTATGTCATCTTCCTCCTCCTGCTACAGGGAGGGAGAGAGCCTTAAGCGTGGAGAGTTCCTTTCTTTATGTGAGCGTTTTGTGCAAACAACGGTAACTTGCTGGTTTTTAGAGCTTCTCCCTGTCTGCTATTTCTTAAAACGAACTAAAGATAATCCGTATACCAAAGAGGCATATTTTGGGGTAACAAATTCTGCTGCCCCTCAACTTCCAGAGTTTAGTGCACATGGCTCTAATCATTTTAAGTCCATTTATAGGCCATTTTTCACCTCCATCCAAATCAGTAGTTATCCATAGATATTTCATTAACTATTATAATACAACAGGCATATTTATCTATCTATACTAGGACTAGAAAAAACTTGTATCCCAAAGTGGTTAAAAGTGACATTAGACCAGTCTTCTGTAGTTTCTATCTATACATGCAAGATTTCTGTTTTTCTATTAATCAGGCCCTTTTCTATACCACCCTTCTAATCAAACTAGTTAACAAAACATTTTTTGTATCAAATTTGGGGCCCGTGTATGATGCATATTAGTTTGACTCTGATATTATTAAAACAACTTAGTAATGAAGATAGTCTTAATCTGCCGATAATCAGATGGATGGATTTATAAGCCCAGGCTGTGTCCATACTGGGAGAATGATTTCGAGCTGACCAGAAATGTGTGACTTTAGGAGCCACTGTTGGGCATACAGAAAGAAAAAGTAATGTAACAAACAACAGGGTTTTTTATTCGAGTCAAATGCATTTCTTATAGTAACTGAAATAACTACTACTGTGACTAAGACAACAAGGCAGTCTGAGAATTATATTAAGTTCATTAGAATACCTCCTTTCAGCTGAGTTCGGTACCAGTATCAGTCCCTCAAAAAAAATTTAAGTTTCAAAGCTTTTGTGGCAACCACAATCTAGTCCTCCCGAGGAGCTGGCTTCACACGGGAAACGGGGATCTGTCTAGGTTATCTTTTACTCTGACAGCCATGCGGGTGATCAGCAGACTTCAAGTTCGCCCTCCACGTGGTGAGGCCTCATCTTCTCTCTGGAACACTTCTATGTAAAATAAATTGCTCATTGTGATGGGGGCAGTGGGGAGGACAGGGGCAGACTTCTTCTGGTAGGTCCCTCCAGGCCCTTCTGACTTTATGTCTCAGGGTTTCTAGGGGAGAGAGAAGACATTTTTAAGTACTGAACATGACTATGAAAGAATTCAGTTAAACGGGCAGAAGACGTGATTTCAGACCCAAATTCACAGTTCTGATGTACTGGATGAAAATTTACTTCTACCCTTCAGTATTATTATATTCTTCCAGCTGGTCTAAGAATTAAATTGACATGAGATAGATTAATAGGAGGAAAAACTAGGGGCGCCTGGGTGGCTCAGTGGGTTAAGCCGCTGCCTTCGGCTCAGGTCATGATCTCAGAGTCCTGGGATTGAGCCCCGCATCGGGCTCTCTGCTCGGCAGAGAGCCTGCTTCCTCCTCTCTTTCTGCCTGCCTCTCTGCCTACTTGTGATCTCTCTGTCAAATAAATAAATAAAATCTTAAAAAAAAAAAAATAGGAGGAAAAACTCAAAGTTCAATTACATGTGCACAGAGGCCCAATCATGAAACTGTGACCCAAAGAAATCACCAAGGCAGGTAGTTTTTATACTTAGCAGGCAAAAAGACAAAAAAAAATCTGTGCGGAATTGATAGGACAAAAAAAGCTTAACTTTGGGAGATTCAATTAGTAACAAATTCAAAACAGAATTTGAGTTGTGGTAGTAAATTAGTAAAAAGGATCAAGGGCTGTTGATCCAGACTTCTTGGCTCTAAATTTCTTATCTGTAGTGAGACTGATGTCTCTTTACCTCCTGTTATAAGGAAGGTAACTTTCACATTTATTTCTTACTTTGTGGAGGCAAAGGAGCAGTCAGAGAGTTCTTTCTGCATTGGCTGTCTCTTAAGTAACCTTTATTTAAAATGATCACTGTGCCAAAGAGGCATATTTTGGGGTGGCCTGCCCTTGGCCCCTATAGTACCAAACATAGGTTCAAAGAAAGGGGTAAGACTATTGTTTGCGATGATCGCTCTAATTTTTAACAAAGGTGGTGGTAACTCTCCAGGCCACTTTAAGCCACTGGATTGTTGAATTTTAGCCAGTGAGTTTGAGTCATCCATTCTAGTTGGAATATGATACCTTTTAGGAATCTACAAACATTTGCATAATTCCTGGACAATGGTCGACATAAAAGGCTTTCCTCTATCTGATTCCTCTGGGGTCTGGAAAATGGGGATTATGTGCACTAAGAGAACCTTTATCCCTGCCTGAGCATTTACTTTTGAAGAGGGAAAGATTAGGCCATTCAGATATCACACACACCACAGTTAGAAAAAATCTCTTACCTTCCGTAGGCATTAGTTCTATGAAATCAAACTGCCGTCAGGTTCCTGGTAAAGTTGGTCAGGGAAAGCTTGCCTGCACCTACCTTGGAAATGGTCTGTAAAGAATTCTGACAAGTAACAAAACACTTTAATATGTTTCACACGATTTCATCTATTTGATAGGTGTCATAAGAGTTTAGTGCCCTTAAAAATCCCTCTTAGACACCACCTCACACCAGTTAGAACGGCAAAAATTGGCAAGGCAAAAACAACAAATGTTGAAGAAGTTGTGGAGAAAGGGAACCCTCTTACTTACACTGTTGGTGGGAATGCAAGTTGGTGCAGCCACTTGGAAGACAGTGTGCAGGTTCCTCAAAAAATTAAAAATAGAGCTACCATACGACCAAGCAATTTGACTACTGGGTATTTACCCCAAAGATACAGAAGTGGTGAAAAGAAGGGCCATATGCACCCCACTATTCATAGCAGCAGTGGCCAAACTGTGGAAAGAGCCGAGATGCCCATCAACACACAAATGGATAAAGAAGACATGGTCCATATACACAATGGAATATTACTCAGCCATCAGAAAGGACGAATACCCAACTCTTGCATCAACATGGACGGGACTGGAGGAGATTACGCTGAGTGAAATAAGTCAAGCAGAGAAAGTCAATTATTATACAGTTTTACTTATTTGTGGAACATAAGGAAAGGTATGGAGGACATTAGGAGAAGGAACGGAAAAATGAAGGGGGAGAAATCAGTGTGGGAGAAGAACCATGAAAGACTATGGACTCCGGAAACAAACTGAGGGTTTTAGAAGGGAGGGTCATGGGGGAATGGGTGAGTCCGATGATGGGTATTAAGGAGGGCACGGATTGCATGGAGCACTGGGTGTGGTGCATAAACAATGAATCGTGGAACACTACAGCAAAAAGTAATGATGTACTGTATGGTGTCTAACAAAACATAATAAAAATTTAAACATTAAAAAAATAAAAAATAATCCCTCTAAAGTGATGTTGACGACATAACAATAAACTAATCAAGGAAATAAAGACTGTGGTGTAAGAATTATTTTGTTAGGTAAATTTCATAATCCAGTTGAATTTCTTTCAGCCACCCTGCCCTGCTTCAATCCATTTGCTCATTTCCTTTTGTGAGGCCTATTTTTGAAAATGAACAAAGGTTTATAGTATTAAAAGTGGAGCCTCTAAGTTTGGGTCTGTCATGTTTTAACAGCAGCTTTTGTAGCTCTTTCAGCAAAATCATTGCCTTTAGGAATTTTGTCATTTTGCCCAGTGTGAGTTCTACAATGGATACTGATAATCTGAGTAGGCAGTTGTAAAGCCTATAACAAATCAGCTTTTAATTCTTCATGAGATGCCTTAGTCCTCACTGAAGTCAACAATTCTCTATTTTTCTAAATTTGCCCTGTTGCATGACAGAAACCAAACACCTATTTATCATCAGTATATAGATTTGCTTTCTGTCCAGAGCCAAGAATTTCAGCTCTAGTAAATGCTACTAACTTAAGTGCTTTACCCAACTTAATTCCAGACAAAATACAAGCTTCCAAGATTTTATGATAAGTCACCACAACATAGAAAGCCTTGAGTTGTCTTGAGAAAGTTGACTTGAGAAAGTCCCAAGTATATGACCCATCAGGAAAATTATGGAATCTGCATTTTGAAAAGGATGATTAGATAGATTGGGGCTTAATGTTTCTTTCTGTCACAGTTGTACCATCACGATCATCCATTCAATTTCCTAATCTGGTGAGAAAGTACCAGGGTTGGGATTGAATAATAATGCTTGCTCCCAGCCAGACTGACAGTGAATCAACAAATGCTGGGTCTTACATACTTGTGAGATATGTATCACACCACATGTGGGACACTCAGGTCAATCAAGAAATCCAGTGAAAGTCTTTTCAGTAAGGGTGGTGGCTGCCACCCCAGCTCAGAAACATTCAGGTATTTTCAGGGTACCATGGCATCCAGATTGCTCTATAGTCTGATCCTAACTTTAGAGTTAAAATTCTAGAAGTACCTTTCTTTTTAGTACAAAACAAATGGAAAGGTTTTCAAAATTTGGAATCCCTAAAGCCGGGGGAAGGACTATAGCCAATTTTAATTGTTCAAATCCTTTTGAGATCCTAGGTAGCAAACAGAAGCTTTAAAACAATTATGCAATTGTACCATCAGAGATTTTCCCTGCCCTGCAAAAGCTGGAATTCATTGTTGACACTACCCTACTAGACCCCAAAATTGTCTAAGTGTTTTTTTGGGGTAGATTTCATTTGCGCAATTTTTAAAAAAGATTTTATTTATTTATTTGACAGACAGATCACAAGTAGGCAGAGAGGCAGGCAGAGAGAGAGGGAAGCAGGCTCCCCTCTGAGCAGAGAGCCTGATGCGGAACTCGATCCCAGGACCCCGGGATCATGACCTGAGCTGAAGGCAGTGGCTTAACCCACTGAGCCACCCAGGTGTCCTCATTTGCGCAATTTGCTGGCTCCTATATTACAACACCTTGTAGCCTTTAGGTAACAACAGATGCCCAAAATATTTCTTTCAGTTTGGCAATACTGCATTTTGTTCAATGTGGCTTAAGCCCATTTGAAGGCAAAGTATCGGTTTTACATTACTGAAGTTACCAGAAAGTTATCTACATATTGAATAATTACAGATCTTCCCTATGGGACAGATTTCTGTTCTCCTGCAAATGACTAGAGAAAATAGTAAGGGAGTCCCCAAACCCTTTTGGAACTCTCTAACTTCATAAGACTTACTTGTGACTTTTTCATAAGTAAAAGCAAACAAGAACATAGACTCATCCACTAGAAGAAAAGCAAAGAGCATGAAAAAAAAGGAGGGGGGGACAATACAGATCATTTACAGTAAAAACTGCAGACAATGGTACTGAAGTCAGAATAGTTGCAGGGTTAAGAACTATATAGGTTAAGGAACATAAAATTCATTTGTTTGTTTAAGATACTGTACAAATGTACACAGTAGTCAATTATCTGTATCAAATTTATCTTCTTTACTAAAAGTATGGGACTGTTACAAGGTGAAGGCACTTTCAAAATTATGCGTTTTTTCTAATTTTACTTATTTATTTTTAAAATTTATTTTATGTTTTCCCTTAATTTTAAAATATAACAAGTTTATTCCTTCAAATTGAGCTCTAAATAAAGGGCATTGTTTTATATGTGGCCATGGCTGTGCCTTTTGGTAAGCTATTTTTACAGGTTTTCTATCTCAAATTAATCTAGTATCATTATTGGGCACCTGGGTGGCTCAGTCGGTTAAGCATCTGCCTTCCGCTCAGGTCATGATCTCGGGGTCCTGGGATTGAGCCCCACATCAGGCTCCCTGTCCAGCAGGGAGTCTGCTTCTCTCTCTCTCTCCCTCTGCCCATCCATCCTGCTCCTGTGTTCTCTCTCGTACGCATGCTCTTTCGCTCCCTCTCAAATAATTAAACAAAATCTTAACAACAACAAAAATACCAATAACCAGTATTGCTGTAGTGCCCAGATACAAAATGAGAAATTCCAAGTTAACTGCAGAATAAGTAGCACCCATATCTACCAGAAAAGGCAAAGATAAGTTAATCTGAGAGAAAGGTATTGAAACATATTCTCCAGTTCCTACACCTAAGATTTCCCCAATCTATCATTTTTTGAGCCATTTGCTAATTATTTCCTGGCTGAAGATTTTGTCTTTCTGGGTTTTCTTGATCCTCTTGTTATAACTTTTGCACCCTCAAGGGACACTTCCTACACTCTCTTTTCCTCCTTGGCTTTTGGCAATAATGATATACAATTTTCCCTTCTTCCTTTGCTTCCTTCATAGGTTGACCAGAGTAAGGTTATTCCCTTCAGTGAAGTGTCTTGTCACTAACCCTGTGGTTTTTCATTTCCTCTCTTCTTTGTTTTTCTGTAGATTGCCACAAAACTCAGTAGCTAATGCTACGCCTAAGTTCTTTTGCCTTTTCAGTCTATGTGATTGCCTTTCCCTAACTTGAGTTCGGATAATTGGCAAGACAGCCAAGACAAAGGCGAATAGTACTAGAGGGTGATTTTGATCTGCCCCTGCTTCCATACCAGTGAATATTGAAAAAGCAACAGATTGCTAATGAAAATCAGTTGGGAACTCACTTATGTCTGGGTACCTCTTGGTAGTGTCTCCCAGCTCATCATTAACAGAAAGGCATTAAGTCACCCTCCTTGATGGTTTTCTAATGCCTTTAGTTCTACAGTTGTAAAGGGTGGCTGATAGCTTCCCTTGGCCATGATACGCATTGTCATTTCCCAGTCTCCAACATGTTTGCTCCATGACCTCAGTGAAATTTGCTGGTTGCAGAATGCCTAGCAGCCAGTGCACATGTCCATATGTGGGACTACAAACTGAAAATGCCATGGAGCACTTCTGGGCTCTGGGCACAGAAAAAGAAGTCTTTAAATGACTAATAGTGGAGTGCCTGGCTGGCTCAGTCAGTGGGGCATGTGACTCTTGATCTTGGGGTTGTGAGTTTGAGCCCTATATTGGGTGTAGAGATGAAAAAAAAAATTTTTTTTTTTTGAGAGCAAGAGCGAGGCAGAATGTGTGGGGGTGGGTGGGGGAGAGGGAGAGAGAGAATCTTAAGCAGGCTCCATGCCTAGTGTGGACCCTGAGATCATGACCTGAGCCGAAACGAGTCAGATTCTTAACCGACTGAGCCACCCAGGTGCCTCAAAAATAAAATCTTAAAAAAAAAAAGGGGGCGGGGGGGACTAACATCATCTGGTGAGAAAAGCAAGTGGGTTACCTTCGAGGCCCGAATAGCCTCTCCACGGCCTCAGCTGCACAGGTTTTCCGAATAGGAAGGGCAGGTTTTCCTTATACAGGCCTTGGGGATATTATGGGTTCGGTTCAGACCACTGGAATAAAGCAAATATCACAATAAAATGAGTCAACTATGTTTTTGGTTTCCTGGTACATATAAAAGTTATGTTTACAATATACTGTAGTCTATTAAGTACACAATAGCATTGTGTTTAAAAAAACCACGTGCAGGGGCTCCTGGGTGGCTCAGTGGGTTAAGCCTCTGCCTTCGGCTCGGGTCATGATCCCAGGGTCCTGGGATCGAGCCCCGCATCGGCCTCTCTGCTCAGCGGGGAGCCTGCCTCCTCCTCTCTCTCTGCCTGCCTCTCTGCCTACTTGTGATCTTTGTCAAATAAATAAAATCTTTAAAAAAAAAAAAACCATGTGCATACCTTAATTTTAAAATACTTTATTGTTAAAAATACTAACCATTATCTGAGCTTTTAGTGAGTTGAAATCTCTGATCACAGCTCACCATAAAAGGTACAGTATTTTAAAGTTTTCGTTGTCATGAGAATTACCAAAATGTGACAGAGACACACAAAGCCAGCAAATGCTGCTGGGAAAACGATGCCAATAGACTTCCTCAACGCAGGGATGCCGCAAACCTTCAATTTGTAAAATATTCAGTATCTGTGGAACACAGCGAAGTAAAAGCACAATAAAAGGAGGTATGCCTATTGAGAGAAAAATGTAGGATTATACAGCACTTTGGTTTCTTTTCTCATGTTGATATTTATCAGGCCTAACATGATTTTTGTCTTTCCATGTGGCCAATGCAGCCACTCTAAGCTGTTGCCTTTGTATAGAGACATAATCTTTTATCCAAAGTCCTGATTTTTTCTTGATCACATTTCTTTTTCATGTTTGCTCTCCTAGTTACATGTTTTGTGTTTCCTAAGGAACTCTTAAAAGTGGATTTCAGGGGGCGTCTGGGTGGCTCAGTGGGGTAAGCCTCTGCCTTTGGCTCAGGTCGGGATCTCGGGGTCCTTGGATCTCTGGTCAGCGGGGAGCCTGCTTCCCCCACTCTCTCTCTGCCTGCTCTCTGCCTACTTGTGATCTCTGTCAAATAAATAAATAAAATCTTAAAAAAAAAAAAAAGAAAGTGGATTTCAGGGCTGAGACATGAAGTGGAATCACGCTAGGACGCCAGGCATACAAACATGGGCCCCCCCCAACAGGGCAGATAATCAGTTACCAGCTAGAGAATTTGTGTCCTTGTCTTTCCTTGCAGGGAAATCTACTCACGAAGGGAACCACCATGTGAAAGATTGCTGCTTCTTTCTTCTCAGGAGTCGATTTGATATAGGGAAAGATTGAGATGCAGAGAGAACTGGTACTGCAAAGAAATGAGGGTGGCTCTATGGACAAGAAAGTGCTTTAGTTTTTCCATTTGCCCTCCCATTGTTCTCAGTCTTTCTGCTTATCAAATCACTTTTTACATTCTCCTTAGAAGGACAGTCATCCAGTAAATGCCACTAATTCATATGCTTCGAATGAGGCACGTCTAAGAACCCCTTCAAATATGTTCATTTGTCCAAATCAAAGAAACAGTCCTCGCCACCATAAGACTGGGTCCTTATAGATATGCCCATTCCAAATGTGACAGAGAGATACTAACAATTTAAGAAAAAGCCCTGCAGGCAACGTTTCTGGCTTTCTACAATTTTTCTACCATCAATGTTAATAATGATCCTGATGAGGATTTTAGAGCTGGTATCACCTATGCTTACTCAATAATAAAGTCTTGAATTGGGAGAGGGTAGTTCATCTGGCTGGTATTCCAAAATAGTGGAGAGCAAGAAAGCAGACTTTTCTTAATTCAGGGTTTCTTACCTGAATGTTGTGTGTCTGCAAGACTTTTCAGCTGATCCACCCAATTCAGGAATTGCCAGATAAATCCTTACTGCCAAATCATTGGGAAACTATAATTAAATATAAAATTTCTTGCGAAGCCACTAAAACTTCTTCATAAAACATAGACAAGAATGAAATGGTTTTGTTACTGAATAAGCTTTAAATGAGACTGCAGTGTGCAATGACAGGCGATCTACTAAAGAGACTGTATAGACCAAAAACCCTCCTACCCTTTTCCCTACACCTACACGTTAACCCATGTTGGAGTTCATATTCAAAGAGATGGCTCCTTGGTCCTCAGCAATGACATTCCTGGTATGCAAAACTGGAAGAGGCTTATTTAGCTTTGAAAAACATTTACATGCATTTTAAAGAGGCTGAGCTAGCAATTATAATCTCATTTTCTGAGGAAATTTTAAGAGAAAAGTGGAGGCGGCGGGGGGGGGGGAGGAGGAAAGTTCTCTACTTTTTGCTCTAGGGAATTTTTTTTAAGTGATTTTTTTTTTAGATTTACCCCTATGCTGGCAAAGAACAGTCAAGGTCACGATCCTAGAGGGCCCTATACTACCTAATAAATTACCCAGATAAGGTCTCATACACAGGAAGAAGAAAAGTCCTTAGTAGCTGGATCTAGAGTATGAGGTGAGCTCTGGCTCTCAGGTGTAAAAACAAGACAACAAAATGGAGTCACTTAGGCTAAGCCCCATGTGACCAAATCCAGACATAACTTAATTGTAGTTTTAGTTCTCTCTGAAATGTCATCTTAAACCAGTCAATCAGTAATCACCTGACCAGTCCTAGTTAAGAAATCTGCCTGATAGATTTCTGCCATCCCCTAAAGGAAAATAACCCTGCAATAACCAGTCTGCTTTTTGGCCTAGTATAACTTCCCTGTCCCCCTTCCCGTCTACCTATATAAATCTTTCATTTTATATAGCCCATCAGAGCAATTTCTATCTGCAAAATTGGATACTGCATGATTCAAATTTGATTTTTGCTCAAATAAACTCTTAAAATGTCTAATATGCCTCAGTTTATATTTTTTAAGTTTTTTTTTTTTTTTTTTTTAGTAATCTCTACATCCAATGTGGGGCTCAAACTCATGACCCCAAGATTAAGAGTCCCACGATCTTCCCATTGAGTCAGCAAGACACCCCTCCTCAGTTTATCTTTTTTTTAGTATCAGTGAATAGATTTTTTTATTGTTAAAGTTATATTTTATTTTATTTTTTCATTTTTTAATTTAAATTCAATAATCCAACAAATAGTACATCAGAAGGATCTGATGCTGGTTTTGACAGATTAGGGCTAGAGCTACTCAGATACTTTAGGTTTGTATGGCTTCTAGAATCCAGCCTGCAGATAGTTGGGGTCACGAAGCCTCAGCTACATTAAAAAAAAAAAAAGCAATATGGGGGGCCCCTGGCTGATTCAGTCGGTTGAGTGTTTGCCTCTTGATCTCAGCTCAGGTCTTGATCTCAGGGTTGTGAGTTCAAGCCTCACACTGGGCTCCACCGTGGAGCCTACTTAAAAAGAAAAAGTAATTTGGGCCTAGAAACAAGATTAGAAGTTATAGAGAAATAGATTTGTGTATAAAGACATTATTTTTTTTATAACCAAATTGAAATTTACTCATTTTACCTCAGTTAACAAACTATATCACAAGAAAAACTAAGCATGTTTGGGGCACCTGGGTGGCTCAGTCGTTTAAGCATCTGCCTTCGGCCCAGGTCATGATCCCAGAGTCCTGGGATGGAGCCCCACATTGGGCTCCCTACTCAACAAAGGAGTCTGCTTCTCCTCTCCCCCTCCTCATGTTCTCTCTCTCCCTCACTGTCTCTCTCAAATAAGTAAATAAAATCTTTAAAACAAACAAAAAGAATAAGCATGTTTGGGTGCCTGGGTGGCTCAGTTGGCTAAGCAACTGCCTTTGGCTCAGGTCATGATCCTGGAGTCCCGGGATCGAGTCCCACATCAGACTCCCTACTCACCAGGGTGTCTGCTTCTCCCACTGCCCTCTCTCCTCTCATGCTTTTTCTCTCTCATTCTCTCTCTCTCAAATAAATAAATAAAATCTTAAAAACAAAAACAAAAAAAAACTAAGCATGTTTAACCAAAACAATACTTCTGAAAGTAGAACACCATTTTCTTTTTCAGGAAATAATATTGCAAATGGTTGCTTCTGGGTCAATTTACCACAGTAGAGGAGCAAAGTAGTTAAAGCATAGCTATGCTCAACCGAGCCGTTTTTCTGCACAATTGTAAAATACCTGAAAACATTCCTAAGATCAAGGTTTTATAACCATTTTAAGAGACAAGACTTTAAATGTTTTATAGCTACCTCTGTAAGAGGGGCTTTCCCGCCCCAAATGGTCAAAGCTTAATTAGAAGGTTGATGATACTTAAGTTTTTTTTTTCTCATCATATCTTCTGTTCAAAATACTATTGCGGTTGGTAATATCACGTGTATCTTGTCTGATCTGGATGATACAGTCCAGAAAGTAGGGTTTGAGAAGATAGACCCTACACTCATGAAGGAAGCCTTGGCTCTCTGTCTGCAGGCCGTATACTCATGTCCCCTTCCCCTAGTTTTATAAACAGAGGACTCTGAGTTCCTTGACTTTCAGTGAACTGGAGTAGAGAGTGTGAATTACAATGGTGAGAAGGGTGTGCACTTACAAGTGAACTATCCTGTTTGAAGTGGTACAGGTCCTGGAGGCAAATATTTCATATAAGGTAGAATCTGAGCAATAATATGTCTGTGGAGAAGGCGCTGGAGAAGAAGTCACTGGTAGACCTGAAGCTTGGCTTCAGGTGGTATTTGATGAGGTATTCGATGGCTCACTGGTGGTGGAGGTGAGAGTACAGTACAAAACGTTTCTCTGGAGGTATAATATGACGAGAGTTCAATACCACTGGTTGACGCTGATATTCAGGATGATGGTGAGCTCAGGTGTAGAGACAGGAGGTAATGGTTCTCAAGCACCAGAATCTGAGTCATTAAGTTGCTATGTTTTCTTGTTGAAATACAGAGGTTTCCTGACTCGCTGAAGGAAGTTGAGGTGAAGCTGTGTACGACGAACTCCGCTGGAGGAGCATAAATATCTTCTTATGGCTTGCGCAGTACATGTTGGAAAGGAAGTGGTGGTATAAAACGCTGCCTTGTTGGAATACGGTTCATATGATGCTTGTCTTATATAACAATCAGAGATTTCATGTGGCGCTGCAGCAATACGTAGGATGAACATTTTCAAGTTAAGGACGGGCAGCAGGGTCTCTGGAGCTCATGTGGCGGTGGCTGATATGAGCATCTAAATCTCGTTGAGACAAGTACGTTCTCTTGCATCCCTGAACAGTGCTGCACATGAATAGAGAACCTTGTCCATGCTCCTCAATTCGGTGAACATATTTACTACAGCCTGGACATATCTTATCGCCTCCTTTTTCATGTAAAATAGCACAGGCATAGCAAAAAGCATGCTTACACGGAATCATCCGCCCATAGATTTTAATGGGCAATTCGCATTTGTCACAGAAATGAACCGGGGTGTTATCCTTTTCACCCAAGATGTTTATCTGAAAGTCCCAGAAAATATCTTCACTAGACCTTTGCTCATTTCTAAACGATTCGTCCCTATTAAAGTTGTACCGTTCTTCCTCACTAGCATTGAGTTCTTCAGCGCGCTCCATGATTCGACTTTCAGAGCACGATGGGAACGGAAGTCAAACCCACTGACCCAAGGGGCGCATGCGCCCTACCCTCTTGAACCAGTGAGGCGGAAGGGCAAGTGGGTTGCCCCAACTTTGACCTCTTCTTACATATCCCCATTCCGGTGATGGAGTTGGGCAGGAAAAACAGGAAGTGTTTCAGAGTGGAGTTTGGTTAGACTGCTTTTTTTTAATGCTACAAGAAAAAGTAGTCTTTGACTGGAGAAAGAGACTAATCTGCAAGAGGGGGGGCGAGGAGGCAGGGGGGTGGTGAGTGGGGGAGGAAGGGTGGCAGGGAAGGTGACCAGGTGGGGGGCGGGGGGGGGGGGGGGGAGAGGGGGAGGAGGAGAGAACGGGCAGGCGCAGTAATACCTGAAGGCATATACCTGAGGAAGCCTAAAATGTGTCCTTTTTTGGGTAAAAGCCCATCCATTATATGAAATGTTCAAATAGAGACTGGATATCTTCTTGTCAGGATGCTGTAGCTCTGGCTTCTCAAACTTTTCTGCCAAAGTAACCCTGATAGTAGAGACAAGTAAATTTAACTGTGAGAGTGAGGGGACACAGTTCTAGGTACCTCTGAAAGCAAGATATTTCTTTGAATAGTTGTACTTTACCTTACAATTACATGAAGATAACTTGTTTTAAAATGTTGGTTTAGGGGTGTCTGGGTGGCTCAGTGGGTTAAAGCCTCTACCTTTGGCTCAGGTCATGATCCCAGGGTCCTGGGATCACCCCGCATTGGGCTCTCTGCTTAGCAGGGAGTCTGCGTCCCTTCCTCCCTCTCTGCCTGCCTCTCTGTCTACTTGTAATCTCTGTCAAATAAATAAATAAAAATCTTTAACAACAAAAAAAATAAAATGTTGGTTTATTGTATTTTGTTTTATTTTATTTTAGAAGTTGGTTCATTTTAATTAAAAAAATACTGCTTTTAATTACTTAATTAAATTATGTGACTTTCTCCCTGCCCCTAAAGTCAGTCTTTTTTTTTTTAAGATTTTTAAAATTTATTTATTTGACAGAGAGAGACCACAAGCAGACGGAGAGGCAGACAGAGAGAGAGAGAGAGAGAGAGAGAGGGAAGCAGGCACCCCGCTGAGCAGAGAGCCCGACGCGGGACTCGATCCCAGGACCCCGAGATCATGACCTGAGCCGAAGGCAGCAGCTCAACCCACTGAGCCACCCAGGCGCCCCTAAAGTCAGTCTTTGAGTGATTGTGATACCCCAGGAAGGTGTGCAGGATATGTACCAAAGGTTGCATGTAGCACACTAGTATATCTCCACTCAGTGTTGGCACACTACTTTGTGCTACACTGCCCACAGTAGCTCCTTTACTGAGGAAAAGGCCATCCGGTAGGACTTAAAAATACTTTTTATACAGAATCCTGTATAATAATATTTGTATATAAGAATATCTATGAATAAAAGTTAAAGGTTGAAAGTCCCAACAAATTAGGAAGATGATGAGTCACATTATAAAATGTCTTCCCCGGATTTCTAATTTCAGTTCTTTAAATATTACATCCTCCTGGCATATTTGATGTGCATTTATAGAACATTAACAACTTGGAGGAGAGACCTAAGTAAAATAAAAAATTCAAGAGCAAATCAGTGATCACTCAAAGATGAAGATGAAACATAAGATCATTCGTTTATGGAAAGATAAGGCTGGATTTACAGCAATGCCATTAGTATTCACATTTTGGGAACTTAGGTCTACTGTAAAGTGAGGCTCACCGTCACTGTGATAGCTTCATTCCACACCGTCCAGAATAAGTGCACTCATTTTCATTACAAGACAACTTTGCAAAGGAAGTAATGAACTATGATGACCAAATATGCCAAATATGCGATTAAAAAAATAATTAAAGGGTAGGTCAGAGCAGGAGATTGCCCTCATTAAGCAGATTACCCATTCTCCACTGAAACGCCAGCGCATAGTCAAAGCTGACCTTTGCCAAACAAAAAGAGTCAGCAGGGATGTTGCAGCAGCTTCAAAATACTGCAGAGAAAAGAAAAATAAAAAGCCATAAAAACATTTTTTGATGGTCTCCATTTAGATACTGGAATTGCTGAAGCATATAGGTAAATCAGAATATTTTTTGCAATTATGCTCCGTGATTGATGCTGGGGATTTGGAGAAATGGAAATAATGGGGAGTTGACAAATTTTCACATTTGCTGACACACTTTGTAGAAGAAAAAAATATATAGCCACATGGAACATTTTATCAGAGAAGGTGAGCAGGAGAGTGAATGAGCAACAGAGTAGGGTTAGAAAGAATAAGAGACAAGCCCCCCTTTTCACGTTGGAAACGATGATGAATCTTGCAGGTGGTTGAAAGAAGGAACCCTCTTTATCCACTCCATTACGGATGAATTCCTGAAAAGTGGCATCTAAGTAGGTGCCCGTTTTTCTCCTCTTGACCTATGATATCACTTCATGACTGTTTTGTCTTTATTTTGAATTCATCACCTGTGGGCAATTGTTACTGACCTTAAGCTTTTGGTTTCTTTGGGCTTCGGCTAAATACAGATCCGTAATTAAAAGGTCCCCCAATAATGGGTCCGTGATTAAAGGAGCGAGACTGATACAAAGCGAAGGTCAAGCAAAGCTTTATTTCCGTGCCAAGCATCGAGAATCAAACCGAAAATTCAGGGCCGCACCTCTTACAGAGAGGGCGACCCCTCTCTGCCCCCACAGACTAGCCTTTAAAGGCAAAGGCCATGTGGTTGGGCCTGGCCACGCACAGGTGGCCAATGAGATTGTAACACACAGAAAGCTGCACAGTCATGCTAGGTCACACATAAGTGACCATTTGAATTACAATTTACCCTATAGTAGACATTTGAACTAGCCTATCACTTTGGTCAGAATTGGTGCCCAAAAGGTGGGGCCCATACTCCTCGGTAGCTAGGGAGACAGTATGTGCCCCCCCCCAACTGATTGGATGTCTCCACCTGGCCTGACCCACTCTTGTATTTGGGCTTTGTTACCTGGGACTGGTTTCCGGGACTTGTTTTTAAGTAAGTCCCTGAAGGGGGGGAAGGGTCAGTTTAAGTTTTACTGCATAAACAACAAAATCACTGTTTAACCCAAGATGGAATCCCTCTGGCTAAATAGGCCCTTACAGTAAGTGTGCAAGGGGACCTTGTGACTCAGTATGTGCCCTTCTTTGTGCAAAATAATCCTGTTGGAAAAAAAGACGTAGTTTTTCAAGCCTTCTCTGTAATCAGAAGGGTACAGCTGCTCTGAGTGAAGCTGGAGTTGAGGAGCCCAGAGTCTAACCTACTTAACACCGTCCAGCTCTGGCATCCCTCTCACACACTCAGAGGAACACAGTGTGAATACTACTCCTCAAACATACAATTTCTAAGCTGGTATATAAAATAGATGAGCGTTCATATATTTATCATCTAGATTAAAAAATAATGTATTATCAGTGCATTTGAAAATCCCGCTGTATTCCTCACTCATTATCATCCTCACAGGAGGATAGCACTCTACTGAATTGTGTATTTGTCATTTTCTTGCTGCTTTCACTTAAAAAAAATCATGTATGTATATGTCTTTATAAAAATATTAGTTACTTTTGCATCTTTTCACTTTGTAAGTATGGAATAACACTGTGACTGTCTTTATTCCCTTAACATTATATTTCCGAGATACTTTGATATTAATGCATATATTTTATTCATTATAAAATATTTATTCAGTACTGTATTCCATTGTCTGTATTATAATTTAAGTATTCCCCTCCTGATGAATCTTTGGGTTGTTCTTATGTTTTGCAATTCTAAGTGCTTCTTTGAAGTATTCTCGTACATGCCCCTTGTACATGTTACAGAATTTCTCTAGGGGATGTATATAGGATTGATGTACTAGATCATAGAAAATGAGCATATTCAGCTTTTCCAAAGTGTTCATACTAATTTATCAGTGGGTTATAAAAGTTTTGTTTTTCATCTTCACGAGTACTTGTTATTAACAGACTCTTAATTTATTATAAATTTGGTGGTTGTAAAAAAAATTTTTTTTTGGTGTTTGTAAAATTTATGGGTTTATTTATGTAAGATTTGTTTTATTTCAGAGAGAGCATGAGTGAGAGAGAGAGCAGGGTGGTGGGGGGAGAGGGAGAGAGAGAAACAGACTCCGCACTGAACAGGGAGCCCGATGTGGGGCTTGATCCCAGGACCCTGAGATCATGACCTGAGCCGAGGGCAGAGGCTTAACTGACTGAGCCACCCAGGCACTCCAATTTATGGGTTTTTGATTTTTTTTTTTTTAAGATTTTATTTACTTAGAGAGAGAGAGAGTGTGAGAGAGAGCATGAGAGGGGAGAAGGTTAGAGGGAGAAGCAGACACCCTGCAAAGCTGGGAGCCTGATGTGGCACTTGATCCCAGGACTCTGGGATCATGACCTGAGCCAAAGGCAGTCACTTAACCAACTGAGCCACCCAGGCTCCCTATGGGTTTTTTTTTTTTTTTTTTTTTTTTTTTAAGATTTTAAATATTTATTTATTTGACAGGCAGAGATCACAAGCAGGCAGAGAGGCAGGCAGAGGCAGAGGGGGAAGCAGGCTCCCTGCCGAGCAGAGAGCCTGATGCAGGGCTTGATCCCAGGACCCTGAGATCACGACCAGAGCTGAAGGCAGAGGCTTTAACCCACTGAGCCACCCAGGTGCCCACCTATGGGTATTTTTAAAAAAAGAATTCTTAAAAGTTATTTATTTATATATTTATTTTAAAGATTTTATTTTAAGTAATCTCTACATCCAGTATGGGGCTTGAACTCACAACCCCAAGATCAGGAGTTTCAGGCTCCACCAACTGAGCCAGCCCAGTGCCCCCAAATTTATGTTTTCGTGTTGTGTTTCTCTGATTAAGTGCGTTTGAGAAGTTTTTCACGTTTTTTTTTTTTTTAATGTTTATAATTCCTCTTTTGTCAGGTATCTCTTTGTATCATTGGACCACTATTGAACAATTTGTATTTTTCTTTATTGATTTGTAGGATACTAATTCTTTGCCTGTTATGTGACTTGCAGTTGTCTTCTCTAACTTTGTAAGTTGCCTTTTCATTTCTTTGTGATGTGGTAATAAAAGTTCTCAATTTTTAAAAAAATACTTTTTATTTATTTAAGTAATTTCTACACCCAATGTGGGGCTTGAATTCACCACCCCAAGATCAAGAGTCATATGCTCTTCTGACTAAGCCAGCCAGATGCCCCAGAAGTCTCAATTTTGATTTATTAGGCTTATTAGTCTTTTTCTTTATGATTAGTGCTTTTCTAAAATGCTTAAAATGTTTTCCCTAACTTGAGGTCATAAAAGGTATTTTTCCTTGCAATTTTTGTTTTGTTTGGTCTTTCGAATGGAGTCATCTTTAATTGAATTGCAGTTGATTTTGTATATTATAATGTCAGGATGTGGGGTGTTTCCCCCCCCATATAAAAAGTCATGTGAAACTGACTTAAATGGAGTTGGGGGACACCTGGCTGGCTCAGTCAGATGAGGGTCTGCCTTTGGCTAAGGTCATGATCTTTGGATCCTGGGATGGAGCCCCACATTGGGCTTCCTGCTCGGTGGGGAGTCTGCATCTTTCTCTCCCTCTGTCCCTCCCCACTGCTCGTTCTCTCTCTCTCTCTCTCTCAAATAAATAAGTAAAATCCTTAATAATAAATAAATAATAAATAAAAGGCAGTTGGGATGCCAGGAGGCAGAACTCTCACAGTGTAACACTTCCTTTTTTTTTGTTTTGTTTTAAAGATTTTATTTGTCAGAGAGAGAGAGAGAAGGAGAAGGGGAAGCAGCAGGCAGAGGGAAAAGCAGGCTTCCTGCTGAGCAAGGAGCCGGAGGCAGGGTTCAATCCCAGGACCCTGAGATCGTGACCCGAACCAAAGGCAGCTGCATAACAGACCGAACCATCCAAGCATCCCACAATGTAACACTTTTTACAGCCCTTTGCGGAGTCAACAGGAAGAGATATACCTCATATTCCTGACAGGAAGAATCCTGTATAGTATGTTACTACTCCAGCAGGATGATGAAAGATTTTTCTCCTGCCTTGGCTGCAGCCCAGTCAATGAGAAACTCTCACAACTTAACCAACGAAAAACCATTATACTTCCAACTCCCGGTTTACTTCAATGGACTTTTTGTTCATTGGAGCGACTCACAACACCCCTCTTTCCTCTATAAAAGAATGTTGCTCTTTTTTGGGGCTCCTGGCTGGCTCAGTCAGTGAAGTGTGCAGCTCTTGATCTTGGGGTCATGAGTTTGAACCCCCATGTTGGGGGTAGAGATTCTTATAAATAAATAGATAGATAGACTCTTGCTCTCCTTTGTTCTCTGGACGTCCCTAAGGTTTTGTCTTAGCTTGTGTGTCCCAAATTACAATTCTCTGCTATTCCTGAATAAAACCATTTTCTGGCAAAATAACTGACAGTTTTATGTTTTAAGGTTAAGAGTCAATTATCCTAGAACCACGTGTTAAATAACACATTCTTTTCCTTCTGATCTGCAATGGCTAACTCTGTCATATGTCATATTTTCATAGATATGTCTGTTTCTGGATTCTTTATGTTATTCTGTTGGTCTATTTTCCTATCCCATCTTAATTCCTGTGGCTTTATAACGTTTTAAGGTTTTGGAGAGGGGAGTAAGTCTCTCCAAATTATCTTTCAGGATCATCTTGGTTTGTTCTTGGCCATTTGCTTTGTCAAGATATTTTAGGTTGGGGGCGCCCGGGTGGCTCAGTGGGTTAAGCCTCTGCCTTCGGCTCAGGTCATGATCTCAGGGTCCTGGGATCGAGCCCCGCATCGGGCTCTCTGCTCAGCGGGGAGCCTGCTTCCCCCTCTCTCTCTGCCTGCCTCTCTGCGTACTTGTGATCTCGCTCTCTGTCAAATAAATAAATAAAATCTTAAAAAAAAAAGATATTTTAGGTTGATGAGATATTAGAGGGATGAAGGGATTTCTGAGGAAAAAGAAGGGGAGAAAATAAGGTTTACAAATACACATTTGCTCACATCACATTTTTTCTAAAAGTCAACCCTGCTTTGAGGTCAAAGACCAAAAAAGCTGCCTTCCTAAATTTGCAGGCATCACTGTTGGTACTCTGTGAGATGAGGCACAGGGTTAACATAATTTTTGTTCCCTTTACTTTTAAAACTAACTTCTTTAGAAACTTACCATTTCTTGGGATGGGCAGTATAGCTCTGTGATAAAAAGGATGGCCTCTGCTGACAAGCATGCTTAGTTTTTTTAAAGATTGACTTACTTTTTTTTTAGAGAGAGAGAGAGAGAGAAAGACCACGAATGGGGGAGGGCAGAGGGGAGAGAGAGAATCTTAAGCAGGTTCCACCTAATGTGTTAGTTTTTTATTGCTGCCATAACAAATCGCCACAATCTTAGTGCCTTAAAATAACACAAATTTATGATCATTCAGTTTTGTAGGTCAGAAGCCTGACAAGGCTCTCACTATACTAAAATCAAGCTTTTAGTAGGTCCATGCTCCTTTCTGGAAGCTCTAGGGGAGATTCCATTTTCTTACTGTTTCAGACTGTTGGCAGAATTCAGTTCCTTGCAGTTGTTGGCCTAAGATCCCTGTTTTCTTGTTGGCTGTTGCCGGCGGGCAAATCCCAGCTCCTAGAGGTCAACCTGTATTGTTTGGCTCCTGAACCCCCTCCTCCATCTTCAAAACCAGCAGTGGTGTGTTGACTCCTCACTCTTCAAATCTTGTCTCATTTTCCATCACATCATTCTTTGTTTGTGCATTTGTCTCCCTCTTTTCTCTCTTACTCGAGATTCAAAAAAGTTTTCCACTTTAAAGGGCTTGTGTGGTTAGATTTTGCCCACTCAAATGATCCAGGACAATCTCCCCATTTTGAGGCCTATAATTTTAATCACTTCTGCACACGTCTCTTTGCCTTGCAAAGGAACATATTCACAGGTCTTGGGGATTCGGATGTGGACTTCTTTTGGGTGGGAGGGAAGATTACATTATTATACTATTCTGTCTACAACATCTACCTTCCATGGTTCTTGTGAGGAACGCATGGGCCAATGTATGTAAAGAGCTCAACATAGAGGTGGCATGTAGTAAGCACTCAGTCAGGGTTCATTACTATTTGAGCAATTTTTACTGGCAAATTGGGTTTTCCCCTTTGCTTTTTATTTTTGTTTTTTTGGTATATTTATGTAACCTAATTTTACCTTCTACTCACATGATTTCTTTTTTTTTTTTTTAAGATTATTTATTTATTTATTTATTTGAGAGAGAGAGAGAGAGTGTGTGAGCATCAGCTTGGGGGAGGAGCAGAGGGAAAGGGGCAAGCCGACTCTGTGCCGAGCATGGAACCTGATGCGGGACTTGATCTCATGATCTGGAGATCATGACCTGAGCCAAAACCAAGAGTCGGATGCTTGACTGGCTGAGCCACCCAGGTGCCTCTCACATAATTTCTTTAGAAAAAGCTGTGAAATATTTTAAGCACACTGACTTATATAATTTTTGAGATGATTGGTGCCCTACACAGCAGTAGTGGGTTGAATTGTGCTCCCACAAAAAAAGATCAAGTCCTAATTCCTGGTACCTGTGACTGTGATCTTATTAGGAATAGGGACTTAATAGATATAATGCAGTTAGGCTGAGGTCCTAGTGCATTAGGGTGGGCCTTAAATCCAGTGACTGTTATCTTTATAAGGGAAAGGAGAGAGGGATTTTGACATAGAGTCACAGAAGAGAAACACAAGGGGAAGAGGCCATATGATCATAGAGGCAGAGAATGGAGTGATGCCAACCACCAGCAGCTAGGAAGAGGCAAGGTAAGATTCTTCCCTAGAGCCTTCAGAAAGGTCCTGGCCCTGATTTTGGATGCTCAGCCTCTGGAACTGTGAGACAATGAATTTCTGTTGTTTTAAGCCACCCAGTTTGTGGTATTTTGTTATGGCAGCTTAGGAAACTAATCCAGTAGCTTACCCTGTTTTCCTAAATTGGTTTTTATTTGAAGTAGCATATAAAAAATGGTCTTATTTATTGTCAGCATGTAAGACACCTATATTCAAAGGTTCCCTATATAAATGACACCTATATTCAAAATCCCAAGATATGGGCAGTGCCTTAAGACTTGGCTGGTACAGCCCTTGATAGAATTAAGAACATTTAGTAGAGGTTATAAGGAAACTGATTTTTAGTTCAATATATAAAATAGAGACTTTTTTTTTTAAAACATAGCACCTCGCCCAGAATGAAGCCAGTCCTGGGCTTAAACTCACAACCCTGAGATCAAGACCTGAGCTGAGATCAAGAGTCAGATAACTAACCAACAGAGTCACCTAGATGCCCCTAAAATAGAGCTTTCCCACATTCCAATAGTGCATGACAGTAAGAGCTGTCCTAATGGTTAGACCCCTAGAACTTTGGTTGAAGTAATAGTACAATTTTTTTTTTTTAAAGATTTTATTTATTTATTTGACAGACAGAGATTACAAGTAAGCAGAGAGGCAGGCAGAGAGAGAGAGAGGAGGAAGCAGGCTCCCTGCCGAGCAGAGATCCCGATGCGGGGCTCAATCCCAGGACCCTGGGATCATGACCTGAGCCGAAGGCAGAGGCTTTAACCCACTGATCCACCCAGGCGCCCCGTAATAGTACAATTTTTTTAAAGCAAATGTTTAAGATAAAAATTCATTTCATTTTTAAATTTTTACTTAAAAATTTTTTTTTATTTATTTATTTGAGAGAAAGAAAGCCTGAGCAGGGGGAGGGGTAGAAGGAGAGAAAGAAAGAAGCAGACTCCCCGCTGACTCGGACTCGATCCTAGGACTCTAGGATCATGACCTAAGCCAGAGGCAGCCGCTTAACCACATACTGACCCACACAGGAACCAGTTAAAATTTCATTTTAAAGGAAGTTAGATATTGTCATGGTATGCCAGGAAGAATAGTTTTTTACACTGTAGCAGAAAAGTCTGAACTGGTCCTTGCTTTCTTAGATGTGTATAAGAAAAATACATAAGTTTCTTACCAACGGTTTCTACGTGAGGTTTAAACCATTGGTCGATCAGGAACAAAATTTAGTCGAGTGATTATTTTGTCTATGAGACTATATTTAAGTCAGTTGATAGAAATTTTTTTTTTTAAAGGCAGTGAATCCAGGGTGCCTGGGTGGCTCAGTGGGTTAAAAGCCTCTGCCTTCGGCTCAGGTCATGATCCTGGGGTCCTGGGGTCGAGCCCCGCATTGGGCTCCCTGCTCAGCAGGAAGCCTGCTTCTCCCTCTCCCACTCCCCCTGCTTATGTTCCTTATCGCACTGTCTCTCTCTGTCAAATAAATAAAAATCTTTAAAAAAATAAGTAGAGGGGCACCTGAGTGGCTCAGTGGGTTAAAGCCTCTGTCTTTGGCTCAGGTCATGATCCCAAGGTTCTGAGATCGAGCCCCACATCGGGCTCTCTGCTATGCGGGGAGCCTGCTTCCCCCCCCCCCCCTGCCTGCCTCTCTGCCTACTTGTGATCTCTGTCTGTCAAATAAATAAATAAAATCTTTAAAAAAAAATAGATGATGTCATTGTTGACAATGGGTCCGTGATTAAAGGAGGGAGACTGATATAAAGCATCAAGAATCAAACTGACCGGCCAGGGCTGCGCCTCTTACAGAGAGGGCGACCTTTCTCTGTTTCACAGACTAGCTTTTAAGGGCAAAGGCCATGCGGTTGGGCCTGGCCACGCACAGGTGGCCAATGAAACTGTAACACACAGAGAAAGGTGCACAGTCATGCTAGGTGACCAATAGAATTACAATTTACCCTAGTAGACATTTGACCTAGCCTATCACACTTCGTTTAGAATTGGCGCCCAAAAGGCTCCCAAAGGGCAGGGCCCATACTCTTTGGTAACTAGGGAGACAGTATGCATCCCCCCACTGATCGGATGTCTCCACCTGGCCAGACCCACCTTTGTATTTGAGCTTTGTTACCTGGGGCTGGTTTCTGGGACTTGTTTTTAAGTAAATCCCCTGGGGGAAGGGGAGCAGGGACAGTTTAAGGGTTAAACAAGGTTATTGTTTAACCTTAATGGAAGCCTCTTGCTAAATAGGTCCTTACAGGTGTGATCTGGTATCCGTTCTCTTCCTAACAATGTTCACATTTGCCTATTGGTATCCATCCCTCTCTGTCACAGGTCACTTGCTCCAGGCTACCTGATCAGGGTGAATTTTAGTGCTCTTGTTTGGAATGCTGGTAAGAAGGTCTCTGGATCCCTCTGGATATTAGTCACAAAAATCTGGTCTCGATTGTAGCTGGCAGCTCTGTTATTGCCGGGATAGCATCCAGTTTTAGGATAAAGTCACACTGAGGATGCTAAAGCAGAAAGATGTAAGGGAATTGAGTCCTTGAAGGTATTCGCCCAATTACTGGATCAACTTTACCTCTGGATGATTTAGTTAAGTGAGAAAATAAATCCTCTTTTTGTTTGAAGCCAGTTTGCATTGGATTTTCTGGCTTTTTTCCAGCGGAAAGTCTTACCTAATGTGTTCATAAATCAACGGAAAAAACAGTAAATGGTCATACATAATCAGGTGCTAGATATACTGAAGACAAACCACCAGCAGCGTTAACATTACTGGAGAATTTGACAGAAATGCAAATTTTCAGCCTCTTGTCCCAGATTTACTGCCTCTCTGTGTCTGTGGGCGGCGCCCAGTAACCTTTGTTTTAACTGGCCTTGCAGGGGACTCTGTTGCTGGCTAAAGTTTGAAAAACTACCCTGGAAGTTTAAAATGGAAGAGAAGACTTCACGGGGAAGGTGCGCTGAACTAAATCCAGGAGCAAGACGGACTTTTGAAAAGAAGACTTCTGAACCAGAATGAATAAAAGCACAGAGGTGGGAATGGATGTTATTTACGGGGCATTATCTGGGTAATTGTGACTCATAAAATAGTGAAAGATTAAAGGATTCAAACTGCATGGATCTTAGGGTAGCAGAGAGTTGGTGGCTGAGATTAAATTTTTTTTTTAAAGATTTTATTTATTTATTTGACAGACAGAGATCACAAGTAGGCAGAGAGGCAGACAGAGAGAGGTGGAGGCAGGCTCCCTGCAGAGCAGAGATTGATTGTCTTTTTGTCCTGTTACTCTCGTTTCTTCTGATCCCATCGAAAATCTGGACAAGAGAATGCACCATTGGTTTTCTTCATTGGTGGCAACGCATGTCGAGACCTACCCATGCACAGGATAGTCCTAGAATATTAAGAGCCTCAAGTCACAGGAGGAGAATGGTCTAGTCCTACGGGTATCTGTGTCAGGTAGACAAAGCAGCCTCACTCCTGGACCTCAAAAATTCGAAGAGAGTTACTTTTATTGTGTTGAAATCTAACACTAGCTGGGCCACGCCAGCAGGAAGAATGTAACCTGCTCTGGCTGTCTGAGATATTGAGTGGAGTTCCTGGTCTCCTTTCTCCTTTCGTTCCACATTGCGTGGGAGAAGTTTCCGCCTTAAACACCGATGTCACCACGGCCAAGGTTGTACATCACCCGCCCACCCCGCCTGCCCTGTTTGATAATGTGTGCTTGGATGGAACTGTTTACATTCCAACCCTTCTCCCTAAAGCGCTATCAGCCATGCATAATGATGCAGCCTGTGGAGTTATGGAATGGGAGCTGACTTTGGCTGAGAGAGAGAGTGCTGGAAAATGAGAGACAAGCATTTTAAAGCACCCAGGCTAATGACTACAGCAAATTGAACACCAGACCTTAAGTCTAACTTTTTCCAAACTTGTCTAGACCCGAGTTTATGGTAGTACTGGGTGGGTGTGTAAGTGACAGTGGGGTTGAGGGAGGAGAGGCAGGGTTTTATTTTAACCTAAAGATGCAAATAACTTTTCCTTATTGACAGCCAGCTTTTTGCTAAGGAGCGCCGCTGGATGGTGAAGAAGCATTTCTAAAGCAGAGGCACCATATTTAGTCATTATTTAATTAGTCTTGATAATGGGGCTTCATTTTAGAGAGAATTTGATTTAATGGTCTTAATATTGAATGACCTTGGTGAGGTAAAGACACTTGTCTGTGTGTGTGTGTGTGTGTGTGTGTGTGTGTGTGTGTGTGTGTAAAATGCAAATAATGGAAGTGGCTTTGGAACTGGGCCAAAAACAACTTAGCACCAGGCTAAGGTTACTTTAAATCTGCTTGCTTTGTAGGTCAGATTGAAGGATGCCTGAGATAAGCAATAAATTCTTCCCCTCTGCTGCTTTGGGAGGACAAATCAGCCAATGAATCACCGCCTGTTTGTTCAGATAGACTGACCCATCATTTGACTTGCTTTGAGCATCCAAAGCTTAATTTTTTCCTTTCTTGGGGGATCAGGGAGTGATTATGGGAAGCACATGTTCAAATCATGGGCCACTAGTGAGTTGCAGGGCTCGAGGACAGTGATTTTGATCTCACACTGCTTGGAGGAGCAACTAGATGCTGAGTCCATTTACTCTCTGATGAGGACAATTTCTGCAGGCCCAATGGTTTCCATGGGCACAGACAGGTGGAGACTGGGATTTCCGGTGCTTACTTTGGGAGAGGTGGTGCTTTGATAACCTTAACACAGAACTGATCATTGTTGCACTTTTATCCAGGTTCTTCTAAGGGCCTTGGGCCTTGAGGCTTTGACTGTTTTGGAGATGAATATGTATATGGCTTCCCTTCCTTACTCTGGAGGTTTCAAGCTCTGCTATGTTTCTCATGGACCCTTTTAAATGCTGCACTTCTAGGTTCATTTTCAACCATGAAATGCACTACTGGCCTTCAGTGTGAGTTGTTTGAAGCTAAAGGAAGATACATAGTCTGACAAACCCTGCCTCACCTTTGGTGGAAGTATTTAACAAGAGACAAGGCCCCGCTACAGCCAACATACTCAAGAGACCGCTGACAGGTATGTCTGGCACATCCAAGTGTTAGACATGGTGGTGGCAGTGAAGACACTGAGACGCTGAACATCTAGATTAGGTCTGTTTACAACTGGTTTACTGACTTTGTTCTTTGGGGGAAAGAAAGATTTCCTCTCCTCTCTCAAGAGTCTCCTGGCTGTTCTAAGAATCGAGTTGACATGAAACAGATTAACAGGAGAAAATCAGATTTAATTTTGTAGCCACCAGAAATCTACATAAACACGGGATTCTTAAGGCAGCCTGCGTGTGTCAGCCTGAACAAAGAAGGGGACAGGGGCCTGGGCTTCAAAGGGAAGGAAAGCCCTTCACACGAAGATGAAAAATTGGAAATATTTGGTAAACAAATGATTGCCAGATCACACAGAAACCATGGAACCTAAGAGAAGAATTTTAAGATTTTATTTATTTTTTTTGACAGAGATCACAAGTAGCTAGAGAGAGAGAGGGAAGCAGGCTGATGTGGGGCTCAATCCCAGGACCCTGGGATCATGACCTGAGCCGAACGAAGGCAGAGGCTTAACCCACTGAACCACCCAGGCGCCCCAAGAGAACCATTTTAACAAGCAGGTTTTCTTTGGTGCCTTCCTCTCTCCAACCCCCATTTCCTGTTCTAATTTGAGTGATTGCTGTCTTCCTGGAGCCGGCCTCCATGCAGGTTCTCTTTAGGCAGCTTTGGGGGGAGGTCACAGTTTCTTCTTGAGTCTTTTAGGCCTCGATTGTTTTCAGGTCAAAATAATCTGCATGCCAAAGGGGCACATCTTCAGGTGACTCTTTCTGAACCTTGACATTATTATTTCTTTCCCGAAATTTACTTACTGGTATTTTTTGTTGTTGTTGCTTTCTCTCTTGGTGAGTATGAAGTGCTCTTAGACTGTGGTTCTGCCTCTGTATTTAAGAGTGTGCCTTTTGGTAAGGTTACCCTCAGTCTCAGTTAGCTCGACTGTAGAATGGAGATAACAACTTGACCTTCTTTATTTATAGAGTTATTGTAAGTGTCGCTAAAGCTTGGTACTGGGCATGTCTGGGCACATCTGGAAGGACTATGAGATTTGCCAGGAGACAGTTGTTATAAAGGACCACAGGGGCTCTTGGAAAGGAACCAAGCAAAAAAGGACTCAGGCACATGAACTTACACAGGAGTAGTGTCTTGATAATCAGAGTCCAAAGCAAAATGATAGTTGGAGCCCTTGAGTCTAAGGAACAGATCAGAACAGCATATATTGGCTGATGAAAATTGCCTTTAGGAAGAATAACTGAAGAGCTGTGGCAAGAGCAAATGACAGGCCCTGGAGGACTGGGCTCCGGGGTCCTTATGATCCGGAGAGCGGCCATGTCTGTTACCTATTCCTGGACTATGAGGTTTAGTCTGAGTCATGGATTTACTCTTCAATAGGTAGATGGTAATTCAGACACCTTGATACAAACAAGGTGGGGTGAAAAGAAACTGACAGATGTGTACAAGTTCCTAAGGTAAATGGATTTCTGTTAGTTCACTTCTTTCCCAGAGTGTTCAGGGGTAGGGACAGAATGGGAACTGGCCAAGTGACGCTCATTGATTGTGGGGTAGAGAGAGATGGAGCCAACAAGGAATCCACTTGTCTTTAGCTCTCCTCTGTGCTGTGTTCATTTTATTTTGTTATTTTATTTTTATTTAAATTTTTGAGCATCTTTTTTTTTTCTTTAAGATTTTGTTTATTTATTTGACAGACAGAGATCACAAGTAGACAGAGAGGCAGGCGGGGGGCGGGGGTGGGTGGCGGGAAGCAGGCTCCCTGCTGAGCAGAGAGCCAGCTGTGGGGCTCGATCCCAGGACCCTGAAATCCTGACCGAAGCTGAAGGCAGAGGCTCAACCCATTGAGCCACCCAGGTGCCCCTAGAGCATCTTTTTTTTTGTTTGCTTATTTATTTTTAATAATCTCTACACCCAACTTGGGGCTCGAGCCTGTGACCCCGAGATCAGGAGTCGCACGCTCTGTGACTGGGCCAGCCAGGTGCTCGTTGTGTTCCTCCTCCCTCCATTTCCAACCCTTTATTGGGGCTCTGTCAGCCGCCCCCCTGCCACCAACCTCGTGTTCTTTATAGAATCATCCACGTGAGCAAGGAGCTCACTAGATTGATTTGCAGGCTGAGACCTGAAGGCCTTGAACCAGAATGACCCAGCAGCATGCAGTGGTGAGGCCCAGCGGTTTTAAGCTTTAACTTTAAGCTTGTCACATGGTGGGGCTGGGAAGTTTACCTAATCACCTTGGGGTCCCTAGTGCGGCGTATGCCATGTGGGCAGGAATTTCTTTGTGGCAAAGAAGTCGGCTGTTGCTCTCAGGATAACTGAGGTACGTGAAAACAGGCTTCTGCTTCACAGGGTAAGATGATTGTAAGGAAAAAGAAAAAAAAGGAAAAAAAAAGATGATTGTAAGGAGGCAGGTAGGTATTAACCTGATCAGGAGGAGCGTATAGAAAGGTTGACCATACATCACAGTCTGCTGGGGATAAACTCAATACGCGCCTGTCGTTCTGGTATAATTATTAAGATCATTTCTTTTTCTTTTTTTTAATTCCCCAAATTCTTCCAGTTTGAATGGTAAAGTGTATGGCAGGGAGCTAGGGCGAAGTTGTTTTGTCCTTTTGAATTCCCGTGCTGCCCTGCTGGCTGGCCCTCCAAAGGGCAATTACTTCGCTTTTCCTGGGGCATCTGAAGATCGCTTCTTCCCTTCTGTTAGGTCCTTCTTCTTCCATCTGCTGCCTTATCCTCTTTCCTTTTCCTATCCCGGGCTCTTGGGAAATTCCTTATGCTTGTGGTTCTTTTTTGACCTTGGGGATTCTGTAGCCCGAGTCTGGCTTTGTACCAAACTGCTGGGGCGCTGGAGCTCGATTCATTTTTGGTCTTTTGCCATTTTTTAATTTGGTGGCAAATGTACAGATGGGAGGAATCACCTCCCTGTTCCATTGGGAGGTTAGTCCTGCCCATCAGTTATGTGGTGTTTCTCAAGTCAAGGCTTTGTGAAATAGTACGTTCTTGGCCTCAGGGATGGTTAACCTTCAGTACAGCAAATGCTGATAGCAGTTTTTCTCAAAACAGTGTGTGCCACTGTCCCTCAAGGAAATGTAGAAAAATAAAAATAGAAAATAGAGGTTACTCGGAGAACATTAGGAAAGCATCATCATCCTACCTGAACTTCTCTTGACGAAGCTCAGTTAGCTAACGTCAGGTTTTGGTCTGCTCACGCTCTTCCAGCAGAGGACAGTGAAACCAGTGGTATTATGAACCCTGTAGATTTCCTGTTCTCCTTCTTATCATTCAGTTTTTATATCTCTAGGCTGTGCAGACGGTTAAACACAGGAGCAGATTTATAGGTTTTTCAGGGCACGGATGTCATCTGGGGATAACGTTCTTCACTTATGCATCATGTATGAAAACCAGAATCAGACGCAAATCACAGAGAAATGCAGTTAATGTTTTATGAGTTCATAAATCCAGAGCTGTGACTAACACTGGGACCTCCAAAGGAAACCTCCAGCCCTATAATTCAGCAGTTCCAAGGATTAATTTTATCACCCAGAGCTTGGGCCGGGAGCTAAAATACATCCACATGCAAATCCAGACCACGGAGGACACCTGAACACATTTGTGCATGGAGATTTGTGAATGTGCGCTGGGGAAATAGCCTCCTACGCCTTTGGAGTTGTAGCTTGCTAGTTGCACTTACAGTGTGCAGTTCCCAGGACAGTAGACGTTCTGTTTTAAATCAATCCTCGGTGTTTAATTATAGGAGGACTAGTCCCGTCACATTTAATTGTGATCGAGCCACTGTCTCATGTGATTATGTAAACTTGTGTCCCCATTTTAGAGATGAGAAAACTGAGGTCAGGCCACGTGAAATTGCTTAAGGTCATGAAGCCACGAAGTTGTAGCATTGGGCTTTCTGAGCCCATGGCCAATTCTCCTCCTTGTAAGATCACACTGTAACTAGAACTAAGTTATGTTATAAAACTCATGTTATAAACTCATGTTATAAAACTCATCCACTGTATTTGCTCCTGTATACATATGGGCTTCATGGATCGTGATGGACAATACCTAGCAAGATACAGGGATGAGGATGGTTGTGGTAGGATGTCGCTGGGTGACATATGTTGTGTTCACTAGGAAAGAATTCGGTTAGAAGTGGAGCTTCCTGTCAACTACGCATCGACGCTAGGGGAAGAATTTAGGCCCCTGTTTTGTATCTAATGGTCCATGTGGTATATCCCCAGTGGATTCCTGGCAGTCAAAACTGACCTTTTTGTGGGAGCAGAGTTGACCACCGTTATGGCGTGTGTGAGTTTATTTTTTATTTATTTTTTTAAAGATTTTATTTATTTATTTGACACAGAGAGAGAGATCACAAGTAGACAGAGAGGCAGGCAGAGGGGGAGGGGGAAGCAGGCTCCCTGCTGATCAGAGAGCCTGATGCGGGGCTCGATCCCAGGACCCAGAGATCATGACCTGAGCCAAAGGCAGAGGCTTAACTCACTGAGCCACCCAGGCGCCCCTGGTGTGTGTGAGTTTAAAGGGATTAGGGAGCCTGGGTTCTCATCAACAACAGTGAACGCTCATTCTTGATTTAATTTTATTTCTACTGAGATTTTTTTTTTAACATTTTATTTTTAAATAACTCTAGACCACAGGAAATTATAAAAGTAGTAGTGTCCCATGTACTCGTCACTCTTTCTCTGAAGTTCATAGCTCATATAAAGTATGCTACAATATCAAAACCAGGAACTTGGCATTGGTATAATAGTGGTAACTGGACTCCAAGCCTTATTCAAATTTTGGTAGTTTTTACATACGTGTGTGTGTGTGTGTGTGTGTGTAGTTCTATGACATTTTATCTCTAGGTTGGTTCTTTTTTTTTTTTTTTTTTTTTTTTTTTAAAGATTTTATTTATTTATTTGAGAGAGAGACAGTGAGAGAGAGCATGAGCTAGGAGAAGGTCAGAGGGAGAAGCAGACTCCCCATGGAGCTGGGAGCCTGATGTGGGACTCGATCCCGGGATTCCGGGATCATGACCTGAGCCGAAGGCAGTCGTCCAACCAACTGAGCCACCCAGGCGTCCCTCTAGGTTGGTTCTTTTAATTTATGGCTGTCATCCCTCTTGCAGTACAAACTCCACCAACATGGAGAGGTGGTGCGTTGTGACAGAAAGAACGTGGGCTTTGGAGCATGACATGCTTGAGTAGAAATCCTAATTCTGCTATTTTTAAATTGTGTGACTGTGATTTTGGACAAATCCTTTCATCTCTGTGGGCCTCAGTTTTCCTCTCAGTGAAATGGAGACAATAGTTCCTAATTCTCATGGCTTTTGTGAGGATTTCATGGGATTAAAAAAGAAAAGGGGGGACGCCTGGGTGGCTCAGTTGGTTAAGCAGCTGCCTTCGGCTCAGGTCATGATCCCGGAGTCCTGGGATCGAGTCCCACATGGGGCTCCTTGCTTGGCAGGGAGCCTGCTTCTCCCTCTGCCTCTGCCTGCCACTCTGTCTGCCTGTGCTCACTCTCGCTTCTCTCTCTATGACAAATAAATAAATAAAAAAATCTTTAAAAAAAAAAAAAAGAAAAGGGTAATATATGTAAGGTACGTGGCCCAGCAAATGTTTCCCTTCCTTATTTCTTCTTCCTTGAGTGAGGTAGCACTTTTAAGCTGTTCTCAGTTCTGTATACGTCTGATTTTTTTCCTGAGAAGTGCAGGTTTTAATGGGAAGAGGTGAGAAATGCATGAAAGTATTGTGAGGAGTGACACCCATGAAAGGTTTCACCCATGTTATAATTTTGCCTGGTGCTAATCCTGTTCCAGGAGTTCTGTGGGTTGTTTCTGTATAACACGAATGTTTATAATATTCCTACCCCTATACTTCTGTATCTGTCATAGATTAATCTAAAATATTTATGGGGGATGCCTGGGTGGCTCAGTCAGTTAAGCATCTGCCTTTGGCTCAGGTCATGATCCAGGACCCTGGGATCGAATCTCACATCCAGCTTCTTGTTTGTCAGTGAGCCTGCTTCTCCCTCTCCTTCCTGTCATGTTCTCTCTCACTATCTCTCTCTTTCTCTAATAAATACATTAAATCTCAAAAACAAAATATTTAAGGGGCTCCTGGGTGGCTGAGTCAATTCAGATGCTGACTCTTGATCTCAGCTCAGGTCTTGATCTCAGGGTCATGAGTTCAAGCCCTCCATGGAACTACACACAGGGTGTGCAGACTCCTTAAAAAAAATCTTTAAAAAAATTAAAATATTTAATAAACATCATAATCATTATTGCATTTCTGTCTTATCCAGAAATTCTCTTAACCATTCTTTTTTTTTTTTTTAATTTTATTTATTTATTTATTTCACAGAGAGAGAGACAGCAAGAGAGAGAGAGAGAGCATGCACACAAGCAGTGGGGAGCAGCAGAGGGAGAGGGAGAAGCAGGCTCTCCACTGATCAGGGAGCCTGATGTGGGTCTCCATCCCAGGACCCTAAGATTATGATCTGAGACAAAAGCAGATGCTTAATGACTGAGCCATCCAGGTGTTCCTACTCTTAACCAGTCTTACCTTGAATTCAGAGTCACTGTGCTAAGGGGAAGTCTTGAGGGAATGATGGTGTAAAAGTTCTACTTTTCTATTGTTTTGATTATTAAAGAATTAACCGCTAAAGGATGTGAAGGCTAACCTGGTATACAGTAGGGGTGTTTCTATCGCTTTCTTTCTTGGGTGGAGGGGGTGAGCACAAAGATGGAGAGACCTCTAGGATTGGGAGCCTGATTTTTTTTATTATGAAAGAAGAGGAAGGATGCTACTGATTTTTTTTTTTTTTTTTTTTGATGCTTAAGGTTTTGTTTCCTTCCATTTATGTCTTTAAAAGTCAGGCTTATTGACCTTTTCAAAGAACTGATTTTGGGTTTTGTTGATTCTTCGTATTGTTTTTCTGTTTCCATTGATATTTGTATTTTCCTTATTTTCTTCCTTCTGCTTGCAGTGAATTTAATTTTTTTGTCTTTTTTTTTTAAGATTTTATTTATTTATTTGACACACAGAGAGAGATCACAAGTAGGCAGAGAGGCAGTCAGAGAGAGGGGGAAGCAGGCTCCCTGCCGAGCAGAGAGCCCGACGTGGGGCTTGATCCCCCAGGACCCTGGGATCATGACCTGAGCCGAAGGCAGAGGCTTTAACCCACTGAGCCACCCAGGCGCCCCTAATTTTTTTTTCTTTCTTTCTTTTTTTTTTTTTTAAAGATTTTATTTATTTATTTGACAGAGAGAGATCACAAGTAGACAGAGAGGCAGGCAGAGAGAGAGAGGAGGAAGCAGGCTCCCTGCTGAGCAGAGAGCCCGATGCAGGACTCTATCCCAGGACCCTGAGATCATGACCTGAGCCGAAGGCAGAGGCTTAACCCACTGAGCCACCCAGGCGCCCCTAATTTTTTTTTCTTAAGGTGAAGTTTATATTGTTGGATTAAGACTTCTTCTAAGTTTAGTCATTCAGTGCCATACATTTCATTCTAAATACTGCTTTGGCTGCATCCCACAAATTTTGATAGGCATGCTTTTGTTTTATGAGTTATTCAGAAGTTTGTTGTTTAATATCCAAATGTTTGAGGATTTCCTTGATTTTTTTTTTATTTTTATTTTTATTTATTTTTTTTTTAAGATTTTATTTATTTATTTGACAGAGGGAGATCACAAGTAGACGGAGAGGAAGGCAGAGAGAGAGAGAGAGAGAGAGGGAAGCAGGCTTCCTGCTGAGCAGACAGCCCGATGTGGGACTCGATCCCAGGACCCTGAGATCATGACCCGAGCTGAAGGCAGCGGCTTAACCCACTGAGCCACCCAGGCGCCCCAACCTTGATTTTTTTTTTAAAGACTCTATTTATTTATTTGAGAGAGAGAGAGAATGAGAGAGAACATGAGAGAGGTCAGCTGGAGAAGCAGACTCCCTGCTGAGCAGGGAGTCCGTTGTGGGATTCCATCCTGGGACTCCATCCTGGGACTCCAGGATCATGACCTGAACCGAAGGCAGTCGCTTAACCAACTGAGCCACCCAGGTGCCCCTCCTTGATTTTTTTTGGTATTAGTTCTACTTTAGTAACTTTTCAGTCTGAAAATATGCTATAAATGATTTCAATTAAAAAAGATGGAAGATTATTTTTTGACCCAAAATATAGCCTATTTCGATGAATGTTCCACAGGCAGTTTTGTGTTTGTTGAGTAGGAGTGTTTAAGGGTGAGCAAATTTTCAATTTATTTATTTATTTATTTTTAAAGATTTTATTTATTTACTTGAGATAGAGAGAGAGCACGGAGGAGCTAGGGTGGCAGAGGGAGAAGCAGGCTTCCCACTGAGCAGGGAGCCCAATATGGGGCTCCATCCCAGGACCTGGAGATCATGCCCTGAGCTGAAAGTACACACTTACCAGACTGAGCCACCCAGGCGCCCCTAATTTACTTTTTAAAGATTTTATTTTTAAGCAATCTCTACACCCAACGTTGGGTGTGAACTTACAACCCAAAGATCAAGAGCCACATGCTCTACTAGGCCTGGCAGGCACCCCACAAATTTTCAGTTTTATTTATTTATTTATTTATTTAAGATTTTATTTATTTATTTGACAGAGATCACAAGTAAGCAGAGAGGCAGGCACAGAGAGAGGAGGAAGCAGGCTCCCCGCTGAGCAGAGAGCCCGACGCGGGGCTCCATCCCTGGACCCTGAGATCATGACCCGAGCCGAAGCCAGAGGCTTTAATCCACTGAGCCACCCAGGTGCCCCAAATTTTCAGTTTTAAAAGATAATTCCAGGGGCGACTGGGTGGCTCAGTGGGTTTAAGCCTCTGCCTTCGGCTCGGGTCATGATCCTAGGGTCCTGGAATCGAGCCCCGCATTGGGCTCTCTGCTCAGCAGGGATCCTGCTTCCTCCTATCCCTCCGCCTGCCTCTCTGCCTACTTGTGATCTCTTTCTGTCAAATAAATAAATAAAATCTTCTTAAAAAAATAGTATCTCATTGTGGTTTTACTTTACATTTCTCTGCTTCCTAGTGGAGTTAAGAATCTTTTCTTCTGTTTGCTAAAAACTTATGCTTCCTCTTCTGTGAAATACCTGCTTATGAGCTTTCATATTGATTTGTAGGACTTGTGTATATTTCATGTATATTCTTTCTTTATGTAATATAAGATTATTATTATTATTTTTTAAAGATTTTATTTATTTATTTGACAGAGAGAAATCACAAGTAAGCAGAGAGGCAGGCAGAGAGAGAGGAGGAAGCAGGCTCCCTGCTGAGCAGAAAGCCCGATGTGGGGCTGGAACCCAGGACCTGGGATCATGACCTGAGCCGAAGGCAGCGGCCTAACCCACTGAGCCACCCAGGCGCCCCTATAAGATTATTTTTATATGTATTCTTCCATTGTCCAGGTTTCCTTATGGTGTCTTTTAATGGAAAAAAATTCTTAGTTTTAATATCCAATTTTATGATTAGTAGTTTATTTTACCACAAGTTTTTAATGGGCCTCCTAATATAATTCTAAATTTAATGACATTTTGGTGCTTGAGTTAGGCCAATGATTCTTTTTTTTTAAGCTTAAGAAGTATACAGCATGATGGTTTGATTTATATATATTGTGAAACGATTACTACAATAGGTTTAGTTAACATCCATCAGCTCATGTAGATACAATAAAAAGAAAAGAAATTCTTTTTGTGATGAGAAGTCTTAGTGATTACTTCCTCAGTATCTCTCCTATGTATCATACAGCAGTGTGTTAACTATAATCATGTTGGACATGATACCCCTAGTATTTATTTATCTTATAACTGCAACCTTTTGTCTACTTTTCTCCAATTCCCTTCCACTCCCCAAATTTATTATTTTTTATTTATTTATTTTTTAAGATTTTATTTATTTATTTGACAGAGAGAGAGAGAGAGAGATCACATGTAGGCAAAGCAGCAGGCAGAGAGAGGGAGAAACAGGCTCTCTGCTGAGCAGAGAGCCCGATGTGGGGCTTGATCCTGGGACCCTGGGATCATGACCTGAGCTGAAGGCAGAGGCTTAACTGACTGAGCCCTCCAGGTGACCCCACCCCCCAAATTTATGATTAAGTACTCTTTGTGTTTCTCTCTCTCTCTTTTTTGTTTTTTTGTTTTTGTTTTGTTTTTTGGATCTTTTTGTTGATCTTGATTCTTTTCTTTGATGCTGTTTTCCTAAGATGTCTGGCTGTTATTAGCTGTCCTTTCAGATCTATGGGTAAAGGATTGCATTAGTTAGTATACGTAAGTTTTCCCCCTTTGTTGTATAGATTTGTTCTATCAATAAACGTTTTGAAAGGAATGGCTGGCTGAATTCTGTGTGTGTGTGGAGTGTTGATGTGCAGAGCTTTCTTTCTTTCTTTTTTTTTTTTTAAGATTTTATTTATTTATTTGACAGACAGAGATCACAAGTAGGCAGAGAGGCAGGCAGAGAGAGAGGGGGAAGTAGGCTACCTGCTAAGCAGAGAGCCTGATGATGCAGGGCTCGATCCCAAGACCCTGGGATCATGACCCGAGCCGAAGGCAGAGGCTTAAACCCACTGAGCCACCCAGGCGCCCCTGGGTAGAGCTTTCTAGAGCATTTGGGGCCAGGGATCAGGTAGGTACATTCACAGTGGCTACCTGTATTTGCCAAAGTGAGGAGAGATTTACTGGAAGTGTGGGTAAAGTGATATAATGTAGATTATTCCTGAGTAGAAACAGTTTTCTTTTATTCACCTTTATTTACCATTCCTTCATCAACTGTATTACTTCATGCTCTGGGCAATTTTGCTGACAGGTACCAACATCCATATTAGAAGTGATTCCTACATTGACTACTTTTTAAAAGAGAGGATCTTTGGGCTTTTCTAAGATGGTGGTTCTCCTAGTGTGCTCCCCAGCCCGGTATCTTTTTTTTTTTTTTTTTTTTTAAAGATTTTATTTATTTATTTGACAGAGAGAAATCACAAGTAGGCAGAGAGGCAGGCAGAGAGAGAGGAGGAAGCAGGCTCCCTGCCGAGCAGAGAGCCCGATGTGGGGCTCGAACCCAGGACCTGGGATCATGACCTGAGCCGAAGGCAGCGGCTTAACCCACTGAGCCACCCAGGCGCCCCAACCCAGCCCGGTATCTTCAGCATCACCTGAAAACTTGGTGGAAGTACAGATTCTCAGGACCCATCCCAGACACACTGACTAAAGAATTTGGAAGATGAATCCCAGAAATCTGTTTTAACAGCTTCTCCAAGTGATTCTGATACACTCAAGTTTGAAAACCACTGTCCTAGGAGCAAAAGCCACTGCTTTCAGTTCTTTTTATGTCTTGTGGTGGGGGGGCAGGGGTTGGAATCTCTGGTCCAGGTATTTGGAATGAAATTTATTAAATGAAATGAACTGGTGAATGCTCCTTGACCAAAATCTCTGCTTTTGGTTTCATTTGCTCCTGTTTAAATTCTTATTTGTGGCTCTTTTTAGAAGAACAGTACTTACTTTTGCTGTCCAGGAGTGGGGTTTCATCTACTCTGGTTATTCACTAATCCCTTTTGCTTTTTTGTTTTTTTAATTTTTTTTTAATATTTTATTTATTTATTTGACAGACAGAGATCACAAGTAGGCAGAGAGGCAGGCAGAGAGAGAGAGAGGAGGAAGCAGGCTCCCCGCCGAGCAGAGAGTCCAATACGGGGCTCGATCCCAGGACCCTGGGATCATGACCTGAACTGAAGGCAGAGGCTTTAACCCACTGAGCCACCCAGGCGCCTCCTTTTTTTAAAATTTAATCACGGAGCCCAATGTAGGGCTTGAACTCACAGCCCTGAGATCAAGACCTGAGCCAAGACCAAGAGTCAGACGTCTAACTGACTGAGCCACCCAGGCACCCCCCCATTTTCTTTTACTTTACAGAAATTCTTTATGAAGATTGTCAGTGATACCCTTTCTGTTAAAAACTTCTTTCACGGGCACGTGGGTGGCTTGGTCCATTAAGCGGCTGCCTTTGGCTCCAGTCATGATCCCAGGGTCCTGGGATGGAGCTCCGTATCAGGCTCCTTGCTCATCTGGGAGCCTGCTTCTCCCTTGCCTGCCGTTCTCCCTGCTTGTGCTTGCTCTCTGTGTTGCTCCCTCACTCTGTGTCAAATAAGTAAAATCTTAAAAAAAAAAAAAAATTCTTTCAGACTTCGATGGTAGGGGAGGGGAAATATTTGTTTCTATGAAAAAATATCATTTAAGTTAAATTCTTTCTAACGAAGGGTCCATTAGGAAATCAAATTGGCTTTTTTTTTTTTAAAAGATTTTATTTATTATTTATTTGACAGAGAGAGATCACAAGTAGACAGGCAGGCAGAGAGAGAGAGAGAGAGGGAAGCAGGCTCCCCGCTGAGCAGAGAGCCCGATGTGGGACTCGATCTTAACCCACTGAGCCACCCAGGCGCCCCCCTTTTTTTTTTTTTAAAGATTTTATTTATTCATTTTACAGACAGAGATCACAAGTAGGCAGAGAGGCAGGCCGAGAGAGAGAGGAGGAAGCAGGCTCCCTGCTGAGCAGAGAGCCCGACGCGGGGCTCGATCCCAGGACCCTGGGACCATGACCCGAGCCGAAGGCAGCGGCCTTAACCCACTGAGCCACCCAGGCGCCCCTCAAATTGGCTTTTTGACTCTTCTTGATTTATTAGCAAGAATTGTGTAAACTCATAGCCCTAGGTAATTATTAAACATTAGAACTATGGAACTTTAGAAGTCATCTCGTCCTGTAGACCCACTTTAGGGGGAATCAAGAGTTAGAAAGGGGAAGTAGCTTGCCCCGGTTCAGACAGCAAGTTATTTTAGAGCTGAGGCTAACACCTAGAGTGCATTGCTGATTCTATGTTTCTGGAGGGAATGCAGAAGGACCAGAAGCAGAAGGACACTTTTCTGGCCTGAGTAGTTAACTCAGGGAGAACTCCATTTTTGAACTTTATTTCTTGGAATAGAGTATCTCCTACATTTACACGGTCCAGCTTTCAGAAAATTGGGCTGTTAGAAGTCACAGAGGGAATTAGCAGCTGTTATAAGAAAAAGCAAAAGGATTGTTGCCAGACTTCTTAAATCTTGGCATATTTGAGAAAATGTCCAATATGTTACATATGCTCATTCACGTGTGTAAACCTTTGGCTATAGTGCTTTGTCAATATAAATATGTTCTGCATTATAAGTTGGTCTGAGTGCTGGATTGCATGTTTATTAGTCCCTGAGAACCCCTGTTCCGCTAGTTCTTTTCGCTTCATTTCTCCTGCTCTTTTGCTCTTTTCTTTGCTTTCTGCATAAAGAGGGAAGAAAGGGAGTGGGGAACTCTGGCAGAGCTGTCAAGAATTTCATTCTCTTCCTTCTTCCAAACCCTGCCCTCCCTTCCATCCTTAGTGACAATTACTTTCTGATCTCAACCTTGTCCAGAGGTTTACGTTCAAACCATATAAGCCATGCTTCAGCAGAGTGGAAAAGTAAGTCCTATTTTTAGAACTGGGAAAGTACCAAAAAGTGGGTAGAGGCCCCTGTGAGGAAGTCCACTGTCACTCTCGAAGCTGGGTAGGCACAGACTCTTGTCCTATAGAAACAGTCAGTAAACCCAAGCGCACATATGAATACAGACATCAGTAAGATCGATTTCGTTACTCACATTTTTAGCACAACCAACTTCTCTGAGAAATTGTGAGAGGCAAATAGAAGCCATGTTTACTTTGTAAGTGGCTTCCTCATAGAGCTTTTTGCTCTGGGTCAGAGTCTTACCCCAGCTGGTGAGTCAAGGGGCGTGCTGAAGCAGCAGGAACAAACCAGTGAGGAAAGGGAAAAAGAGCTAGGACTTAATGGCCATAGAAAGGTAGTGAAATATTTGCTCAATGTGCCTATGGGCAATAAATAAATTGGTGGATAAAACACCAATTGTTCATCATTCCTTGGCTTTAGGCAGTGGTTTTCCAAACCTGTTTTAAAGCGGATAACGTGATTTGTCAAATGATAACTTTTCTGGAATCTTAATGTAAAATGAAGGAAAAAAAAAAAACCTGAGATGAAAACGCAGCCAGTGTGGTTGAAGCATCTCCACAGGGCACAACTGGGGATGGGTTAAGGCATTCAAGACTCCTTTGAAGTGTAGTAATAGCACCTGGGAGGTATAACCTCTTAAGCTATAGTATAACAACAGTTTGGGAAAACATGAAATAAATCACTTCTGGAATACTGTATTAGCGTCTGGGAGTTATACTTTAAGAAGGGTAGAGAAAACCTGAGATTCTTTGAGTAGGATTTCCAGTGTTCAGTGTTTCTTGGTGGAACTAGGTTTTGGAATCAGAGGTCTTTGTTATGCCCCAATAACGGGTCCGTGATTAAAGGAGCGAGACTGATATAAAGCGAAGGTCAAGCAAAGCTTTATTTCGCGCCAAGCATCAAGAATCTAACCGAACGTTCGGGGACGCACCTCTTACAAGAGAGGGCGACCCTTCTCTGGTTCACAGACTAGCTTTTAAGGGCAAAGGCCATGCGGTCGCGCCTGGCCACGCACAGGTGACCAATGAGATTGTAACACACACAGGAAACTCCAGATGCTAGGTGACCAATTGAGTTACAATTTACCCTAGTAGACATTTGACCCAGCCTATCACCTTGGTTGGGATTGGCGCCCCAAAGGCTCCCAAAAGGCGGGGCCCATACTCCTTGGTAACTAGGGAGACAGTATGCATCCCCCCACTGATCGGATGTCTCCACCTGGCCGGACCCACCCTTGTATTTGAGCTTTGTTACCTGGAGCTGGTTTCCGGGACTTGTTTTTAAGTGAATCCCCTGGGGGAAGGGGAGCAGGGACAGTTTAACTTTAATGAAAGCCTCTTGTTAAATAGGTCCTTACAGTCTTAAATTCAAGTTTTCCCTCTGCCATTTAGTACCTGTGTGACTGTAGGCAGTTCATCCCTCTGATGCATAATTTCCTTTTCTGAGGTGGAACAGATTGTGTCACCCCCCAAATACGCATCTTTGGCATAAGGATGATTTTGACCTGATTACTTGTTACATTTTTTTTAAAGTAAACTCTACCCTCAGCATGGGGCTCGAACTCACAACCCTGAGATCAAGTCTTGTCCTGTGCCCTATGGACTGAGCCAGCCAGGCACCCGTCCAGAGCTGATTATTATTATTTTTCATTATTCATTCATTCATTCATTCATTCCTTTATGTATTTCATTCCCAATGGTCTTTAAAAAAAAAAAAAACAACAACATATAATGTGTTATTCGTTTCGGGGTACAGGACTGTGAATTATCAGTCACAGGAGACTGTCTTAAGACTAAGTAGAAGGTACCCTTTTTGGTGTATTTACATTTACAAGGGAAATTTCCATTTGGGATGAGTCCGTCTCTAGAAACTCCCATTAATGGAGGAGCCAAGGACTTACATCTACATAACAACCATACCCTGAGGTTTACAGTGGGTTGCCAGGGGGCCCCGCCTCACCGGCTCCCCACCCCCTAAACATCTTCTTTTGTTTATAACTGGCGGTGGTATTTAAGGTGGCTAATGGCCTGGGCCATTTTGGGGAGTTACTCAGTTTTCCTGGGTCTCCTATGTGTTTGGGAAGTTTATTTGCTATTAAACCTTTGTTTTTCTCCAGTTCATTCGTCTTCTCTTACACGGGGCTTCGGGGTGTCTGAGCCAGAAACCTAGAAGGGTGAAAGGAAAATCATTTTCCCTCCTCTTCATCTGCTTTGTGCCCCTTGAGGCTGGTCTTCAGGGACCGCTTTAAGGACTCCCCTTCCCTCTGGCTTTTGATTGGTTTCAGTCAATGGGTGGTACCGACCGACCGGAAGCTGGAGAGTGGAAGAAAAGAGAGAATGGGACTATTATTCCAGACTTTCTTCCAGAGGTAGTTTCGAATTGGCTTTGTTCCTCTACTGAATACCTCAGCTCCTGTCAGGTAGCTTTTCCCTGAAGTTCTCTGCACATTCTGGTTCCTCATCCCTCCCCTGCCCTTTCAGGTAAGTGTGGTGTTAAATTAGGATCCTGGTCTCTCTTCCTGGCCCTGGAATGCTTCCCTTTGCTTTGTTGATTTTCCTTAATTTTTCCTACAACATTAGAAATAGTCCTTTTATTAAATTGTCCTTTGAGTGTGCCATCTATTTCCTGAGGGGGGACTCTGATAAATTCAGTATTAAAGACATTACCCCATTATTGAAATGCGTTTGCGTCTTTGGGTGTGTTGTTTCCTCAGGAACGTTTGTTATATGAATAAGACTGTGGCCTTGGTATTTAACTGTCCATTGACTCTCAGATTTTTTTTTTTGAGCATTTTATTTTATTTTATTACAATATTTTATTTATTTATTTGACAGAGAAAGATCACAAGTAGGCAGAGAGGCAGACAGAGGGAGAGATGGGGAAGCAGGCTCCCTGCTGAGCAGAGAGCTCGATGCGGGGCTTGATACCTGGGCCCTGGAATCATGACCTGAACCGAAGGCAAAGGCTTTAACCCACTGAGCCACCCAGGCGCCCCAAGTATTTTACTTTTTTAAATTAACATATAATGTATTATTTGGTTCAGGGGTACAGGTCTGTGATTCATCTGTCTTACACAACACCCGACTCTTAAAATTTTTATCTCTGGGCTTTCCTTACCTTTTATTGTCTGAAGATGCCCAAGAATTATGGAGTCTGTTTGTGTGCTATATACACCCAAGATTCACTACTTCAGGGCTTAGGTACTATAAGGCCACCCAATTCAGGGGTTTGCTCAGCCTGGGGCTAAGGACACCATGACCCAAGTTAGCTTGTCTTCTAAAGCTTTAGATGGTACTTACAACCTTGGTCACCAATGAGTATTTAGAGGGTCAGTTAGGGTAAGATGGCTGGCTCTGATCAAACAGCAAAATAGGGGCACCTGGGTGGCTCAGTGGGTTAAAACCTCTGCCTTCGGCTCAGGTCATGATCTCAGGGTCCTGGGATCGAGTCCCGCATTGGGCTCTCTGCTCAGCAGGGAGCCTGCTTCCTCCTCTCTCTCTGCCTGCCTCTGCCTACTTGTGATTTCTGTCAAATAAATAAATAAATAAAAATCTTAATTAAAAAAACCCAGCAAAATAGTTCAGTCTATTGATCTTGGGTCAGTTGTGTCCTCTTTTTTAGGAAGAACAGTTATATTGTCTATAAAGGGGACAAAAAGCCAACTCAAATAATTACTAGATGGATAAAATAAAATAAAATAATTACTAGAATTACTAATTCTTCTCAAAGAATACATACATCCTCTTTTGGGAGGTGCAACTTGTCACCTTTCCTTTCTGACCCGGCATTTAGGACATGTTTGCTATATTTATTTATTAAAGATTTTACTTTTTTGAGAAATAGAGAGAGAGGGTGCACATGGTAAGAATGTAGGGGTGGGAGGAGGGGTAGAGGGACAAGCCTACTTCCCTGACACTACCATCTAAGCTGAAGTCAGATTCTTAACGGACTGAGCCACCCAGCTGGCCTGATATATTTGCTATATTTCAAACTCAGTTGGGACGCCTGGGTGGCTCAGTCCATTAAGCATCTGCCTTTGGCTCAGGCCATGATCCCAGGGTCTTGCTCAGCAGGGAGCCTGCTCCCTCTGCCTGCTTCTCCCCCTGCTTGTGCTCTCTATCTGTCTGACAAATAAAATGTTTTTTTAAAAAAAAAACCTCACAGTAAAAATCTCATTATTAGTTTCTGATATAACTATACCTCCCTTTTCATTAATTTGTTTAGTCTTTATTGAACTATCTTGTGGATATTTATATTTTACGGAAGTTATTTTAAATTCATTAGGAAATAGGAAAAAAATAAACTCATTAGTAAATAGTATAAGGACTCGGGGGGAGCTTTTTTTTTTTAAAGATTTTATTTGTCAGAGAGAGGGAGAGAGAGCGAGCGAACACAGGCAGACAGAGTGGCAGGCAGAGGCAGAGGGGGAGAAGCAGGCTCCTTGCTCAGCAGGGCAGTCCCGATGTGGGACTTGATCTCAGGACGCTGGGATCAAGACCTGAGCCGAAAGCAGCCGCTTAACCAACTGAGCCACCCAGGCGTCCCTCGGGGGAGCTTTAATGAGAGTTCGAAGAATATGGAAAAATGAGGTGGGCAGATTGCCCTCTGAAATCAAGACGTAAGTCCAAGTAGATCTGTACAACCACCAGAGAGAAGATGGCTTTGAGACCAGAATTAGTGATGTGTTGTATTAATACATCTAAATAAAGACCATGTCAATTAAAAAGAGGGTCTAGTCAATTCAGCAAGCATAGAAGAAGGGGACTTAGAGAGGCACATGTTAGCAGGGTCCACCCAAGCACGCTCAAGGCAAGAAAGCCTGAGGTAGTTTACTTCTAGTATTTTGATCTATTGAGAACATTTGAATGAGATGGATACATCAAGGTACCCCACGATTTCAAGAATTTGATTAATTTGATTATTAATCCTTTTTATAATTTCAGGCTCCTCAGAAAACATTCTGAGTATGATGTGGCTTTCCAGGCCTCATCATCACTCCAGGGAGAAAAATCCACTATTCACATACTATGAAAAATCTGGTGTCTGTAACTGTTAATTGTCAGTGTAAAGTTAAGAAAAAGACCTTTTTTTATTGTGATTGGGCCTTCCATGTGGCATGTCTACAGGGAGAAAATACACTCGTCATGCTGACTTGATTATCCCAGTCCACGTGAGGGTCATATTTTACTTTGTCAATAAATGAATTGGCATTTTGACTCCTGTCTGCCTCCGGGGAGCTTAATGAGCGAGCATGCATTTCTGACTTCTCAGGTTTTGAGGCAGAGGGCCAAAGGCAGGACCGTGAATTCACAGAAGTAACGAGCACCCTTCTGTGAGGCTCTCTCGAGCACCCTCCTGTGAGGCCTCTCTCCGGAGCCAGCCTGTAGGCTTTGTCTCGTAATGGCACGCTATGTAGCTGAAAGTGAGCCTGCTTTTCTTTTATAAAACAGAGCTTCTCAATAGTCTCTTAGCCAAGGTAGGTTAAGGTCTTATCACAAGCCTGTGGTAAAATGGGAGCGCATTAACTTGCTTCCATTTTTTTCTGTTAAATATATGATTCACACAAAAGAATATATGTAAGACATATGAAAGTTATTAATCATCATAATAGGACAACTCTAAACCATCACCCCACCACAGAACTAGCAAGTTAGAAATACTGTTGAAATTCCCGTGTGTTCTTCCCTGATACGTTATCACTGTTCGTGGCTCCGAAGGAACTAATAATGTCCTGAATTCTGCATTTCGTATTTCCCTTGGATTTCTTCGGTGCTTTGCCATACATGTAGATATCTCTAAACAATTTATTGCTTGTTTTTTGCTAAGTGTTGAGCTTCATAAAATTGGGTCAGGCTGATATGGTTTGGGAATGTTGGGATCCAGAGCCGACGACCAAGGATTCCTGAGACGTCTTTGGTGCAAAAAGGTGGTTTTATGAAAGCTTGTGGACAGGACCCGTGGGCAGAAGGAGCTGCACTGGGGTGGTGAGGAGTGGCTGACTGTAGATTTTCTATCCTTTGTGGGGGAGGGTGGTGTTATGGCTCCAGGAAATTGAGTCTATGGGGTTCTGGAGATAGCTTTTTTCTTGTAAATAAAGACAATTGCAAATTGATGGAGACTCAGCCATCAGTTAACCTGTTTGTTTTTCCCTTTCCTTACTTTGGGGCAGCCAGGAGTGCCAAAGGAATGTCACACATTTCCCGCCTTGGGGTGGGGTGGGGGAGGGGTTTGTGGGGTATTAGATTGTGCTTTGCCCTCAGTTTGCCTTCTGGTCCCCTCATCAAGGCTGTTCATATTTTTCTTGGGGACTTGGTTTTTTTTAATACTTAAGTGGTAGTTTAAGGTTATTCTGTTGCATATATCTATACTTGATTCATTTTCACTGTTGTATAATATTCCGTCATGGGACTGTACCACAATTTGTCTGTTTTCCTGTCAATGAACATTTAGAATGTTGCTGTGAATATTAGAAGTATGCAATATTTCTTGGGGTGCCTGGGTGGCTCAGTCGTTAAGCATCTGCCTTCAGCTCAGGTCATGATCCCAGGACCTTGAGATCGGAGCCTCACATTGGGCTCCCTGTTCAGCGGGGAGTCTCCTCCCTGTCTTACCCCCACTTGCACTGTCTGTTTTTCAAATAAATAAATAAATAAATAAATAATCTTTTTTTAAAAAAATAAAGTTTTTGTCTAGTAAGTCCAATGTCTGGGCTTTCTCAACGATGGTTGCTTTAATTTCTTTTTCCTGTAAATGGGCCATATAGTCTCATGTCTTTGCATGCGTCATAATTGCATCTTGTTGAAAAGTGGACATTTTGATCATTGCAATGTGGTAAACACTGAATAGCAGGGTTTTGTTGTTTTCCTTACGCTTTGTAGTGTTTTATTTACAAAATATTTTGGAAGAATTACTAAAGACAATGTATTTGTCATGTGAGGTCGAAGTCTCTGTTATGTCAGCTTAGTGTTTAGCTAGTGATTTTACAGATTTTGAAAAAAAACTTTGGAGCCGGAAACTCCATGTCTTTGCAGCTGGGCTCTTTGTGTGCAGTCCTTCTACACTCAGACGGTTGACTCTGCCTTTGCCTTCATTTTCGACTCCTGCAGAGCTTGAAAGTCAGCCAGAGGGAAGAGTTTAGGGATTTCCTGGGTTTTCCCTGAGTACGCATGGCCTTTGAAATTGTTAGGATTTTGTGGGAGCTTTCATTTCCCAAAGTATCTTAGTCTTTCCTGTCTGGTTTTTCATTGTGCTTATTGTTTCCCCCAACTGGTCTCGGATGACAATTGTCCATTCATTGGCCTTGAATATGTTTGTGACAAATGCTGCCTTCATTGCGCTCACTTCTCTATCCTGAGACAGTTCCAGGAAAAGGCAAAATAAAGGCAAGTTTTTTGGGGGCATCTGGGTGGCTCAGTTGGTTAAGTGTCTGACTCTTGATTTTAGCTCAGTTTATGATCTCAGGGTTGTGAGATCCAGCTCCTCATGGGGCTTGGTGCTGGGCATGGAGTCTGCTTCATATTCTTTCTGTCTCCTTCTGCCCCTCCCCACCGCTCCCCATGTGAGGAGGGGAGAAGGCAAGTTTTTTGTGTTAGTCCTACAGGAAACCGCCCTTGAGTTCAAAGCCAATAATCACACTTCTTTGAGAACAAGGTCCACTCTGTTGGTACCAGGCATTCATTTTTGGAATGTGGACTGATGTATTCAAGGCCTCCGATAAGCTTGGAAGGTGTGGATACCCCATGGGTAATGTGAAATGCCACAAGGCTCTCTTACCGGGTTTTAGTCACCTTTATCCTTTTCTTTTCTTTTTTCTTTTTTTACTTATTTGACAGAGACAGAGACAGTGAGAGAGGGAATATAAATAGGGGAGTGGGAGAGGGAGAAGCAGGCTTCCCGTCAAGCAGGGAGCCCGATTCGGGGCTTGATCCCAGGACCCTGGGATCATGACCTGAGCTAAAGGCAGACGCTTAACGACTGAGCCACCCAGGCGCCCCTAGTCACCTTTTTCTTGTTGAAGCATTTGCTTGGTTGCTGTAAACTGTTTTCTTGAATTCTGAGACCATTAATTCTGATCATTTTTGTCAGCTTTTGGGGTGTTTTTGTCCAGGGGCAGACCCCTGGGATCCCCCTACTCCACTATTTTCACTGATGTCACCCCCACTGTTTGTTATTATAATTAGTACATTTTAATTATAGTGAGAAAAAAGGTCCTAAGTAGTCTCAAGGTGACTGAATTCTTTTTCTTTTTAAAATTTATTTATTTGGGAGACCTGGGCTGCTCAGTTAAGCATCTGCCTTGGGCTCAAGTCATAATCTCAGGGTCCTGGGATGGGGCCCCTTGTCAGGTTCCTTGTTCAGTAGGGAATCAATCTGCTTCTCCCTCTCCTTTTGCCCCTCCCCCTGGTTGTTCTCTCTCTCTCTCTCCAATAAATAAAATCTTCAGGGACAGCTGGATGGCTCAGTTGGTTAAGCATCTGCCTACGGCTTAGGTCATGATCCCATGGTCCTGGGATCAAGCCCCACATCCGGCTCCTTGATAAGCGCTGATCCCGTTTCTCCCTCTGCCTGCCGCTCCCGCTACTTGTGTGTGTGCTCTCTCTCTGGCAAATAAAATCTTAAAAAAAAATATTTATTAGGAGAGCCAGAGCATTGGGAGTGGGGAGGGGCGGAGAGAGGGCGAGAAAGACCCTCAAGCCGACTCCCCTGAACAGAGACTGACATGGGGCTTAATCTCTCGACCCTGAGATCATGATCTGAGTTGAAATCAAGAGTCAGATGCTTAACTAAGACATCCAGGCACCCCTGAAGGTGGCTGAGTAGTATCTGGGCATAGGCCATATTACACTAAGCCACAGAATAATAGACAATATAGAGGGAGCGACAAAAATCAGGTAATCTGGGGCGCCTGGGTGGCTTAGTGGGTTAAAGCCTCTGCCTTTGGCTCAGGTCATGATGCCAGGATGCTGGGATCGAGCCCCGAGTCGCGCGCTCTCTGCTCTTCGGGGAGCCTGCTTTCTCCTCTCTCTCTCAGAGGAGCTTGTGCCTCTCAGCCTCTCAGCCTGCTTGTGATCTCTGTCTGTCAAATAAATAAATAAAAAATCTAAAAAAAAAAAAATGAGGTAATCTAAGTGCTAGTGGATGGCTCTTTCCACTCTACTAAATTAAACTCATGACCAGCTAGAAGAGTTCTGAGTATAGGTTGGGGAGGTCATCCGTATTTTAATTTCAGATTATTAGCAAATGAATTTCTTTTGTGCCTTATTTTCCAGAGCGTTATCCCTAAGTAGACAAACTCCATCTTACCACTTATCCTTATTTTAACAACAGATGTTACAAGGCTGTGAAGCCACCTTTCCTATTTGTCATGAAATTACTCTGTTCGATTTTATCTGTAGCAAAATTCTTTTTGCCCCCCTATTTTTTTCCTTTTGGATTGTTGTTTTACAAAATACATTATTTTTTTCTTTCTGTGACTGATGAGAATGCCCAGGCGTTCATTTTGGGCTTGTACACAGTTTCCTGTCCTCTCCTGATGCATTATTCCAACTAGATTTCTCTCTTCCAGAATCTCTAGTGATTTGTTTTTTTCCCCCTTTTGGTAGCAATTACATTTTGTTTACTTCCCCTTAGCCCAAGTGCAAAATCAGTACCCAGAGATCAATTAAAATATACTCTTAGTCTAGGGCCGTTGACTTGTCTAAGGTCTAGGTAGGAAAGTGAATAGAACAGAGTGATTTTAGATATTAGACCATTTGCCCCGTAAGTATGCTCATACTTACTAGGCTGTATGTCCTGACTATTAGTTTATAAAATTTTTAAAAAAATTTTTATTTATTTGACAGAGAGAGAGCACACAAACAGGGGGAGTGGCAGGCAGAGGGAGAGGGAGAAGCAGACTCCCTGCAGAGTAGGGAGCTCAATGTGGGGCTCCATCTCAGGACCCCGGGATCATGACCTGAGCTGAAGGCAGATGCTTAACTGACTGAGCCACCCAGGTGCCCCTAGTTTATAAATATTTGATATGTATGGATCACCTGGGTGAATGAGTCAGATGGGACTCTCTGTGTCAGTTTATTTTTCTCATGGACCTCTGACGAGAACTGATGTGCTGTTCGTTCTTTCTTGTTATTTGTATCTTTGATTTATTGGGAAATTTGGCAAAGAACATCTGACTTAGCCTTAATGGAAAGAAGGTAAATTGATATAGTTTCTGATGAGTGTGTGTGTGTGTGTGTGTGAGAGAGAGAGAGAGAGAGAGAGATAGACATAGATTTCATTTTCTTGGTGCCTTTAATGAGGAACTGATTTGAGAGTTTTTTTTTAATTTTATTTTTTATAAACATATAATATATTTTTATCCCCAGGGGTACAGGTCTGTGAATCGCCAGGTTTACACACTTCACAGCACTCACCATAGCACATACCCTCCCCAATGTCCATAATCCCACCCCCCCTCCCAATGCCCCTCCCCCCATCAACCCTCAGTTTGTTTTGTGAGATTAAGAGTCACTTATGGTTTGTCTCCCTCCCAATCCCATCTTGTTTCATTTACTCTTCTCCTACCCACTTAACCCCCCATGTTGCATCTCCTCTCCCTCATATCAGGGAGATCATATGATAGTTGTCTTTCTCCGATTGACTTATTTCGCTAAGCATGATACCCTCTAGTTCCATCCACGTCGTCGCAAATGGCAAGATTTCATTTCTTTTGATGGCTGCATAGTATTCCATTGTGTATATATACCACATCTTCTTTATCCATTCGTCTGTTGATGGACATCTAGGTTCTTTCCATAGTTAGGCTATTGTAGACATTGCTGCTATAAACATTCGGGTGCACGTGCCCCTTCGGATCACTAAGTTTGTATCTTTAGGGTAAATACCCAGCAGTGCAATTGCTGGGTCATAGGGTAGTTCTATTTTCAACATTTTGAGGACCCTCCATGCTGTTTTCCAGAGTGGTTGCACCAGCTTGCATTCCCACCAACAGTGTAGGAGGGTTCCCCTTTTTGAGAGTTTTTTTTTAATCTTTTTTTTTTTTTAAGATTTTATTTATTTATTTGACAGACAGAGATCACAAGTAGGCAGAGAGGCAGGCGGGGTTTGGGGGGGAACAGGCTCCCCGCTGAGCAGAGAGCCCGATGCGAGGCTTGATCCCAGGACCCTGAGATCATGACCTGAGCCGAAGGCAGAGGCCTTAACCCACTGAGCCACCCAGGCACCCCTGATTTGAGAGTTTTTAATGAAAAAGTAATAACAAAAAAAAAAAATGAAAGCTCAGATAGTTATTAATAGGAAATTGAAGTATATTTAGGTGTAGACATTCTGTTAATATGTGCTATGAAGACTGAAAAGCAATCTTATATGGGAGAACATTCTAGTTTGTTATTAATGTGGCCTGTGACACTTCTTTCTCATAATTCATTTGAATGCCTTGTGACTCTGATGGGGCTTCCTGGCCTCTTGTTATTCCTGCTATCTACAAATAGGTATCAGTAGTAGTCCTCTTTCTGTGCTTTCAGCCAAAGGGCCAAAGAACTGAAGAATTTATGGAGCAGTCTTCTATGCTGTGGCACTTTGCCCAAAGCTAGTTCAAGGCCAATTTAACAATTGTATTAATAATAATAAAAATAATAATAGCTATCAGTTATCAGGACATACCAGGTGACAGTTACATTTTATACACTATTTCTAAATCTTGCAACCTTGGTGTTTTTATCTCCACTATATACAGGAGGAAATTGAGGACCAGAGAGGGGAGATAACTTGCCGCAGGTTACACAGCAAATGGTTCAAGCCCAGGCCTCCCTGAATGCAGAGCCTTCCTTCTCACTGTGCCTCAGTGCTTTTCAAGCATTCTAGTTTGTTACTGCTACTGGGTATGCTGCTTTTCTTTTCCTTGTTTTCAAATAGCTTATTGTTTAAGTATCTGCCATAATGCTCGGCATTGTGATGGCTCTACGTTAAGACTCACAGTAGTGAGGTAAATATTAATATCATTTTTTTTTTAAAGATTTTATTTATTTATTTGACAGAGATCCCAAGTAGGCAGAAAGGCAGGCAGAGAGAGAGATGGGGAAGCAGGCTCCCTGCTGAGCAGAGAGCCCGATGTAGCACTCAACCCCAGGACCTTGGGATCATGACCCGAGCTGAAGGCAGAGGCTTAACCCACTGAGCCACCCAGGCGCCCCAATATCCTTATTTTATAGATGAGATGATTTTCCATTTTGCCTCCACCTCTCCCTGCTCTTTTTTTTTTTTTTTAAAGATTTTATTTATTTCTTTGACACAGAGAGAGAAAGCCCAAGCAAGGGGGAGGGGCAGAGGGAGAGGGGAAGCAGGCTTCATGCTGAGCAGGGGGCCCATTAGGGCCTCCTCCCCATCCCAGGACCCTGGGATCATGACCTGAGCCAAAGGCAAATGCTTCAATGACTGAGCCACCCAGATGCCCTTCTCCTTTTCTTTTTTTTTAAGGCATTTTGGATTTTATTTATTTATTTGAGACAGTGAGAGAGAGCATGAGAGAAGAAAAGGTCAGAGGGAGAAGCAGACTCCCCGTGGAGCTGGGAGCCCGATGCGCGACTCGATCCCAGGACTCCAGGATCATGACCTGAGCCAAAGGCAGTTGCTTAACGAACTGAGCCACCCAGGCGCCCCTCCTTACTTTTGTTAACAGAGTCACCTCTTGCCCAGGCTAGATTCCTTTTCAGTCATGCTCTTGACCCTTCCTTCCCCATCCTCATCATAACTTTCCAGATGCATCTTCCGGGTGATTGCATCATCTTGTTCCTACGGCTCGGCTCGGTGGTGCTAAGGATTTCCTATGTTACATTTCTGACTTGTTAGCCCTCCTTAAGGGACTCACGGGCTTATTGTTCCCTGAAAGGATGGACTGTCCCCAAGCTTGATGTTCCTCAGCTGTGGTGTAAATTACAGCATGTGTAACATTTCCCCAGGCCTGACTCAAACACCTCTGTGGGGCTCACGGACAAGGGGAACTCGCTTAATCTGCTCAGGCTGCTTTAACAAAATACCACAGAGTGGGTGGCTTAGAGACCAGACATTTATTTCTCCCAGTTCTGGAGGCTGGGGAGTCCCAAGATCAAGGTGCCGGCATGGTTGAGTTCTGGTGAGAGTTCCCCAGCCCTTCATGGTTCTTGATCACTGGGCTACCCGAGGGCGTTCAGTCTAGCTTATGGAAAGAGGCTTGATTCCCCGCCTTTCAGGCGGTTCTCTGCCCACCCTCGGGGAGGCTCCTCCCAAGCGGTCTGATCAGTATTCTGCTGAATGCTCCAGGGGGCCACTGGTGCCCTCCCGGGTTCTCTCTGCTGCTTTGTCCTCTCTCATCATCGGTCCTGCAGACTCTAGTCTTGTTCTCGTACTCTCAGTTTCTTCACCTCCAACCTAGGGAATCCGTTAGGCATCTCTTCTGTTTTCCCTTTCTGCCTGCTGTATGCATCCTGAAGACTCTTTCTGGGCAGTAAACTGGTAAGTGGTTTTACGGATTGCTCTTCTTTGTTGCTTGGTGTCCTAGGTCTTGCAAACTTCTGCTTTTCACTGTGTCCGTTTTTTTGGGTTGTTTTGGTTGAGTGGATAATAAGTCCCTGTTACTCTATCTTGGCCTGAAGTGGAAATTGGATTTATTTATTTTATTTTATTTTATTAGAGAGAGTGAGAGAGAAAGGAAGTACAAGAGGGGGTAGGGTCAGAGGGAGAAGCAGACTCCCTGCTGAGCTCGGAGCCCCAAGCGGGACTCCATCCCAGGACCCTGGGATCATGACCTGAGCCGATGGCAGATGCTTAACTGACCGAGCCACCCAGGTGCCACTGAACAATTCTTTTTTGAATTTGGCTGTGATATTTAGAAACAGCCCAAAGAAGAGGATAAGTAGCTCAAAATGAATCAGGTTCGTTGTCAAGCTGGCCAATTTCTTGCAACCCCCTCTTCCAAAAAAGGTGTGGTAGTAAAGTAACAAACCTCCTCTTCTTTCTGTGGTTTAGAATTATTTTTACAAAGAGGAGTTTTACTGGATTTATTCCACTCGAACTTCTAGTTTACTAGGCACTGTGACCTATGGAGGACTAAAGGTTCTGGAAATAAATTAGGGTTATATTTTTACCATCATCCACTTTTCCTCAACACCGCAGTTAATTTACTAGACATTTTATGACTCTTCCCTTTTTGGTGTCTCTTATCTTCTCCCTCTCAGTGCCAGGACCGAGGCTAAGTGGATTTGGTGTGGAGTATCATACCCTACTCCTAACTGGTCTTTCCCTTTTTCTGTCCTTCACGTGAAGGCCAGAGTAACTTTCTGAAAGATAAAAAAACAAGAGACCTGACAATGTCATTCTACCCCTCAGAATGGTGCCCCCTTAAATATAGACTGTCCAGCCTTCTTTCCGTGTTCACAATTTGGTCTCTGCTTTTATTTCTTACTTCATTTTACATAACACAATTTCTGACATCCACAGAATTCTGTCCCTTGCATGAGAGTATTGTAAGGTGCTCTAAACTCAAACCAGGTGAGACGCTTCTGCCTTTCTTGTACAGGTCCAGCTCTGTCCCACTTTGGTGTCTCTGCCTATGCTATGTTCTTTTTCACAAATAGCCCATTTTGTCTGCCTTTGGAGATACCTCTCAGATAATTACTACCAAAGGCCTCCTCAGTGGCCTCCAATTGGAATAAATTCCTTTGTCTCTTCCTTTTCCATAACATGTTGGTCACACCTGTATTAGAGCACTTACCCAACTCTGCTTTGGTTTCCTTGAGTAAATGCCCGCCTCTCTCAGTGGCCTGTGAGTCCCTGGAGTGCAGGAATTTCTGGCTTTCTCTCCATAGTCATCATAGCGTCTACCCCAGGCCCTTATAACTAGTATGTTCTGAATAAATATTTATTGAATTGTAATGTATTAAGTTAGGGAACTTTAGCACCTAGGAATAAATCAGTAACGCTTTCATTTACTGATATCTATAGTTTGGTCTGGGCTCGGTGAAACTGCGAGCCAATAATTAGTCTTTGGGTTCTGTGAGGACCCTGCTCTCTTGTGATGGCCAGCCTGCCCCATAGCTCATACTTGGTCCCTTGACTGCCTGCGTTCTCTAGGTGATACCCTCAAAGTAGCTTCAAATATAGTTATGTCCTTGATTTATCTGGGGGAGTTGCATTTCATTTTATTTTATATTTATTTATTTATTTTTTAAAGATTTTATTTGTTTATTTGACAGAGATCACAAATAGGCAGAGAAGCAGGCAGAGAGAGATAGGAGGAAGCAGACTCTCTGCTGAGCAGAGAGCCCAATGCGGGGCTCGATCCCAGGACCCTGGGATCATGACCTGAGCCGAAGGCAGAGGCTTTAACCCACTGAGCCACCCAGGCGCCCCTATTTTATATTTATTTATTTAAAAGATTTTCTTTATTTATTTGACAGAGAAATCACAAGTAGGCAGAGAGAGAGGGGGAAGCAGGCTCCCCGCTGGGCAGAGAGCCTGACTCGGGGCTTGATCCCAGGACCCTGAAATCATGACCTGAGCCGAAGGCAGAGGCTTAACCCACTGAGCCAACCAGGCATCCCTACTCTAACCTTTCTTTTCTCAAACTTCAGTCGAGTATTAGAACTTCCTCAAGATATTCGATAGGCAGTTGGATTCTTGTACCCTACTTTAGGTCTATTGAATTAGAGTCTCCATGGCTAGATCTTGGGGGCCTCTAGTTTGAAAATGCTGTTCCCAGGCAATGCAGATGCCCCAGTCAAACTTGGAAAATAATGATTTCACACCAGAGGTCACCTACTGACATTTGTTTTCTAGGACCATGATTTTCAACCTTGGCCATGCACTGGGACTACCCAGGCAACTTTAAAAAATGTGGATTGCTGGGTCCCACCATAATTGGTCTGAGATAACACCTTGACATTGGGATTTTAAATCTCCCCAGGTGAATCTAACATGCAGCCAAGGCTGAGAGCCACTGCTGTGGTGGAGAAGATAAAAAAGGCTATTTGAAGCTGTATTAGTCTTTTTTGATTACAAGCTATGCTAACCTAAGCTAGCTTAAGCAAAAAGGAATTATTGGTTTACCTAAGATGTCCAGGGGTTGTCTGAATTCAGATAGGTCTGGATTTAGGGCCTTAAATAATGCAATCATGGATCTCACTCTCTCTCTATATCTCTTGACTCTCCTTTCCTTTATATGGTTACATTCTTGGGTAAGCTTTCTCCACTGGCTTTGGATTTATATAATCCTTATAGTTTGTATTCTAGGAGAAATTAAAAAACAAAAACTAAAACAAAAGACAAAACCTGTTTACTCTCATAGGTTACATATCAACTCTTAGGGGAGACTTTCATTATTCTACCTTGCTTCAGGCACCTATGTCTGAACTGATCACAGTGACCAGATAGATGAAGGAGGATGGGTCACATGCCACCCCAGCTGGTCTGGAGGGTGGGGATTATGATATGATGGTCTCACTTAAACCACATGGAATGAGTTTCCCATAGGAAGCGGTATTTGGTTATAAGAAGAAAAGGAAGAAGGAAGGAATATTATGCTAGCCAGTGGATATCACAATCCACTACCGAAGTGGACTTTACAAATTTAATCCTGTTTTGATGTTGCTAATGGCGCTGGTAGGAATATTCACAGAGTCACAATGCCCTAAGACAAATGGAATGTTTACGGGTGAAGACCATCTATAAGGTTAGTCTTGCCTGAAATCAGGTTATAGGTTCTTTTGTAAGCTAAAAAAACGATTTCCCTTTCCGATGGAAGTGTCAACTGAATTCTACTTTATGAATTGGCTACATTTTCCTTCCTGCTGTGGATATTAACTGCTGAGATCTTAGAAGGAACGGCATTCTTTCTGGTCAGAGACTGTGTTTGATGAAACTCTTACGCCCCATGCGTGAGTCATCTAACCGCTTAACATTCTGTTTAGGAGAAATCACTTCTTAGGTTGTTGTTGGTTTGCAGATTGATAAGGCATTGCTCTTGCTACAGTGCTCAAGGTAGTGAAATTTGCAGAGCTATTAGAATTTTGATATTGTCCGAATTGGTAATATGTGAGAGCCTAGCTCATGGTCCCTCTCTGAGACCATGCAATATATTCACAGTTGAAGGCCTGGCCCTGAAAATCTGATTGTCAATTGGGAAAAGCACTTTTAGAGTTCACTTCCTCTGTAATTGGTTAACACTCTTCTTTCTCCATGGAATCAAGTAATAGAAAAATAAGTGCAGAGTAAATAGAATTTCATGCTTGTGCAAGTCACTGGCAAAATCATCCTTGGGTCATGCAGGAAGAGATGTTCTGTGCAGAGGAAAATTGTCTAGAAGGGAAACATTTTATTTCAATCTCCTTTCTCTTATTTACTCTATTTGAAGTTCTGATTTTTAAATGCTGATTCTTTGCAGAGAGGGAGAAGACTTTGCACCTGTCCTGCAGATCAGATGAGCAATTGTAGCATTATCAAATGAGTGATTTATTCATGGGGATTTTGAATACTAGAAAACTCCTCCAAGGTTACTTACATAAAAAGACAGAAGAGCATATTAAAACCAAACTCTTCTCTAAAGTACCTACTAATTTTACCCGTTTGGCAGAATAGCAGAGTAGATAAAGTTTGCCTTAGCAGGTAAATTACCTCCACTCTGTTGGGTCTCTGTGTTGTTGTTTGTGTGTGTGTGTGTTGGCGGGGTACTACTTCTCTCTCTCTCACAAATACCTTATACTTACTGCCTCACCTTATTACTCTTCTTGCTGTGTTGTCTTTGTTTTCTATTGCTGCCCTGACAATTTCCCACAGACTTAGCAGCTTAAACAATACACATTTATTATCTTACAGTTCTGGAGGTCAGAAGTCCAAAATGCATCTCATTGGGTTAGAAATCAAGGTGCTGTTGGCAGGGCTGAATTCCTTCCTTAGTGGCTCTAGGGGGGAATCTGTTTCCTTTCCTTTCCCAGCTTCTAGAGGCTTCATTCCTTGGCGTGTGGCTCCATCCTCCATATTCAGGGCCAGCAGTGACTGCTCAAATCTTTCTCATGTGGCATGACCCTGAACTACTCTCCTGCCTACCCCTTCTGCTGTTAAGGATCTTTTTTTGTATATTAAGACCCACCCAGCTAATCCAGAATAATCTCTGTTTTATTTTATTTTATTATTATTGTTTTTAAAGATTATTTATTTCTTTGATAGAGATCACAAATAGGCAGAGAGGCAGGCAGAGAGAGGAAGGGAAGCAGGCTCCCCGCTAAGCAGAGAGCCCAATGCGGGGCTTGATCCTAGGACCCTGGGATCATGACCTGAGCCGAAGGCAGAGGCCCAACCCACTGAGCCACCCAGGCGCCCCTAATCTCTGTTTTATAAAGTCAGCTGATTAGCAACCTTAATTCCATCTGCAGCCTTCGATCCCTTTTGCCATACAGCCTAACATGTTCTTAGAATCCAAGGGTTAGGATGTGCACATCTTTGCAGGTGGGCAGGTGGGTTGCGGGGGGCGTTCTTTTTTTTTTTTAAGATTTTATTATTTATTTATTTATTTGACACAGAGAGAGAGAGAGAGAGAGGCAGAGAGAGAGGGAAGCAGGCTCCCTGCTGAGCAGAGTCCGATTCGGGGCTCCATCCCAGGCCCCTGGGATCATGACCTGAGCTGAAGGCAGAGACTTTAACCCACTGAGCAACGCAGGTGCCCCGGGGGAGGGGGACGTTCTGCTACCATACATGCCCAGTGCTTCAGGCTTTTGTTCTATGCATTGGCTGCCCAGAATTCCTGACACTCAAGTTAGGACTGTTACTTCCTAAAGATCTTGGAGTGTAACTTACAGATAGGAACAGCAGAAGAGGAGGCAGGGGTTTGGGTTGGCAAATGGCCTCTACACAACTCCAAGGTTGTGTAACCTTGGGCAAATCTTGGAATCTCAGCTTCCTCATCCATGCCCTTTTCCATTTTCCTTTATCAGAGCTTACCTATTCTGTATCTTTTCTAGCAGGAAAACTCATTGAATCTAAGACGCATTAATAAGTGATAGGATTTCATACACTGCCACTACCTTCCTTCCAATCCCAATACACATATATCCTCTCAAGTACTATTTACATTTCCTAAGACGGATTCACCGGAAAGGAAGTCATTGTATTAGGTTTGCAGGAAAAGTAAACGGAGTAGGCTGCTAACTCCCTTTTAAAGCTGGCTTTGTCCCTGAACATTTAAGAAGAAGGTGTCTATAGGATGACCAGAAGGCCTGGTTTACCTCAGGACGTTCTCAGTTTATATGTGTTAATGATAAATTATATGATCACTGTATTTATTTGGCACTTGTCAATGTTGTGAGTATATTTATTTCTTTAACGATTATTTATTTATTTATTGGACAGAGAGAGCCACAACAAGTGAGGGGACACAAGCAGGGGAGTGGGAGAGGGAGATGCAGGCCTCCCGCCGAGCAGGGAGCCCGATGCGGGGCTCGATCCCAGAACACCGGGATCATGACCTGAGCCGAAGGCAGTCGCTTAACCAACCGAGCCCCCCAGGCTTCCCGGCGAGTGTATTTATAAAATTCTTCTGCCTTGGACTTTCAATGAAACCAGGGACATCTTAATTACATTTGTAGTTTCTCCTTTTATTAGCCTAGAATCCGCATACCATGCTTCTGGGTAGCTATTTCTGACTGACTCTAATTCCATATTTTATATTTCAGCCATCATTATTTTCCAAGTAAAGTTTGTTGACTATTATGAACTGAATTGTGTCCTTTGCCAACTTTCTGTGTTGAAGCTCTAACCAATAATTTGACTCTTTTTGGAGATAGGGTCTTTAAGGAGGTCATTAACATTAAATGAAGTCATGAGGTGGGGGGATCCCAATCCAATAAGACAGGGGTCCTTATAGGAAGAGGGAGAGACATGAGAGATGGACGTGCACAATGAAAGGCCATGTGAGGACACCTGCAAGCCAAGGAGAGAGGCCTCAGGAGAAACCAAACGTGCCAACACCTTGATATTAGATTGCTAGCAACCAAAACTGTGAGAAATAAATTTCTGTTGTATAAGCCACCCAGTGTGTGGTTATTTGTTGTGTTAGCCCTAGCAGCCTAATATATCACCTATATAAGAAGCAGTTAAAGGTCCTGTTAAAAATGCAGTTTCCTGGGGCGCCTGGGTGGCTCAGTGGGTTAAGCTGCTGCCTTCGGCTCAGGTCATGATCCCAGGTTCCTGGGATCGAGCCCCACATTGGGCTTTCTGCTCAGCAGGGAGCCTGCTTCCTCCTCTCTCTCTGCCTGCCTCTCTGCTTACTTGTGATTTCTCTCTGTCAAATAAATAAATAAAATCTTTAAAAAAAATGCAGTTTCCTGTGTGCTGTTTCAGTTTTAATCAGAATCTCTCTTTCTGGGGCTCAGGGAAGCTTTGTGTTTTCCTTAAGTGATTCTTATACACACTAAATTTGAGAACCACTGAAACAGGGACCTCAGGGCACTAGAAGGGGGGGCTTTTTTTTTTTTTTTTCACATTGTCTATATCATGTTAAGTTTTCGTTCTCTCTTCAGGGACTTTCTCCCTGGGTGTTAGCAGAAAATAACAGGGATTGAATATTCCAGTTATCTTTGGGATATCTGGGGGTATCAATGGAAATTGCAGAATGCTTGGAGGCTATCGGGACTATATGTGAAAGATGAATCAAGAAAGAGAGGAATATATCATTTTAGGGGAGGAGGCATCAAAACTAACCTAGAATTAGCCCTTTAAAAAGGTCATGGCGGGGACGCCTGGGTGGCTCAGTTGGTTAAGCGGCTGCCTTCGGCTCAGGTCATGATCCCAGTGGCCTGGGATGGAGTCCCACATTGGGTTCCTTGCTCTACAGGGAGCCTACTTCTCCCTCTGCCTCTGCCTGCCACTCTGTCTGCCTGTGCTCGCTCGCTCTCCCTCCCTCTCTCTCTCTGACAAATAAATAAATAAATAAATAAAATCTTTAAAAAAAAATAAAAAGGTCATGGGGAAAACCATTGAAGCTGTATTTGACCATTGCTCTCCTCTCCCCTTGTCCCTCCTTTGGAGGAATAATACTTGAATAATACTTCCTGCTTTCTCCCTTTCCTGGAGGGCCCTTCCGGACACTCCTGCTTTCAGGTCTTTGTCTCTCAACCAACCTACCTCTCATAGAAGCATTTAGCCCCCAGAGATTAAATCCCAGCTCATGGAGATTAGTGACAAGGCAGCTAAGAGAAATGGATTCAGTGGATAAACATGGCATTCTATAAAGCTTGAGATGTTCAAGCCTCAGAAGTTAGGTTGCATCCTTAATGTCAGACCTGGTTGTAATTAGCAAGAATCTGCCCATTCCAGGGTCTGTAGCTGTTCAAAGCCTTCCCCTGGATCCCCGGAAATGCCAGTTTCCTCCAAATAACCTACTTGCACAAAGCATTTCTAAGCAGTATAGATTTTACTGTAATTTTGTAGAGGATATGGAGAATAATTCACTTTAACTTGTACTGTAGACAGTTCTTAACTATCCATTGTTACCACAGCCCTTTGGAGTTTTACTAGCCCTGTCATCTGAACCCAGTTTCTTTTTACTTTGACAGTTCCTTTCATATTCACTCATATTTTAAGATAACAAAATTCCTTCCCCATTTCTTTCAGAGCAACTACTTCACCATCCTCAGACTTGATGCTACCTGGCTATCCAGGGTTGGTTTTTTTTCTTTTTTCTTTTTTTTTAGTTTGTGGTGAGGTGGTGGTAAGGAGGGTCACTTTTTATCTTTCTGCTTTATGCACTTACCAAAGCAGTCTTCCAATTCAAGGCTGTGCTCTTCTTCTTTTTTTTTTTTAAATATTTTATTTATTTATTTGACAGAGATCACAAGTAAGCAGAGAGGCAGGCAGAGAGAGAGGGAAGCAGGCTCCCCGCTGAGCAGAGAGCCCAATGGGGGGTTCGATCCCAGGACCCTGGGACCACGACCTGAGCCGAAGGCAGAGGCTTTAACCCACTGAGCTACCCAGGCGCCCCTGTTTTTTTTTTTTTTTTTCTTTGTTTTAAGATTTTATTTATTTATTGAGAGAGAGCGCACTAGTGCAAGTGGGAGGGAGGGGCAGAGGGCGAGGGAGAGAGAGACTCTTAAACAGACTCCCTGCTGAGCATGGAGCCATGGAGCCGGAGGCTGGATCAGGACCCCGAGATCACCACCTGAGCTGAAATCCAGAGTCACACACTTAATGGACTAAGACTCCCAGGTGCCCCAAGACTGTGCTTTTCTTGAGAGAAACTCTTGACCAAATTTGTCTCCACCTCATTTTTCACAAAAATAAAACTACTGCTGTTATTGCCTTGGAGTGGATAGGGATATGGCATAGCTAAATGAAAGGAATACCAGGCAGTGAATAGAAGGAAACTAATTTTTTTTTTAAAGGTTTTATTTGTTTGACAGAGAGAGATCACAGGCAGGCAGAGAGGCAGGCAGAGAGAGGGGGAAGCAGGCTCCCCGCTGAGCAGAGAGCCCAATGCGGGGCTCCATCTCAGGACCCTGAAATCATGACCTGAGCCGAAGGCAGAGGCTTAACCCACTGAGCCACCCAGGTACCCAGAAGAAAACTAATTTTACCTGGATTTGTGCTTTACTTCTAGCACCAGGTATGTGTTTTATGTTTTATTTAGTCCTCACAATGTGAAGTTAATTATTATTAGTTCCATATTTTGGATGAGAAAAATAAGGATCAGAGGTTTAACTGATATCAGCTAATGAAAGGAAAATCCAGTATTTAAACTCAGGTCTGAGTCTTCATGCAATTTTCACTATACCACTGAATGCCTCTGAATCTGGAGTCTTGGGTCCAAAGTCCCACTAAGAGTTTGTTTGTGTGCCTGTAGAAAAGTCATGTCCCCTCCGAGTTTTAGTTCTTATCTATAAAACAGGTAGGCTGGATTAAATGGTTTCTAAAGGCTTTTTGAGCGCAGACAATATGATATTCTCTCACCTCTCCGTACATCATTTGACCAATAAAATTGGAAGCTATAGTATGCCTTAGTGAAGGCAGGACCTCATTAAGATCTCGATCCTGGGCTTTACTGTCCTACTCCTGAGGTAGATAAACTTCTATATAATTTATTTATTTTTATATTAGAAATTGACTCGTTTTACATACATAAGGCCCAAAGGTTTTTAAAAATTTTTTTTAGAATTTTATATTTTAGGTTGAGAATCTTTTAATAAAAAGTAAGCTTAGGGACACCTGGGTGGCTCAGTGGGTTAAAGCCTCTGCCTTCAGCTCAGGTCGTGATCCCAGGGTGCTGGGATCGAGCCCCGCGTCAGGCTCTCTGGTAAGGAGGGAGCCTGCTTCCCTTCCTCTCTCTCTGCTTGCCTCTCTGCCTACCTGTGATCTCCGTATGTCAAATAAATAAATAAAAATCTTAAAAAAAAAAAGTAAGCTTAATTTACTTTGGACTTTATTTTCCAAGTTTTGAAGTATTTTTCAACTTTACCCTGAAATGGGAAGGCTGGATGGTCCTTGCAATGCCGGTGAGTTATAGGACAACCTTGCTCTTGCTTATAGGAAGCAGTATCTTGGATGTTTGGATTAGCAAGTCTCTTATCTGTAGCTATCAGTCCTGAACTGTGAAGGCTTTTTCTGGTACCGAGCATCATGGCCTGAAATGCTGTCATCTCTTCTGAAGGCTGTGTCGGTAAGGTAGGGAGACCAAAGACAAAGTCACCCAATGTCATGATAAGCCCTGGGACCAGGTTGCATCACCACAGTGGCCGAAGCAGAGGGGATTGTGGAGATTTCTGCAACCTGTATGTGGTGAAAACAATGTCACTGTATACGATGCCATTGATTCATGGCTTTGGTGGCTAGATATTGGCCAAGTCATTGTCCATGTGAAGAGGAGGAGATTGGAGGGTAGCATACGGAAGAATCTTATTTGGATTGGTTGAAAGAGGATGAAAAAGAATTTCTCAGGAGAGATGCTAGGAATTGTGCTTTGCTGTACAGAATTCAATTATTTGGGTTATGCCATCCTTGTCTGGCTAATTATCTTCAAAACAAACAAACAAACCCCCAAACCAAAACCAAAAAAAACCAACCAAAACCCCAATGATTTACAGTGCTTTATATGCATTATTTTGTTTCACCATCACAGCAACCTATATCGATAGATATGTAGGTAGATAGGTAGATATCATTGTTCAAATTTTATAGATGAGGAATGTGAAGCTCAGTGAGTTTAAATGATTTTCCCAAGGTCATGTAGCTAGCTACTGAGTATCTGAACTAGAATGTGAACTTGGGTAGTCCTCTTCCTCTCTTCCCTTCCCCTTTACCTGTTCTGCTTACACCGTTCCCACTCAGCCTGAATATCTAGTGATTATCTTGTGGAGTCACTTGTGAAATAGTTTCCAAGAGAGTTAATACCAGTGGGCTAAATAAATAAATGACAGCAAACTGGGTAACTGATAGGGTAATTAAATATTCATTGAGTTCTTAACTTGTGCAAGCTTTGGGGATCCAGTATTACAAAAATACCAGAATAGTCCTTGCCCTCATGCAACACAGAATCTAATTGCTGGTGCTGTCTACAATGATCGCCGCTAGCGAAGAGCAGCAATTTAAATTTAAATTAATTAAAATTATATGCAATTAAAAACTCAGTGTCTTGGTCACACTAGCTACATTTCAAGGGCTCAATGGTGACCTGTAGCTAGTGGCCAATGTACTAGACCACAAAGGTACAGAAGAGTTCCATCGTAGAAAGTTCTTTAGGATAGTACTTAGAAAATAAGAATTGTGTTGTGAAAAAAGAGGACAACGTGTTGTTATTATTATTTTTAAAGATTTTATTTGTTTGAGAGAGAGAGTGCACGAGCAAGCTGGGGGAGGGTTAGAGGGAGAGGGAAAGGGAGAGAATCTCAAGCAGACTCTGCACTGAGCACGGTGCCAGATGCGGGGCTCGATCTCACGACCCCAAGATCATGACCTGACCTGAAATCAAAAGTCGATCGTTCAACTGACTGAGCCACCCAGGAGCCCCATGTGTTCCGTTGTTTGATGGGTGAGCTAGTCTGGGAGGCTTTCCTGAGGCAAGTGACGGTTGAGCTGAGCTTTCGGATAGAAATAGATAAGCCAGTATTCCTCGGTGGTGATTCTTTCGTAGTTACTCCCTGATGTGAGGTAAAGTAAGGCCTATAGAATTGCAGCTCAAATGTTCAACTTGTCAGGGTCTGAAGACACCTACCTTCTGCCCTCAATGGACCCAACCTTGGCTAAGCAAGAGAGAATAGACCAGAGGAACGTACAGAGCGGTCTCAAATCTGTGCCTGTTAAAGTCAGGACAGTAGACCCTGAGGCCAGGAATCACTGTGAGGGCCTGCCTTCATTTTTGATGCCCTGGGAAGCAGTTCTGTATCTTTCTTTGAAATATTTTGGGGCGATCCAAGCCTAGGGATCAATATTAAGATGGACGACACAGTGCTATGATTCAGGATATTCTGGGCAAAGTCAGAGAAGAAGGCTGAGGAGGGGAGATGCTTGGGTGCCTGTACCCTGTGAGGAGGCACTTGCTCCGGGGCTTCCTCTCTGGCCTGCCCTGGAGAGGTGAAAGGTATTTAGATACTCAAGTCTCTGCAAGCGGGAAGTTCAGTTCAAGTTCATCAGCGGCCAAGATCCAATCTGGGTGGCAGGTTGGTCTGTCTTTAAATTCATTAGAATGGAATGCCATCCCCATATGGTCGTGGATCTCTATCTATCTCATCATTTTGGTCTGCATCTATCTCTATCACCTTTCAGTCTCGTCTAGATCGAGATCTGTTCTCCAGAAGTCCCAGCAGGATTTCCAACGCTATCCAATTCCCAGATCCTCCCTCTCCATGTGTTCTACTCAGACTCAGATTCTTTTTCTGACTGGGGCACCGTGGAGCGAGGTGTGGGAAGGCCGGCTGTTTTTCCACTGCCGGCATCATGAGCTAGGGATGTTTAATGTTCACTTTGCAGAAAGAGACACCAGAGTCTCCAGAAGATGAACTTCACTGATAGTCAAGTCAGTAAAAACCGCCAATAAGAACTACCTCTCGGGTATCGTAGAAATGGGCAAAAAAAAGTCTGGATGATTGCGTGAACTTGTCAACTGTCAGCCGGTTACAGTGGCATTACGCGGATGTCTCACTGCTGGGAATTGGAATGACTCAGTTCTCCAAATGCTTCCCGGTTTTTAAATCCCAGAAACAACCATGTCAGCTTCTGCACATCTGCCTGCTGTTTGTCTCACTTGCATATTAAAAGGCTTTTTCAATGCATCTCATTGCTACTGTGTTTCCTGGGTGGGTGGGTCGGTGGGGGTTGGAGTTGTTTCTGGAGATGATAGTCTCTTTAAAAAGTCCTGCTTCTTCCCCTTCCTCCTCCTTTCTTTGAGCATCCTGCTTGCAGCTGCCTCTCAGAGACCTTGACTCACTGATTATGGCCGGAATCCAGGTCCTGTCTCTTTCAGTTTTCGCTGCGTGTTCAGAGCTTTGTCAGAGCTGTACCGTATTTGATTTATCTTCTGCCAGGATGGTGGCTCCATATTCAGTCTGTGTTCCAAGTGCTTCTGAGGCAGCGTTTCCAAACCAGATAATTTAATTTCTTCATTTTCAGAAAGCAAAGAGCAAGCCACCTTATTAACTAGAGATGTGCTTATTTGGTGCTGCGTGGGGGCTGACATTATCCCTCTGAGTCTCAGGAAGCTCATCTTGTTCCTGAGGTTTAATTTGCCTTCTCAAAATCTCTCTGCCAGTCTCCCACCCCGACCCCCACACATGTCCTCAGACGCAGACACACATCCGTACTTGCAACTCTGAATTCTAGTAGTTCTTTGAGGCTCCCTTTAAAGGCTTAGCCTTTCCATGGACTCTTCCTTAATTAGGGAAATAACACACCCGCAGTGTATTTTCTCCTCTCCTACGGTATGTAACGTCTGCAGGACACAGTCTCAAGCTTGCTTCTTATACTGTTTTGTCCTCTTCGCTCCAACTGGAGAGTCAACTCTTAGAGGGCTCAGTCCATATCTTATAATTCTTCTCCGGGCGATTACTTTATTCACTCATCTGTTCAATGAGCATTTATGGAATGCTTAATAGGGTAGGCCTTGTGCGAGGTGCCAGAGCTTTGAAGATAATGATTGGCACACAGTGCCTGCCTTCAACACGGCCCAGTCTAGAAGGGGAGATAAACATGTAAGTGTAATAATAACGTATTCTAAGTGCTAGGGTAGGAGTCAAGAGAGAGTATGGGGAAAGCATAAAGGAAGGAGTAGGGGAAAGTTCTCCTTGAAGCAGGAAAGGCTTCATAATAGAGGTGCTTGACTCAGCTTAGTGTTCAACACGTAGTCCATTCTAACTTGGGAGAAAAGAAGAATATTCCAAACAGGAAGAGCCTCAGAAGAAAAGTTGCAGAGGCTTGTAACAGGATAAAACATTAGAGAAACTTTAGGTGGTTTGGCATGACTAGAAGGCAGTTGGGTGGAGGTGGGTAGCGCAACTGGTAAGAGAGAACTGGAGAAGGGTTAGGGGTCAGAATTTGGAGGGCCTTGTTGCGTTAAGGACATTGAACTTTAGGCTACGGGTCATGGTGAGCCACTGTGGAATTTTGTAGGGAGGAGTTACATGGTCTGATTTGCGGTGGGAAAAGATTACTCCGATGGATGGCATGGAGGCTGATTAGGAGGTTGAGATAATGAGGGACTGAGGCAGTGAGTGCCCATGACGATAGGAACTGAGAGGAAGCTCGGCTTTTAAAGGTGGTAGGCAGCCAAACAGATAGGGTTTAGTGATCGATTGGAGATGGAGAGCCAGAGACAGGGAGAAGTCTAGAATGACGGTCAGGTTTTTGGTTTGGATCACCGGGTGGGTGGTAGTGCCGTTCACTGAGGCAGAAAACAGAAGTAAGCCCCCTCTCTCCTGGCTCTCTTCCACTCCCCCCTGCAATCCCATGTGGGTGCATAGTAGATGCTCAAAAATGCTGAGCATTGATTTAATTTTACTCTATTGAGAGGAGAAGGGCTTACCTTTTCTTTGTGTCCTGCCTTGGCTTATATAAGATAACTTCCTGCAGCAGAAAGGATCTAAGTTTCATGGCCTCTTTGTTGCTACTACTGTATGACTCTTTTCTCTGGTGCTGTGATCTATTTTTGTGTTTCTGTGTCTCCGGTGCAGGTTCTGGACTCCCTCCTCAGCCTTTCTTAGTGCCGCATCGCTCTGATCCTTGTCCATACGTGTGACTTAATAATCATCACTCACACTGGAACAGTGATTTGGAGTTTATAAGGCATGTTCTGCTATCCTTTAGTGCTTTGATCCCTATCACCCGACTGATGTGTAGGCAGTGAAATAGGTTTAATTGTCCATTTCATAGATAAAGGAATCTAGGCAGTGGTGTTAGGATGCGTCGAAGACCACAGATCTAGTAAGTGGTATAACGCTCGGATGCCTCCGTATCTGCTATGCTTCAGTTACAAAGTCCTCGTCCACGCCTCGCTCTCTGGCTCCCACGTGCTCCCAGACTCCTCAGGCTGTGATTTCTGTCCCCTGCCACGTTCTGATCTCCGGTGCTCGCTTACCTGTGCCTGAAGTCCACTGTGACCGTCTGCTTTCGGTCACCTCCCTTGCTGAGACCTCACCTTGGTGCTGTATATTGCTCACTGTTCTGGCTTTCTCGGTCTGGGCCTCTTGCCCTGGCGCTGTCATCCTTGTGAACCCACAGTCCTGGCAGGGACACAGCAGGACTTGCAGATGGATTTGCGGCACTAGAACTTTTCCTCCTAAGAACATAAAAGAACACCCACTGTCCGTCTGTTGGAAGGAAACCTGACCTTAAGAAATATTGGCCTTTTGGGCTGTGTTGCTTGTAAAATATTTAATTTGTGGATGTGGCAGCGGAAGAAGACATGACAAGCAAGGTGTGTTGCCCAGCCCACAGCCTGTGTCCTCCCTGACACGTTTCTCATTTAAGGTTCTCAATGGGCTGCATTGCCTGAGCCTTAGTCCTCCGTGAGTACATGAATCTCCTGACTCCAATGTTTCGACTGACCATTTTGGACTTATTTTCATTTATAGGGTAGCAAAAGAGCGTTCAGGAGTATATAAGTCGTTGGTAGGTGCTTTCTCAATTCTGCAGTGGTTTAATGGGTGGCCTAGTTTGCATGAGTTTCTGTGGACCCATTAGGGGCCTTGCTTAAGTTTGCTTAAGCTCACGTAGCACCTCAGTGTTTTATAGTCGATCAGCAACTGCTTGTGAAACTCCTGCCGCATACTAGGGATGGTCCATAAAAACTCCTTACACTTGAGCCTACCATCTAGTTGGGAAGAGAAACCCAACATTTTTTTTCCACTGTGACTGAGCAGCACCCAACACAGTTCTGTATCTATGCTGAAAAGGTTGGGATAGAAAATGAGATTGGGGCCCCTGGGTGGCTCAGTGGGTTAAGCCTCTGCCTTCGGCTCAGGTCACGATCTTGGGGTCCTTGGATCGAGCCCTGCATTGGGCTCTCTGCTCCGCAGGGAGCCTGCTCCCCGCCCCCGCCGCTTCCCTGCCTCTCTGCCTGCCTCTCTGCCTACTTGTGATCTCTCTCTCTCAAATAAATAAATAAAATGTTTAAAAAAAAAAAAAAGAAAATGAGATAATAGGGCTGTCTACTTAAAGAAGCTTCCTGAAAGAGATGACCTTTGAATTGAGCCTTTGGGAATGGGGAAGGTTTCGATAGCAGAGTGATCGAAATGTGTGAGTCAATGTTCGTGCTGATTTTCTAGGAACCCCATATTTAATTCTTTTCCCAAGAGTGTTTTTCTCCATCTCAGGTGACAAATTCAGGAGGGGGCTTATCGAAGCCGGCTTTTTAAACTGTCAAATCTTGTCCAGTGCTGCAGTTTGGTTCTTTTGCAGCATGATTTTAGGCTCTGATGTGAACTTAGTTCAGGAGACTTCCTCTCCCAAGTCAGATTTCCACTCCAGGTGAATACTGAGTTTGTACTTTATGGAGATAATTGTTCTAAGGAGGCAGTACTAAAATACAGGCTAGAATAGAAAAGTTAACTTTGTGTAGCTGTGAGATGCAATTTTCTCTGTTCTTCCTTGGCAAAGATGATGCTGTGACTGGGAGCCTTCTCAGAGTGACAGATCTGTGTGGGCTGAAGCCCCAGTTTGATCATGAGGGGGCGGGAGATGGAAATTTCTTTCTCTTCTCTATGATGGTTTCTGATGAAGTTCTGGGAGCTATTGTTGGGGAAGTGATGTAGGCCTCATTTTTCAGCAGAACATAATGCAGCAAACAGCACCCAAAACCTGTTTTTGCAAGAGGGGCAGAGGGTAGGATGGGCCAAAGCAGGGGAAATAATTTATTGGAAAACGCAGGTTTGTTGGCGCTGTGGCCTGCAGAAATGTTGCATCCAGTAGCAAACCCAGTTGCCTCACTCTCTGCTCTCCTTTTCTAAAGACTTTCCTAGATGCCAGGGTGAACTGAGGTAAGATTCTGCTTCTCAGTTTGGGGGAGGGGACTGTTAAACAAAATGGACGGAGATGGCTGGCCTTTGGCCCGCTGTGAACTTGGCAAAATGTGTCTGTTAATTTTCCATATTCCTATTGGTCTTCCCTCTTCCCACTTGGTCTTCTCCCCTGCGCAATCTAGAGTCCTCCTTTGTTAAGTCTCTATTGAGACCCCAGTAGTCACTTGTAGGGAGAGGGGGGTATGCCTGGGATGCAGAGATGGTGCCTCTGTCTCAAGAACAGTAGGCAGCAGCCGAAGCATGATATCCTGAGGATGTAGCAGATTCTTGCTCGTTATGGGCCGTTGTGTATGCCCAAGGATACGAATTAAGGGACTTACTCATTAGCAGGAATTTATGCTCCTCCTGAGGGCCCATCTGTTCTGCTTAATGGACAAGGTGCAGACATATTTTGAAGGATAGGGAAATAATGGAAGTGGAGATGAAGAAAAATGACCTCACGGAGTTTGTTTAGGATGGAGTCAGTGGGGGAGATATTAGTATCTACAGGGTAAAAGAAAATAATTGCTAACACTTATTGAGACCTTACTATATGCCAAGCATTTTATATAAAGTTCTCATCTGATTCTCATGATAAGCCTGTGATATGAGGTAGGTAGTTTCATTACTCACATTTAAAAAATCATTTTTAAAAAAGATTATTTATTTATTTATTTGACAGAAAGAGAGAGATCACAGGTAGGCAGGGAGGCAGGCAGAGAGAGAGGGGGAAGCAGGTTGCCTGCTGAGCCGAGAGTCCCATATGGGGCTCAATCCCAGGACCCTGAGATCATGACCTTAGCCGAAAGCAGAGGGTTAACCCACTGAGCCACCCAGGCACCCCTAAAAAATCATTTTAAGAAAGATTTATTTATTTGAGAGAGAGAGAGGACTGAGGGAGTGGCAGAGGGAGAGGGAGAGAGAAGCTCAGGCAGACTCCATGATGAGTATGGAGCCTGATGTGGGGCTCGATCTCCATGACCTGAGCCTAAACCAAGAGTTGGGCACTTAACCAACTGTGCCACTCATTATTTGCATTTTAAATACCGGTAACATGAAGTAAAATTGCCCAAGGACATGGTGTTGGTAAGTGATTGAACTAGGGTGGATCGATTGGTTCTGTTTTTACTGTAGTAAAAATACATAACATAAAATGGAACCATCTTAACTGCTTTGAACCAGGATTTATTTTTAATTTTCTTTTTAAAATTATCATTCAGTGAAGGTATTCTTTATTGGTGTACACTTCTATGAATTTTAACCTGTAAAGAGATTCATGAAGCTCTCACTGCGATGAGGACACAGAACAGTTTTCTCTCCCCTGAAAACTTCCTCCTGCTCTTCCTCTACACACTCTCTTCCCTCTTCTGTCCCCTAGAAAGTGGTGATCAATTTTTCTTCACCATACTTTTGTCTTTTCTAGAATGTCCTATACATGGAGTCATGCAGCATGTAACCTTTTGAAACTGGCTTCTTTTACTCAGCAAAATTCTCTGGAAATTCACTCAAGTTGTTGTACGCTCATTCCTTTTTCTTGCCAAGTAGTATTCCATTGTATGGATATACCACAGTTTGTCTATCCAGTAATCTGTTAATAGCCATTTGCCTTGCTTCTGATTTGGGGCATTTACGAGCAGAGCCTCTATAAATATTCTTGTAGAGGTTTTGCTTGTGAACACCTATTTTTTTTAGGGTAAATACATAGGAGTGTGTTTGCTGGGTCATACAGTTAAGTGTATGTTTAATTTTATAAGAAATGGTCAAATCATTTTTCAGAGAGGCTATGCAACTGTGCTTTCCTACAAGCAGTTACATGGGAGAGTTGATTGTATCCTGCCCAACTTTTGGTATTGCCAGTAGTTTTTAATTTTAGTCATTGTGATAGGTAGGTAGTGATACTTCGTCATGGTTTCAATTTGCATTTCTCCAATGGCTAATCACGTTGAACATAATTTCTTTTGCAATTCGAGTATCTTCTATGGTGAAGTGTCTGGTCACGTCTTTTACACATTTTAAAATTGGATTATTTGTTTTCTTACTGTTGAGCTTTGAGAGTTCTTTATACATTCTGGATATAAGTCTTTTGTCAGATATGCGATTTGCAAGTATTTTCTCCCTGTCTGTAAGTGTCTTTTTATGCTCTTCACAGAGCCTTTCGGAAAGCAATCTTTTTTTTTTTTTTTTTTTAAAGATTTTATTTATTTATTTGACAGACAGAGATTACAAGTAGGCAGACAGGCAGGCAGAGAGAGAGGAGGAAAAGCAGGCTCCCTGCCAAGCAGAGAGCCCGATGCGGGGCTCGATCCCAGGACCCTGAGACCATGACCCGAGCCGAAGGCAGAGGCTTTAACCCACTGAGCCACCCAGGCGCCCCGGAAAGCAATCGTTTTTCATTTTAAATTTTGTAAAGTGCACTTTATCCGTTTTTTTTCTTTTATGGATCATACTTTTTTTTTTTTTTTTAAAGATTTTATTTATTTATTTGACAGACAGAGATCACAAGCAGGCAGAGGCAGGCAGAGAGACCGGGAGTGAGGTGGGGAGCAGGCTCCCCACCGAGCAGAGAGCCCGTCATGGGGCTCGATCCCAGGACCCTAGGACCATGACCCGAGCCGAAGGCAGAGGCCTTAACCCACTGAGCCACCCAGGCGCCCCTGGGTCATACTTATCATATCTAAGAATACTTTATAAGAACAGAAAGCAGATAGGAGATTCCCTAGGAATATTGTTCCTGCATCATTTTTAAAAATAATTCCTTTACTGAGGCATATTTTACATGTCATAAGTCACCCTTTTAGAGTAATACAGTTCAGTAATTAAAAAAAATAAATTTCCCAAGTTCTCCAACCATCACCATGAATAGTTTTAGAATTTTTTCACCATCCCAGTAGATCCCTCATGCATATTAACTATTTATCTCCATTCATCTTTAACTCCTTTCTGGAAAACGTTGGCAATGTTTTTTTTTTTTTAAGATTTTATTTATTTATTTGAGGTAGAGTGACAGCAAGCAAGACAGAGCACGCACAGCAGGGAGGGGCAGCGGGAGAGGGAGTAGAAGCAGGCTCCCCGCTTAGCAAGGAGCTTGACGGGGAGATGGATTCCAGGACCCTGGGATCACACCTGAGACGAGCCAGACATTTAACTGAACCACCCAGGTACCCCCAGATTTTCCACAGTTTCTTCCAGCACCCATTTTTGTTTTTTATTTCTTAGTTCTTTTAAAAGTAAGTTCTGTGCCTAATATAGGGCTTGACATCAGGACCCCAAGATCAAGAATCACACGCTCAACTGACTGAGTCAGCCACGTGCCCCAGCATCCTTTTTTAATTTAATGGTATAAAAAATTGTGAAAAAAAATGAAATGTACCATCTTACCATTTCTAAGTGTACATACAGTTCAATAGTTTTAAGTATACTCACATTGTTATGTGACCAATTTCCAGAAATTTTTCTTGCAAATCTGAAACTCTATACCCATTAAGCAACTCCCCATTTCCCCTTCCCCCATTTACTGCCAGCCGCCATTCTATTTTTTTGTTTCCTTGAATTTGACTATACTATAGATATCTCCTATAAGTGGAATTTTATAGTATATATCTTTTTTGTGACTGGCTTATATCACTTAGCATAGTATCCTCAAGATTTATCTATATTATATAACATGTGTCAGAATTTACCTACTCTTCTTAAAACATTTTATTTATTTATTTATAAGATTTTATTTATTTATTTGACAGAGAGATCACAAGTAGGTAGAGAGGCAGGCAGAGAGAGAGGGGGAAGCAGGCTCCCCACTGAGCAGAGAACCTGATGTGGGGCTCGATCCCAGGGCCCTGAGATCATGACCTGAGCCGAAGGCAGAGGCTTAACCCACTGAGCCACCCAGGCGCCCCGGGAGAATCTTAAGCAGGCTCCACACTCAGCGCAGAGCCTAGAGGGCTGGATTTCATAACCCTGAGATCATGACCTGAGACAAAATCAAGAATTGGGCTTTTAACGGACTAAGCCACCCAGGTACCGCATGGAGATACCATTTTTTGACAAGTTTCATGACTATGTACTCAGTTTCTTTAATCATTATAGAACTGTTTAGGGGTACCTTGGTGGCTTAGTTAAGTGTCTGTATTCGGCTTGGGTCATGATCCAGAGTCCTGGGGTTGAGCCCTGCATCAGGCTCTCTGCTCAGCGGGAAGCCTGCTTCTCCCTCTCACTCTCCCTGTGTGCTCTTTTTCTCTCTTGCTATCTCTCTCTCAAATAGGTAAATTTAAAAAATCTTTAAAAAAAATTATAGGACTGTTTAGATTACTTCATCTTGAATTGAGTTTTGACAGTATGTGATTTCTGAGAAATTGGTTAATTTTATCTAAGGTGTCAAATTTAGGTACATAGAGTTGTTCATAGTATAGCTTTGTTACGCTTTTAATGTTTGTGAGACCTGTAGTAGTAGCCTTCTTTCATCTTTTTTTTTTTTTAAGATTTAATTTATTTATTTAACAGAGAGAAAGATTACAAGTAGGCAGAGCAGCAGGCAGAGAGGGGAGGAAGCAGGCTCCCTGCCGAGTAGAGAGCCCAATGCGGGGCTCGATCCCCGGACCCTGAGATCATGACCTGAGCCGAAGGCAGTTGCTTAACCAATTGAGCTATCCAGGCACCTACCCTCTTTCATTTTTGATATTAATATTAATTTTCACTCTTTGTCTCTAAGTTATATTAGAAATTTTTAAATTTTACTGATCTTATAGAATCATCTAAAAACATCAAGACCTAGGACAAAAGATATACATTAATCTAATGAAAGATGATCAGGTCTTTTAAACAGAAACTATAAATTGTGTTGGGAAGGTAAGTAAATGGAAGAATAATATGTTTATGGTTTTTAGAAGTCTGTTTTAAAGATGTCAGTTTTCCCTAAGTTGATCTATAGATTGAAAGAAAATCTAATCACGATCCTAGTTCTTTTTATAAACATTGAGATTGATAAGTTGTTTCTAAAATGTATGTGGAAATATAAATACCCTAAGGTAATTAAGAAAAAATCTTGAAGAACAGTGCAAGAACATTTGTATGCCATCAGATATCTAGGTTTATAATATCTTAGGGTATCCCTTAAAACGTAGCATGGTATTGGTCAAGAATGGAGAAGTAGAACAGAAAACGTGAGTCTATGTGTCTATGAGATTCTTATCTTAGAGATAGGAGTCTATGAAAGTGAAAACAGTCCAGAAACAAATTCACATATTATATGGAACTTTGATGGATGACTGATTCAGAGTGGAGATCACTCTGTTACGGAGAGACTGTTAAATAAATGAAGCAGGAAACATTGGCTATTCAGAATGGAAACATAGATTTCTATCTCTCATATAGTATATGACTGTTAACCTCAGAAGAATTAACTGAGTTAAATGTGAAAAGCAAAGCTACATTTTTTAGTTAAAAACATCGGTGAAAGTCCTCTTGATTTTGGGGTAGCAAACTATTTTTTAAACATGACATAAAGCACAATTAAAAAACTAATAAGCCTGATAAAATAAATCACAATTATAAATTGTCGTTAGTAGAAAGACAACTTCTCAAAAGTGAAAAGATAATCTAAAGACTAAGAAATTATTTGCAACATATAAAATCAACACAATGTTGGTATCAAAAGTATGTAAAGAACTTGTAAAAATCATGAAAAATGATAATCTAATAGAAAAACGGACAGGACATCTGAGTGGCTCAGATGGTTGGGTGTCTGCCTTCGGCTCCAGTCATGATCCCGGGGTCCTGGGATCGAGTCCAGCATCAGGCTCCCTGCTCCTTGGGGAGCCTGCTTCTCTCTCTGTCTCTCTCTCTCTCTCTGTCATGAATGAATAAATAAAATCTTAAAAAAAAAAAGAAAAGTAAAATGGACAAAAGACATAAATTTTATAGATGAGGAAATAAATAAGGATAATACGTAAGCCAGTCAACATTACTGATTATTAGAAAAATTAAAATCAAGACATAAAAGAATATTTCTTACTACTCACTTGAAAATGATTAAGAAGGGGGTGCCTGGGTGGCTCAGTCTTTAAGAATCTGCCTTTGGCTCAGGTCATGATCTGGGGACCTGGGATGGGGCCCACGTTGGGTTCCCTGCTCGTCAGGGAGCCTGCTTCTCCCACTCCTCTTGCTTTTGTTCCCTCGCTGTCTCTCTGTCAAATAAATAATAAAATATTAAAAAAAAAAGAAAATGACGAAGTTTGACATTGCCAAATATTGATGAAGAGGAGGGTAAACAATATCTTTATGTTGATACTAGAATTATAAATTGACATAATTATTTCAGAAAACAAATCGGCATTATCTTGTAAAGTTGAATGTTCACATTCACGATGACCTAGCAATTCCATTCCTAGGTATAGTCCCAAGAGAAATGTCAGTAACTGTAAACCAGGAGTCATATCCACAAATATTCACAGAAACATTTATTATAATAGTAAAAAATGCAGAAGTAGCTCAAATACTCAACAAGAGGACAATGGGTAAATTGTGATTTATTGACACAGTAGAATATTATAAAGTATTAACAATGAGTGAAATACAATATGTAATAACCTGGATAATCTTAATAATACAGAGTTAAAGAGGTAAGTCTTACAAGATACTCTCCACAGTATTATCCCCTTTATATAAAGTGCAAATCCAAGAAAAATATATTGCTTACTTGTATAAGCATGTATGCAGGCACACATACACATATGAGATAAAATTAAGAAAAAAGTAAAACATGGTAAACATAATCACGAAATGCAAGCGGGTTGTTATCAGTGATAGGCAGGACTAGGGTAAGGAGAGGCAGATAGGTAGAGGTTATTGCTAATGTTCTAGTTCTTAGATTGAGTTAGTGGGATCATGGGTTTATAATATTACTGAAACAACGGAATCAGAAGTAAGTAAATAAAGCAGTACCTGCATGGAGCAATCATGATGGCAAGTGTTGATTAAGGACCCATTTTTTGTACATCCTGGATGTTCCAAACAAATGAACCTTAGACTAGTGGGATTAAGCAATAAGTACCTTTTGTAGAAGATTTCCACTGGCTTGTTTATTGGTGGGGAAATGTGGAATTAATTATTCTCTACACATTTTATGGAAGCTTTGAAAAAAAAAATCTGTTGACAACTACCAAAATTAATGAAAAACGTAGTAACTATGATGAAATATAGTTAATGTGTACCCTGCTATTTGATTGGATAGTGGCTAAAATAGACAAGATAACAAGTATAAAATATAAGTACCCTGAGAACCCCACTGGGCCAGTCTGTGTGATGGAATGGTTATCTGTGTAGTTGCAGTGGTTGTATTAAGGACTCAAATGCCCCCGAGCTCCTCTGGCTCAGGGAAAGAAAAATCATATATGTACACACATCTATATGTGTATGTGTGTATATATACTCAAGTTCTCAGAAAACTCCTTCTCTGTCATGTAGATAGGAACAAAAAATTTAACACAGACATTCAATTGGGCATGGAAACTCAGCGTATCTGCAATTCCAGGTTTTTCTCCGACAATAGATTTTCGACCTTTTCCTGAAAGCTTAATGTTAAGACAGTGTCTTCATGGAGCATTGTCTCAGAGATAACCGGTTCCTCAGGATCAGTCCTTCTTAAAAAGATTGTGGAGATCCAGAAACATCAGCATCAGCTGAGAGCTTGGAGGGAATGGAGGATCTCAGAACCTGTTCCAGAAGTACTGTATCAGAATGTGCATTTTTGGGGCACCTGGGTGGCTCAGCGGGTTAAAGCCTCTGCCTTCGGCTCAGGTCATGATCTCAGGGTCCTGGGATCGAGTCCCGCATCGGGCTCTCTGCTCGGCAGGGAGCCTGCTTTCCCCCCCTCTCTGCCTGCCTCTCTGTTTACTTGTGATTTCTCTCTTTCTCTGTCAAATAAATAAATAGAATCTTAAAAAAAAAAATAGAATCTGCATTTTTTTTTAAGATTTTATTCATTCATCTGTCAGAGGAGAGAGCGACAGAGAGCACACACAAGCAGGTAGAGGCGGAGAGAGAAGCAGACTCCCTGCTGAGCAAGGAGCCCGATGTGGGACTCGATCCCAGGACCCTGGGATCATGACCTGAGCCGAAGGCAGCGGCTTAACCGACTGAGCCACCCAGGTGTCCCTAGAATCTGCATTTTTAACAGGATTCCTTTAGGTGTCTCGTGGGCCCATTACTGTCGGAGAAGGAGTTAGTTAAGAGTAGAGGTCCTTCCTTCCCTGAAGGGCCTCAACAGGGGCTGGGCTTCAGGAAGTCTATACACGTACTCAGATTTTATTTAAAATTTTCAGTTTGTTGGCATGAGTATTTTTCTAGATCACACTACTACATGTATACATATATGTATATATATAAAAAGTGTATATATATACATATATTAAAGATTTTATTTGAGAGAGAGTGAGAGCATGAGTGTGGGGAGAAGCAGAGGGGGAATCAGGCTCCCTTCAGGCAGGGATCCCTATGCGGGGCTAGATCCCAGGACTCTGGGATCATGACCTGAGCCGAAGGCAGATGCTCAACCAACTGAGCCACCTGGGTGCCCTTGTCCTATGCATATATTTTACTCCTGGATCAGGCCAGACCACTGGAAAGTTGTGTAGTTCCCAGACTTTGTGTAATCGTTTCATAGGGCACGCTCTAGTTTTGTGTCCCCTTTACTTGCACTGAAGAGGACTGTGAAAAGCAGCTGTTGAAATTCATTGTCCTTATTGCTAGATACGACTGAAACTATTATAACACTACACAGGTGGTTTCAAGGCCAGATTGTATAAAAGAATCATCGTAGGTGTTTGTAAACTACTGATTTGAGGTACTGCCCGGGCAGAAGTATTATTATAACAAGTAGTCATGGTGATTTTGGTGAAATAGGTCCACTCAAGATTAGTTTGGGAAGTTTTATGCTATCTCATGTTTCTTTCTTAAAATCTGCAGGGTTTTTATTTCTTCAGACTTTAGTACCTGGAAAAGCTTTATTTCTTCTGGGTAATTGATAGTCAGTAACCGTATGAATAGTATAGAAGTTAACATGTATCCCTCATGAACTTATAAAAAGTACATTTGTGACCTACTTTTGACAATAGTCTAGAGCCTTCTGTTTTACACTTTTGTGTTACCTTTGCCTTCGTTTTATTTTGAAATTTTTCCTTCAATTTATTCTCACTTATTGTACCTTTTTTTTTTTTAAAGATTTTATTTATTTATTTGACACAGAGATCACAGGTAGGCAGAGAGGCAGGCAGAGAGGAAGAAGCAGGCTCCCCGCTGAGCAGAGAGCCCGATGCCGGGCTCTATCCCAGGACCCTGGGATCATGACCTGAGCTGAAGGCAGAGGCTTAACCCACTGAGCCACCCAGGCGCCCCTCACTTATTGTACCTTAATTGTCTATTTTTTAGTTGCTTTCACTTCTTTTGAATGAGGTAGGCTATAAATTAAAACAAACAAGTAGATATTTAAATAATTACTTATTTATTAGACCTGTGTAAACCTGTTCACTGCTAACATTTTTAAATTTTTATTTATTTATTTTTACCCTTAGGAGAAGGGCAGTGGACTTTTTTTGTAAAGTAACTTACTTGTTTTTTCCTTTTTCTGAGTTTGCTTCTGAAAGGTATCTTAGGTTCTGTCATTCAGTTTATACTAAAAGAGAATAGCTTTGAAGTCGTGGCCCACACATGCAAATCAAAACCACAGTGAAATAGGACTTCTCGTCTACTAGGATGGCTCTAAAAGAAAAGACAGACGACAAGTGTTGGTGAGGATGTGGAGAAATTAGGACCCCTTATAGGACCCCCCTCTTCGAATTGTAAAATGGGGGGCACCTGGGTGGCTCAGTGGGTTAAACCTCTGCCTTCAGCTCAGATCATGATCTCAGGGTCCTGGGATCGAGCCCCACATCGGGCTCTCTGCTCAGCAAGGAGCCTGCTTCCCCCTCTCTCTCTGCCTGCCTCTCTGCCTACTTGTGATCTCTCTGTTAAATAAATAAATAAAATATTAAAAAAAAAAGAGAAATGTAAAATGGCACAAGTGCTTTGGAAAACAGTCTGGGAGTTCTTCAGAATGTTAAGCACAAAGTCAACATACAATCAGGCAATTCTACTACTAGATATATACGCAAGAGAAATGAAAACATGTCCACATAAAAATATTATGCCTGCATATTTAGAGCAGCATTATTCATAAGTCATAATGACCAATAAGCCAATAAGTCATAATGACCCATGTGACCATCAAGTGGTAAATGGAGAAACAAAATTTATATTCATATAATAGGATATTATTTGGCCATAAAACAGAAGTATTGACACATGCTACAACATGGATGAATTTTGAATATATTATGGCATGTGAAAGAAACCTGACATAAAAGGCCACATATTATATGATTCCATTCGTGTGAAATAATCCAGAACAGGAAAATCTATAGATATAGAAAGTAGATTAATGTTTGCCCGGACCTCGGGTTTGTTTTTGGGGGTGATAAAAATATTTTGTAATCAGATAGAGGTGATGGATATACAACTCTGTATATAGTAAAAACCATTACATTATATATTTTATATTTTTTTAAAGATTTTATTTGTTCATTTGAGAGAGAGAGAGCACAAGCAGGGGGAGAGGGAGAAGCCGACTCCCTGCTGAGCTGGGAGCCCGATGTGGGGCTCCATCCCAGAACCTGGAGATCATGACCTGAGTCGAATGCAGATGTTGAAACATTCTGAGCCACCTAGGCACCCTACATTATATCCTTTAAAAGGATAATTGTATGGTATATGAGTTACCTCTCAAAGATACTTAAAAAATTGTGGTCCACAACCCTTTCACTGGCATGCATGACTCTTTTTTTTTTTTTTTTTTTTTTAGATTTTATTTATTTATTTATTTGACAGAGGCAGAGCCAGAGAACCCAAGCAGGGGGAGCAGCAGAGGGAGAGGAAGAAACAGGCTTCCTTCTGAGCAGGGAGCCCAACGTGGTGCTCAATCCCAGGACTCTGGGATCATGACCTGAGCTGAAGGTAGATGCTTAATTAACTGAGCCACCCAGGTGCCCCTAGCATGCCTCTTCTTGTTACCTGCTTCACTTTTCCCCCCATGGTTATCATGGTTTGACCGTTTTTTCATATTATAAGTGGCATTCATTCACTCATTAATTACTATTCTGATTTTTTTTTTTTTAAATCACAGGCATAGGTATTATCAATACGATTTCTGTTCATCATTAGGTAACCAGTGTTTCCAAGTGGAGCTTATATGATTGCTGCTAACGTTAAGAAACTTGATGTTTTTGTAAATTTGTTTAGTCTTTTTGTGGGGGAAATGTATGATATATATTAGGTTGTTGAAAGTAGTAAGAAAGGGGCACCTGGGTGGCTCAGTGGGTTAAAGCCTCTGCCTTCAGGTCGGGTCATGATCTCAGGGTCCTGGGATCGAGCCCCGCATCGGGCTCTCTGCTCAGCGGGGAGCCTGCTTCCCCCCTCTCTCTGCCTGCCTCTCTGCCTGCTTGCGATCTCTCTCTGTCAAATAAATAAATAAAATATTAAAAAAAAGAAAGTAGTAAGAAAGATCCCAGGCTTTTTATTACTACTGTTATGGACCCCTGGGTGTCAGGAGCCCTTAGATTATGTATGAATCAGCACCTTAAAACCGTTATTCTAAATTCAAGTATAATTTTAGAAGTCGACAATGGGGTAGGCATGAGATTTTCAGTCTGAGTGTAGTTGTGCTGGTAACAAACTCTATCACCTTGTTGAAGACAAGTCTCTTTTTTGTTGGCTTCTATTTTGTCATCTTCAATGTGGGCGCCTTTTCACCTTGCAGGATTATGAGAATCACATGATCCACTTTGAATCCGTACTATGTGTTAGACAGTTTTCATAGACCTATACTCCTTCATTTAATCCTCCAAGCTACCCTCTGACGTAGGGATTGTTCCTGCCCCCTTTACATATGAAGAAATTAAGCTCAGTTTGGTTCCCATCATTCATTTAAGATATCTCTGAAATGGAACTTCAACTTGATCTTTTGGAGTTCAGGGTCCAAATTTGTAATCAATGTGTATTACCTAGTATAGGACATTGTGGTGTAAGAAGAACCTGTGAGTCTTACGGATTAATGTAACAAAAATTAATTTCTTGTCCTGGCTATACAGTTTTGGTTGCTTGCGGGTCTGATTCAGGTCAGCAGCATTCCAGGTCCCGGGCTGACAGAGGAACCTTCCATCTCTAGCACTGAGGGCCCTCTTGTCATGACAGAACGAGCGATCTATGATGCACTGGCTCTTGGAGCCTCGAAGTGACCCAGGTCACTTCAACCTGGGCATTGTTGACCAAAGCTAGCCGCTTGGCCGTACCTAATGTGTGTGTGTGTGTGTGTGTGTGTGTAGGGAAAGCAGTCCCACTATGTGAGAAGGAAGAGAAATAGGAATATTGGGTGAGCCGCACTAATGACTACCGCATTTTTCACATGTGTTTTTTGATATAACACTATTATTATTCTGCCTTTGAATATTATTCTTACCTAAGAAGTTGTTGTTATGACTGTTGTTATGACTGAAGATTGTTCTTACCTAAGAAGCAGTGAGGTAGATTTATGTTAACATTTTTTTGGGACAGTCCCTTTTACAAGTCCTATGTAAAGTCTGCATATATGCTACAATTTACAATTAAAAATATAGAGTGATATGTACATAAAACAATACAACAAATGAATAAGGATCTGAGCTGTGCTGTTGAAACGGATATATTTTAATGTGGTTTTCTTGTCCTAGAAGGGTAAGGTTTTTACCTTCTTGAAATACATCAAAAGAAAAAAATGACATTAGAAGGAATGAAAGCACAACATATGGGGTTATATATAAATTGGAGCGAATGCCATAAACATTTTAAAGAGGTTTGTTATGCCTTTTGGGCATGGCTGGTTTCAGAGTAATTTCCTGCATGTGATGGTTGCAATGCTTAACACAGCCGTTTGTAATGTTCAGAGTGCTCCTACAGAATTAAAGTCACCAATGCATTTGAGAGAGCTTTCTGGAAACGGTAAGCATTTTGCAAATTTAAATATTTTTCTTCTTATTGTCACATGATCTCATTTGATCCTTCCGATTATCCTGTGAGGTAGACCCAATACTGTGTACGTTACTCTAGTTTTCACTGTCTTTACTGGTAGTGGAGGAAGCTCAGATGTATTAAAGTACTCTCCATGATGATGTGGTTTGTAAGCCAAGGACTCTGGGCCAGAACTCGTCTGTAGCTCTCTGGTCAGCCCTCTTCCCACTGTACCCTGCTCCCTCTTCGGTCACATTCTTGGGTAACTTAAATGTAGCCAGGAGAAATGAAACAATTATCCACTGAAAGAGGAAAAGATCATTTTCAATTTCCCAAGACACAGCTGGCATTGTGCATGCACCCAAGTCCAGGGAACAGAGGCTACTACCCTCTGATGAGGAACTCTGGAAAGGCTGGAATCATTCTAAGGGCTAACATTAATGGCGAGAAAATGGTCTTTCCAAGGGGCCAATTAGTGGTTTCGTAGGCTGGAGTATTTCACAGAATGTCATAGCTCAAGGAAGCCGAGGAAAGGTGGTTATGCCTGCCTTGAAGAATTGTGCAAAGTAGGTTAGCAACATTGCTTCCATTTTCGTGAAAGTGAGTGCTTTTCTAATTTTAGAGTCTTTTAAGAGGTAGGTTGGCTTTTGTGTGAGGGGAAGCTTTTCTCAGTGCTCGTTTTGAGAGGTGCCTGTGAAAGCACTTTCCTGTTTGGAAAAGGAAGACAATGTGGTAGAAATGAAATGAAATGAAAAATGAGTTTGCGTAAAAAGTTATCTTTCCCAGTAGAGATGGCGGAAATAGGGCTCCACAACCATAGTTACTACTTTTTCCCGAAGTTACAGAGATGTGTGTTATCAGTTCAGTGCAGGTATTGGGTTCCTTTAAATGTAATGTGTCTCCTGAAGTTATACAGGAGGAAGTATTTATTTAGCTGATCATTCTAGAAGGGACAAAGGCTTTCTCCTAACTCCTGGAGAGTGTTGGGTATTCCCCAACTTCTCATCTCCAATGTAATTTATTTTGTAAATACCAATTTTCAGAACATTAAAATGTAGTTTATAAAATGATCTTTTATTTTTTTAATTTTTAAATTTTTTTTAAAGATTTTTAATTTATTTATTTGACAGACAGAGATCACAAGTAGGCAGAGAGACAGACAGAGAGAGAGAGGAAGGGAAGCAGGCTCCCCGCCGAGCAGAGAGCCCGATGCGGGGCTTGATCCCAGGACCCTGGGATCATGACCGGAGCCGAAGGCAGAGGCTTTAACCCGCTGAGCCACCCAGGCGCCCCGATCTTTTATTTTTTTAACCCACTTTTTTCCTCTGGTAAAACAGCAAATATTCCAAGGGCAAATGCCCCCGTAAAGAAAAGAAGGGTTCCTCCAAGGACCTGAGGTCTCTTTAAAGGTAGGTCATTGTGTGTAGCTTTAAGTAACTGAGGTTGAATTTTGTCCTGAGAAGCCACTTTTGAAACTTTGCTTTAATCGAAGAATTTATATATATTTTGAAATTAAGAATTCTGTCTATAAAGATGAAGGCTGTGGGGTGCCTGGATGGCTCAGTCGTTAAGCGTCTGCCTTCAGCTCAGGTTATGATCCCAGGGTCCTGGAATCCAGCCCCGCATGGGCTGTGGGAAGCCTGCTTCTCCCTCTCCCTCTCCCTCTCCCTGTACTTCTGTTCCCTCTCTTGTGGTCTTTTCCTCTCTCTGTCAAATAAATAAATATTTATAAAAAGGTTTAGAGATACCTGGGATCTAAGATTATAAAATTAACAGGTGATCTGGTTGAGCGTCCTAGAAGGCCAGGATTAGATTAGATTAGAATTGAAGGTGGCCTTTCCAGGGCCAAAGGCAGTGAGATCTTCTGAATGGGGACTGTGCAGACAGATCACAGATATAAGGAGGGAACTGAATGAACGGTCCTAATGAGTATTTAACATATGTAGTTCCATTAAATCCTCACAAACTGTGATGGAGAGTCCATAGTTTATAGAAGAAATAATAAGGTCAGATAGAAATTTGTCTTTGGGCCTAAGACCACATGGCTAAATGCAAATCTACTTTTTTTTTTTAAGATTTTTATTTATTTATTTGACAGAGATCCCTAATAGGCAGAGAGGCAGGTAGAGACAGAGAGGGAAGCAGGCTCCCCGCTGAGCAGAGAGCCGGATGCAGGGCTCAATCCCAGGGCCCCGAGATCATGACCTGAGCCGAGATCATGACCTGAGCCGAAGGCCCACAAATCTACTTTTAAGTCCAAATTTTATGAGACTTTCAAAACCCGTGCTCATTTTGCTATACCTAAATGTAGGTTCAAAAAGACCCCAGGTGAAGTCTTAGTAGGTGGAGGTATTAAGAGAAACCGAAGGTATCAAAGCTTTCCCTAACATTTCAGACCAAAGACAACCAGACCCTCTTACCTTGAGGCCTGAGCACAGAATTTAAAGCTCTGGAGGCGATGAAGCTGAGAGTTTATGCAGGCCAGGCTCCCTTGCAGACCAGTCAGCCATATCTGACTTGAAGTTACACAGACTTCTGTGAACCAGTCAGCTAATAGAGTGACAGAGGGCAAATCATCATGACCTTTAGACATGCGTGACCTCTAAGAACTCTTCTGTTTATTTCATTCATCTGGGGTTTGTGCTTGGCATCGTAAGAGTCATGTCCTGTACAGGTCGATGTATAGGAGGGATCTATATAGGACAGATTTGTCATTTATTAGTATTAGCCACTCTGCTTCTAGATTCAAATAGTACTTATGTCCATTAATATCCGGCTTGAATGGAACTTTGTAATTCAATACGTAATGTCATTATATGATATTTCCCTTTTTGTCTTCTCACGAGAGTATGCAGCTTGTTTGTTTCCTGTATTGTGGTAACTCCTAGAACGTGTGCTTTGCATAGAGATCAGTAAACGTTAGTCCGTGAACATAAACAATGCCGGCCTGCCATGCTTCTTGTCAGTCCCTTTCCCCATTCAGTTCTTTGGCCTGTTCACGGCTCGAGTTATTTTTTCTTTTCCACTTCTTTGCTCTCCTTGAACCTCCAGTCTTTGCAGTAAAACATGCCATCTCCTACATTGCAGAAAAAAATAGAAGGCGTCAGATGGGAATTTCCTCAACCTCTCTTTCCAACCCACAAACTTTTATTCGCTTTCATCTTTTCTTATTTCTCTGCTGTTAACAGAAGTGTCGAAGTGTCCCTTTTCTATCTAAGGCCAAGTCCTCTAATTTTTGCTTTGTACCCTGTCACTTCCGGGATTTCTGTTGTATTGGTTAAGATAATGGTAGCTCCTGTAACAGATAAACCTGGAAAGATTATTGGCTTAATAAAATACATTTATGTCTCGTTCAGGTCAAATCCAGTGGGCAACATGGGGCGGGAGTGAAAGTTGCTCTGTTTTTTTGCGGACTTGGACTAACATAGGCTCTTTCCTCTTCAGCCTGAGGCTTCTAGTGTTTCCCTGGGCATAGAGATATCCAGCCAGCAGATGAGGGAAGGGAGAGAATTTAATGCTTGAAAGCTTGTATGGGTCAGATCTGAAAATGGACCGCAACCCGGGCACATGACCACTTCTAACCATACAGGAGTCTGAGAAATACATTCTTTTTGCATGTCCAACAAGAAAGGAAATGGTAAACATTTAGCCAGTCTCTCTCTCATCCTGTTTAGTTTTGTTTTATCTGCTGTGTTTTTACCTTCACCTTCTAGATCCTCTCATTCTATCAGATTCTGAAAGCATGATTAAGTTGCTCCTAATTTTTAGAACAAAACAAACAACAACACTGTCTTTGCATCCCCCTCTGTATTAGTTTCCTAAGGCTGTTGTGACAAAGTACCACAAACTGGGTGGCTTAAAACGTAGAAAGCGATTCTCTCACCCTTTTGGAGGATGGAACTCTGAAATAAAGGTGTTGACAGGGCCACGTTCCCTCTGAAACTCTAGCTAGAATTCGTCCTTGCCTCTTCCGTAGTTTCTGGTGGTGGCCATTTTGATCCTTGGTGTTCTTTTACTTGTAGCTGCATCACTCTGATCTCTCCTCCTTCCTCATGGCATTCTTCCTGTGTGTGTCTGTCTTCACATGGCATTTTCTTTTTTTTATAAGAACATCAGTCAGTGTGGATTAAGGGCTTATCCTACTCCTTGACGTGATCTTAATTAATTACATCCGCAGTGACTCTCCAAATAAGGTCAGTTTTGAGGTACTCAGGAGTAGGGCTTCAGCATATCTTTTTGGGGAACACAAGTCAACGCACGACACCATCTTCAATTGCCCTGTATAATTCTCCCCCCCCCCACAAGTGTAGTTACTATCTGTCACCATACAAAGTTATTACAATATTATTGTAATATGTAATTTTGTATATTGTGATATATAATCAGGTTACTTCATTCTCCTCTCCTTAATTCCACACTTGGGGAATGATTTCTCTGTACTCAGTGTCTATACTTCCCAGTCCTCAGTGCACTTAAATAAGCTGTTTACTGTCATCACTCACCTAAATGTACTTTTACTATCTTCCTTGTATAATGCCCAGTGGATGCTTTTCTCTTTTTAAAAAATATATTTAGTTGTTTGAGAGAGAGAGAACATGTGTGCTCCAATGCTTGGGTGGGGTGGGGGAGAGAATCTTAAGCAGATGCCCCCCTGAGCATGGAGGCCTGACACAGGGCTTGAGCTCACGACCCATGAGATTAGGACCTCTGCCGAAATCACAAGTCAGACGCCTAACTGACTGAGCCACCCAGGTACCCCTACTTTTTCTCTTTTTTATCTTACTTGTCCACCTAGACACATTTTACATTACTGGCCACTCCCTTCTCAAACCTCTTTTCCTAGGACTTTGGAGAAATGTCTTGCATTTCTAGGAACTCTTTCTCCTTGTTGCTGCCTCTTCTGTCCATCTCTTAAATGTAGCTATTTTGGGGGTTCCATTGTAGACCCCGTTCTCACTCCACATAATTTCTCAATCTCATCTGTCCTGATGGCTTTAGTTACTCTATGTATGCACATGATTTTGAAATCTCTGTCTTCAGCTCCTATCTCTTTCCTGAGCGTCACACTCATCTTAAATATCTCCCCTGTAGGTCAACTTGGATGGTCCAAGGCACCTCAAAGCTGAAATTATCTTATTTTCACAACTCCTGATTGCTCTTAGTTTTACTGTTGTAGGTATTTCAGTCCAATTGAATTTATTTTGATTTAAGGAATGGGGATAGGGGTGTAGCTGTTCTCATATTTCAAATAATTAGCCACATGATACATACTTATTTATTCAATAATCCTTCTTTACCAACTTGGAATGCCATTTATCTCAAACCCTTTCTGTAGTTTGCTTAGATATATTTTCATTCTGTTTATTCTCTTTCAGTGATCTGTGTCTACTTTTTCCTTTTCTTTCTTTCTTTCTTTTTTTTTTAAAGATTTCATCTATTTATATGACAAGCAAGAGGAGTGGCAGGCAGAGAAAGAGTGAGAAGCAGGCTCCTTGCTGAGCATGGAGCCTGATATGGGACTTGATCCCAGGACCCTGGGGTCATAACCTGGGCCAAAGGTAGATAGATGCTTAACCACCTGAGCCACCAGGTGCCCCTAGTTTTTCTTTATTACCAAATAGTTTTAATTGTGGAACTAGATAATATGTTTTAATAGATGATGAACTTGCTTCTCAATGTTTGACCTATCTCCCCTTTATTTATTCAGTTTCTCATTATCAGTAGAAACCTCTTACCCTGTATGATTTAAATTAGTACCACAAGTGCCCCGATTTTTTCCTACTTATTGTGATTCTAGTACTTTCTTGGACACTTGGGGTGTTAATTCCAATGGAAATATTTGGAGGAAGGAGAGAGTGGCTTCTGCCAAAGTCTCAGTTCTTAGAAGTGCTCTGTGGCTGCTACTCTGGGGGAGATGGAAATTTGCAATTATCATATTACCAGCTCTGTAATCCAGCATGTTGCATCTCTGTCTTTCACCCTCAAAAATTTCTAAGAGTATTAGCAACCCAATTGCACCCTCTGTTCCTAAGGAGGAGAGTACAAAGACTATTGTGATTTGACTGGGAGCCTTGGGGAAGAGGTTGTGTGTAGAGTGCCACCGTGGGGTATTCCTTGTAAATTTCCTATAAAATTTATTTCCGTGGCTGATCATCTGTTGGAATTTCCTATATATTCCCTGTCATTTATTTATTTTAGAGACAGAGTATGTACATGAGCTGGGGGGGTGGGTGGGGAACGGCAGAGGGAGAGGGAGACAGAGAATCTTAAGCAGGCTCTCTGCCCAGCATGGAGCCCAATGTGGGGCTTGATCCCATGACACAGGAGATCATGACCTGAGCTAAAGTCAAGAGTCAGATGCCCAACTTACTGAGCCACCCAGGAGCACCTTCCCTGTCTTTTTAAAAGAAATTAAACTAAAATCTCTTAAAATATTTTTGTCTAGGGTGTAACATGTACGTATGTATGTCTAGGGTGTAACACTTTTATTTTTCTATTAACGAAAAGCAAACTGATCTTTTTGGCCCCAGTCTTTGCACCCTCCCAATAACACTCTTCTCTATAGCCAGTGTGATATGACTGCCTTGTCTCTATCTCCACCCTGGGCTTTGGGCTGAGCTACTAACCCGTGTGTCATCTTTTGGATGCTTCAAAACAAAACTCCTGATCCTTTCTCTGAAACCTACATTCCTTCCCGAATTTCTTTTGGAAGATGGCCACCCACCTCCAGAAAGGCACTAATCTGTTTCAGTCATTTCCTTAACTATTCTAACAGCCTCCTAACTGGACTTCTGGCTTCTACTCTGCTCCTCTCCAAACTATTCTCTACCCAGCAGTTGAGAGAGCTACAGAAGATACAAATCTTATCACATCAAATTTGTGCTTTATCTCTTTAATGGCCTCACATTGCTGTTGGAATAAATATAAATCATCTCAACATGCCCTGAAAACCTTGACTAGTTTGTTTACCTCTATACTTCTCCGTGTTCTTCTTTCCCCATGTCCTGTCCACTGACAGTAATGGATACTTTGCCTTCTAGAAATGTTCTGAAAATATGTACATGTCTCTGCCACCATATTTCTGGTGCCTCCATTTCAAGCTACCATTTTTTCTTTACCTCATGTTCATTTTTTGGCTGACTAACTGGTTTTCCTGATTCTACCCTTATCTTCTTACAATGCAACTGCACACTCCTCTCACAGTAATCTTTTAAACATAGATAGGCTCGTGTAACTGCTCTGTTTTTTTATTCCTTTCATTTTTGCATAAGGCAGCATCTTTTTGGTAGAGCACACAGAGCCCTCCGTGATCTGGCTCTTATCCCTATAATTTTAAGCCAGTCCCCAGTATTCATTTGCCTTGTGCTCTAGCTTTAACAGTAAATATGGTAACAATAATGATAATCCCAACTAGTACTAGCACTTACCAATTATTAACCATCTTTAATGTACCATTTCTTTGAACATCTCTAATTCTGAAAATAATCTTTGTATTTAGGTGTTACAAAGCTACTGCTCTAGGTTCAGTATAAATTGGGATGCTGCCTCTTGGCTCTTGGTTTGAAATAAAATATTCTTTATAATGTTAAGTGCTTATCCTTCTATTTGACGTTTACTACACTTGGAATTCAATAAATATCTTTCAATATCCATTTAGAGGGTTATATAGATACTTTTCCATTGCTGTACTGATGTGGGATATATTATGATTGCAGATTGCTGATATTAAAGGAATTTGAGGAATCAATCTTACTTGTGTCATGGGATTTTAATCTTAATATACTATTGTATTTGACTGACTAGTATTTTATTTAGCATTTTTACATCTATTCATAACTTAGATGGGTCAGCGCCTTATATGTACAGGTGTGTAGGCACATACATATGAATGTTGTCTATCATTTTTGATCTCAGAATTGTGCTACCCTCATAAAATAAGTCGGTAAGCTTAAAATTGCTTGTTCTGTATCTGTCTCCCCCATTAAATTATAAGCTCCACGAGGTAAGGAACCATGTTTAGAGATCATCGTAGCACAGTATATGGCACATTAAAATCAATGTATAATTATTTGCTATATGTTATAGGTGGGAAGCTGAGTATCAGAGTGTTGAATCAAGCTGCCCTGGGCCATACAGTTAGTAAATGGCAGAGCTGATCCTCAGGATGTATAAATAGAATCTAGTGGCAGAGACTTGTGTAGGAAGGGAGAATGCATGGGCTGGAAACTTGACTTTGTGGCTCGAATGTTAAAAATGGCAAATCAAGTCTCAAAGTCCTCCATGTCTTGTCTTGTTCTGGTTCAGACTTAGTTAGGACTCTGAGTCTGTGCAGCTTCTGCTTTATCATGCTGCCTCTCCAGCTACTTGGGAGTTCCTCATATATGCAGGGTGACTGCATAATGTATTGTCCAAACTGGGACAATTTTGAAAATGAAAATGGCTGCTATTTATACTTCTGCCTGGGTAACAGAAGTAAATTGGGACTATCTTGGGTACCGGAGCTGTATGGTTTTCCTACCCATGCGTACACGATGTGTTGTCTCTTGTATCCGTTTCTTCGCCCTTGTTCCCCTGCCTGAAATGTTTCCTTCTTTGTCTAGCCTACTCTTAATAATCTTTCAAGGGCTTCCTTCTCTGTGAAGCCTTCCTGCTCAGTCTCCTTTCCCCCCAGACTCAGCCAAGTGTTCGAACACTGTGTCTTCAGTACTTCGTGATTATTTCATTCTAGGATTTGTCCTACTCTCTTCTAACTGGGTGTTTAGTGGTCCATTTTCCTGATAGACTGTGAGCTTCCTAAGCGGGAGGGAGGGACCTTGTCCTTCTTTTCTCCTGGTGCCTGGCAGTGCTTGGCATGTCATAGGTCCTCACTATGTTATTTGTTGAATATGTGAATGCATACATAAATGAATGACCACCAGATAAAAATTTCTCCCTGTATCGGAGAACTGTTGTTATCTTTTCTCAAGGGAACAGAGCATGAACATATGTTCATGCTTGACACTTGACGTACTTGACTCAGCTCTCTCCCCTGTCAGCCCTTTAGGGAACATTAGGGCAGGAACAGATGGCCTCACAGCTGTGAGGTGTGCTAAATGAGGGCCTACTATACAACTTCCTCTGGGTGCCACACTGCCTTGAATGCTGCCATTGCAGCCATTTCTTTGGGATGAATACGGCCTCCAAATGGCTATTCCTAAAAGTGTACATATATCATCTGACAGAAGTAGCCCTCTAAATGATCGTTTTCTCCCTACCGACTTGGATTTTACTGGGAATGGGTTGTGTGGTACACGGGTGGGAAATGGGTGAATTTAGGTTGCAACGAGGGAGGTGTGGTGTGTAGACTTTTGTTTGTAATTATTTCCATGTGTCTGGTGTCTGTCTCTCACACTGTGCTGTGAGCTGCATGAAAGCAAAGATCTGTCTCCTTGGTTTACTCAGTACCCACTGTAGCTCCTGACTTATAATAGGTGTTCAACAGTATTTGTTGACTAAATGACTCTAAATTTATAGTCCTTGTATCATTGAACATCATTTGTTTATTGACATGTTGTCAGACTCAGCTCTAATGAGGATGAAAATTGAAGCTCAGGGTTCAACCTGCATAGCCCAGCCCAGCATCAAAACTGCCCACTGCGTGTTCTGTATCACCAACTAGAGCTCTAATTTGTTTTGATTCCCAAGCCTGGTAATGAGAGGGCCAAGAGAGAGGGCACACAGGCCATACCTCAGAACATCTGGGTGCTTAAGGAGTCTCTGCTTTCCTGCTGACTTCTGCATTTCACATAACCCTGACTGGTTCTTTCCAGTTTCCCTTCTCCACCTTCATGGGATTGGATTGTACTTCTTTCTTTCTTTCTTTCTTTCTTTCTTTCTTTCTTTCTTTCTTTCTTTCTTTCTTTCTTTTTTAAGATTTTATTTATTTATTTGATAGAGGGAGAGACAGCTAGAGATGGAACACAAGCAGGTAGAGTGGGAGAGGGAGAAGCAGGCTTCCCGTAGAGTGGGGAGCCTAACACAGGGCTCGATCCCAGGACTCTGGGATCATGACCTGAGCTGAAGGCAGACACTTAACGACTGAGCCACCCAGGCGCCCCTTGACTGTGCTTCTTGTATCCTGAGATTCTGGTCATGGTTCTCTTATCACAAGGTTGAATTAAAATGCTTAGTTTAGAGCATGGGCTTCTCACTGTCAGGTACCTTCTTTGTTCGTTGCTATACTTCTGATGTCCAGAATATTCCCAGGCCCAGAGTAGGTTTTCAGTTCATTCACCTTGAATGGATGAATGATGGAGCCCTTTCTTGGGAAGGCATGACTGCTGTTGAGAGGGGGGTGGTCTTGGGCAGTAGTATTAACAGCTATCATAGCTACCACTTATTGTCTGAGTTTTCTGTGCCAAGTGTTAATGTTAAGCATTTAAAAAATTTTTTCTAATTGGCATGATGTCATGAAGCAGGTGATATTATCTCCATTTTATTGATCACTAAACAAGTCTTCGAGAGGTTAGCAGCATGACTAAGGTCACATACTAAGTGGGAGAACAAATCCATGTTGTTGATTCCAGAGCGCCCAAACTTTACAGATAAAAGAATTCTGCTCAGGTGGTAGTGGGGTGGCAATTTAGGGGGCACGGGCGGATAAGGGAGGTGGTATGGATACTAAAGATAGACACCATTGCTTAACATACTTACCACGTACCAGCTTTGTTGACCTTTGAATCTGAGGTTGTGCTACAACGGGAGGAGTCAGGCTGTCCACCTCGGAGGAGTCTATGGCTTGGTAAGTACTGAGAGCAGAGAGGGCGCTAGGCTGGACAGGCTTCAGTGTCTGGGCTGAGAGGTGGCTCTCTGTTGTTCTTTTTTTTTTTTTTTTTTTTTTAAAGATTTTATTTATTTATTTGACAGAGAGAGATCACAAGCAGACGGAGAGGAAGGCAGAGAGAGAGAGAGAGGGAAGCAGGCTTCCCGCTGAGCAGAGAGCCCGACGCGGGACTCGATCCCAGGACCCTGAGATCACGACCCGAGCCGAAGGCAGCGGCCCAACCCACTGAGCCACCCAGGTGCCCCGTCTCTGTTGTTCTTGACTGTTCTGTGTAAGCTGGTCAGGGTGCCTGGAGTTAGTGCTTATATAGGATTGTAAGCTGAGGGAAAATGCTTAATTAATTTTGGATTATCTGCTTGGTTCCCCAAGAAAAAAAAAACCTCAGATTAATTCATAATATGAAATTTGTTCTAATTTTCTTCCTTTTCCCTTCTTTTTCTTCCTCTCCCTTCCCCTTTTTCCCTCTCTCTCCCTTAGCAATAAATATGCTGAAATTTATGGGTAATTTATTCTATTTGGGGCAGTTTGAATGGGAAGTGAGCCAAAGTACAGAGGTAATTGTGGTCGAATTTTAAATAAACTCCCTGAAACTCAAACAAGATATTGAATTGTGTGTGGGGGAGATCTACTCACGTACCTAGCATTCACAGATTTTGAGGTGGTGGACATTATGGGTTAATTGACAGTTTATCAACATTCTTGCTTTTTACCCAGGAGGTGTAATACATTTCAAGGAAGAGTGGCACAACGTACTGTGAGTATCGATGGTAGTGTTTAGAGTAGTGGGAAGCCAACGACCTCTAGTTCATGGACAAGTACCTGGGGGCAATCAGTTCATTGACCAGGACTGGTGGTGAGCCTGTCAGATTTTGAATGTGTTTCCCAAAATTAATGGGCATTTGCCTTTTCCAAAGGGATCAAGAAGGAACAGAGTTAGAATTACAGAGGAGCTGACATGTTATTTCAAAGTTTTAACTCCCCAAAAGGGAAGTAGAGCAAGTAACTACTTCCCTTCTCTTTATGCATCAAAAGATGCCTCGTTGGGTGCCTGGGTAGCTCAGTCTGTTAACTATCTGGGCTTTTGCCCAGGTTGTAGCCCTGTGTGGAACTTTGCACTCAGTGGCGAGTCTGTTTTAGGATTCTTTCCCTCTTCCTTTGCCCCTCCCCCTGCTTACACACATGTGCTCTCTCTCTAAAAGAAATAAATCTTTTAAAAAAGAGGGGCGCTGGGTGGCTCAGTCATTGGGCATCTGCCTTCGGCTCAGGTCATGATCCCGGGGTCCTGGGATCGAGCCCCGCATTGGGCTCCCTGCTTGGCAGGAAGCCTGCTTCTTCCTCTCTCTCTCTGCCTGCCTCTCTGCCTACTTGTAATCTCTGTCAAATAAATAAATAAAATCTTAAAAAAAAAAAAGAAAGATGTGTAATTATTCTGGAAATATTCATTGTGATCCAGTCAGATGGGTCAGTTTATGCTTAAACTCCTCATTCTTGCCTTTGTTCTGTTTATGCTGATCTCTGCCTGGATTATCTTTTGGTCTATGTAAGTCTTCACCTTTCTCTCTTTTCTCCTTTTTCTCTTTTTTTCTCCTCCACTTCCTCTTTCTCTTTCCATTTTACTCCGTCCCTTCTTCTCTTCTGAATAACAACAATAAAAAAAAATGGCTTGCAATTAATGGTTACTTAAAGAATTACCACATAATCCCTATACACACTAAACAGAAGTTACCTGAATGATCTCTATTGTGAGAAAATTTTTTCTTTTATAATCTTATGCATAAGGAGTCTGTAGAACAATAGTTTAAATAGCTCTCGGGTACTTGGTTAAATGATTTCCAACGTTAACAGAAAAGACTATCCCAGAAAAATTAAAATTTAAATTTATGCAGTGGAGGGGAACAGACAGAGAATGCGTAACGGGTATGCACAGGGACCGGTGGCCACCCTATATAATGTGACTTGCACTGTGCTATTTTATTTAATCTTCATTATCTTGGTCCATCCTCACAACCACCCAATGAGGAGATACCGCTATCTTTATGCTAAAACAGATGGGGATACCGAAGTTCAGAAAGGTTAAGTAAATTGCTTAATGTGAAGTAGCTAAGGAATAGTGGAGCTGGGATTTGAACTCAGGTCAGTATTATTCCAAAGACCCATTCATATTCTGCCCTTTAGTTCTCAAGATACAGCTCATTAAAGCCCAGTTTGAGAACTCTAGCCCTGTAAATTGGTTAATAATCTGAACTCATAAGCACAGTCTGAACTACTGGATCTAAAAGTTGAATATACACTCTCATAAGTTATCCTTTAATTGTTTCATGTGAATAAGCTTGATTTTTACCTGTAGACATAAGCTTCTTTTATATACAATGCTGAGCGTGCAGTAGGTTTATTGGGTATACAATTCACTTCGAAGGGGATGGAAAGTCAAGCTGTGGTTCTTAAAATGGAAATTCCATGAACACGGAGTCTTTGTTGACTTAAAACCCAAACAAATGGATGATACCTGAAACCAACCAAAGAAGTTTGGTATATGGTTTGTTTGGGAAGAGTTGGGGTGAGACTCTGTAAGAAGGTGATTTGATTTTTTTTTTTTTCCTCCTTCATTGCTTGACCAGTGAGGCAGTGGTGTCCCAGACACACAGTGTTTTGACTATGTTGGGTGAATCCTCCAGTCAGTAACCAGTCAAAAGGTAGATGAGACAATATCTAGATAATTAAAGTTGGCTTTTTAGAGGCGCTACATTCCACAAGTTGATCCTGTGAAGTAGATGTTGATGCAAACCCTCTCTTTGTTCTTTACCGTCGGTGGTTATTTCAGATATACTTTGTCTTTGGGTGACAACGATCTACAAGATGTTAGATTTAGGGGTTCCTCGGTGGCTCAGTTGGTTAGTGTCTGCCTTCAGCTCAGGGCATGATGCTGGGGTCCTGAGACTGAGCCCTGTGGTGGGCTCCCTGCTCAGCGGGGAGCCTGCTTCTCCCTCTCCCCACCCCATGTTTCTCCGCAACCCCTGCTTGTGCTCTCTCTTGCTCTTTCTCTCTCAAATAAAAAAATAAAGTCTATTTTAAAGAAGATGTTAGCTTTAAGTTTTTCTCTGACTCACTTCCCTGTCAATTACAGGTGACTTCTTTTCTTTAAGAAGAGCCAAATCCACAGAATATTGAAATGAGGGAGGAACTGTTTGCATTTTGAAATCATTGACAAGAAGATTTCTATGTACAGTTGCCTTAAATATATTAACCAGGATTAAATTTATAAAATTCCTCCCCATATATATTTATAATATGTAAAAATATGTATATTTATAATCAAATCTATTCTATGAAGGAAGTGATGATTAATCTATCAGCCACCCATAAATGTATTGAGTTCTGTTATTGAAAAGATCCTTTGCTAAAGACTTTGAAATGAAATTATCATCTGTTATTTATTGGCATTTTGTCCCTTGGGGTTTTGCTCCATTGAGTTTTCGATAAAGTGATGATTGCATCTATGCACGTTTTTTCACCCTTAATTCTATTATTTTGGGCCAGGTAATTCTTTGTTGTAGAGGTCTGTTTGTGCATTTTAGCCTTGTCCCTGGACTCTATCCACTACCATTCTCCCACCCCCTTTTTTGGTGACAAAAATATCTCCAGAGATTGCTAAATATCCCCTGAAAGGCAAAATAGTCCATGGTTGAGATCTACTAAACTACATAGATCTTGAATATTAGGAAATACTTATTACATTAGAATTAGAATAATTAGAATAATTATAGCACTACTTCTATAACACTTACTAGTGGCCAGTGTTTTGCATATGTAACTTATTTAATCCTTAGAGTTCTGTAAAGTAGATACTATTATCCCATTTTACTTTTTTTTTTTTTTTTTAAATTAAGTATGTTCCATGCCTAGCCTGGAGCCCCATGCCGGGATTGAACTCACTACCCCAGGATTAAGACTGGAGTTGATTATCAAGAGTCGGATGCTCAACCGACTGAGCCACCCAGGTGTCCCATTATCCCATTTTAGAGATAGGGTAATGGAGGAACAGAGTAGTTAAGTATTAAAGGTTGTTGTAGTGCCAGAATTTGAATCCAGGCTGAGTGACACCCGCATTTGTCCTCTGAAACACTAACTATACTTTCTGTACAATGGAATGGCCAGATAACAGAATTTTTTTTTTTCTGGAGAAACAATATTTATGTTCTTTCCTACTTATCCACATTGACCATCCAGAGGGATGTTGTGCATGGTCAATTGTGGGTCTGCCACTGTGAAGGACTTCAGATAAAGTCTAAAGTAGTATAGTCTAAGAAATTTTTTTTTAGATTTTATTTTTTTGAAGATTTTATTTTTAAGTAATCTCTACACCCAACGTGGGGGTTGAACTCACAACCACGAGATAGAAAGTCGTGTTTTCCAACGACTGAGCCTGCCAGGTGCCCTGATTTTCTTTATTTTTGTAAGTAATCTGTACACTCAGTGTGGGGGCTCGAATTCACATCCCTGAGATCAAGAGTCTCATATTCTTTTGACTGAGCCAGCCAGGTGTCCCTCTACTTGTTTTTTATTTTTATTTTTTTTAAGATTATTTATTTATTTATTTGACAGAGAGAGAGAGATCACAAGTAGGCAGAGAGGCAGGCAGAGAGAAAGGAGGAAGCAGGCTCCCTGCTGAGCAGAGAGCCCGATGCGGGGCTCGATCCCAGGACCTGAGATCATGACCTGAGCCGAAGGCAGAGGCTTTAACCCACTGAGCCACCCAGGCGCCCCTCTACTTGTTTTTTATACCAAACATTTGTAGGTCTCTTCTTTGGTCACTAACTACTTTTGATTGAGTCAGTGAAAATACTAATTGATAGACTGAGTACGGCCTATATGGAGGCAGGGCTCATCTTATGTTGATTGTAGAGTTAAACACTGACGGTGGGATTGTATTTCGGTAGTTTTATGAAAAATAATGAAATTGTAGTTGATTTTGGTGGACACCTTGCCTAGAACTTGATTACCCAGACTGAAGGGTCAGGATAGTTCCAAAATTCTAATGTATTCTTGATGGGCAGTTATGCAAGATTTTCAGATACGAACTTTGGGTAGATTGCAGATCAAGGAGCTGCTGAAAACACAACCCAGGCCTCTTTTTGGATGAGTAACAGGTGACATTAAAGACTATTATTTGACCTCTTGCTTTTGAGATTGGGTCTGATGATTCTTTTACTAGTAGGCAGTACCAGACCCTTGATCAGTCTTAGCCTAAAGAAGAACACATGGCTGGAAAGCCTGTTTGGAGTAAGATAGTTCTATATTTTAATTCATTACATTTCTTCCTTCCTTCATTCACCATTTTAAAAAAAGATTGTTTGAGAGAGGGAGAGATAGCAAGAGAGAGCACTAGTGGCAGGCAGGGGAGGAGGGCAGAGGGAGAAGCAGACTCCGTGCTGAGAAGGGAGCCCAACTTGGGGCTCAATCCCAGGAACCTGGGATCATGACCTGAGCTGGAGGCAGACACTTAACTGACTCACCCACCCAGGGTCCCCCTAGGGGAAGGCCTCATTCACCATTTATTAAGAGTCATTGTAGCATAGTTTTTAACACTACTGGCTCTCAAATCAAATTCTACCTATGAAACTTACTAGTTGTATGGCCTGTGACAAATTAATCTTTCTAAGCCTTAGTTTCTCCTTTGTAAAATTGAGATATTGTGAAGAATAATGACCTCACCATGATTGCTTTGTGTATTAAATTGAATAATGTACATAGAGTACTTCACTGACACTTAGCTAACCCTGAGTATGTACTATTTACTTAGCTATTACTAGGATGGTGTGCTGATCATGTCATTGTGTCTGTCTACTAGGGAGAGAAAACAAGAATGTAGCTACCACATAAGGCAGAAGGTCCTATGTCATGAAAGGAGGAATGAGAAAATGCTCTGGTACTTTAGAACAGTATAAGAGTCCTGGATGAAGAAGTAACGAAGGACTCATGGAGGAAGTAACAGCCAAGCTGAGCCTTGAAGGAAGGATAGAATTAAGGCATGCAGTTGTGAGAACACTATTTCTAGAGTCAGCTAGAAATATCTACTGACACTGGACTGCAAGTGATGAGTCATCCTTTTCTGCTTCTTTTTTTTTAAAGTTTTCATTTATTTATTTGACACAGAGAGAGATCACAAGTAGGCAGAGAGGTAGGCAGAGAGAGAGGGGAAGCAGGCTCCCTGAGGAGCAGAGAGCCTGACATGGGACTCGATCCCAAGACCCTGAGATCACGACCCGAGCTGAAGGCAAGAGGTTCAACCCACCGAGCTACCCAGGCGCCCCCTTTTCATCTTCTTAATCCTAGCAATGTGCACTAAGGAAATCCATGGAAGTAGCAAATTCTTAACAACTAGTTAGTGTTCCTTCCCCTTCATTTTTTTTTTTTAAGATTTTATTTATTTATTTGACAGAGAGAGATCACAATCATGCAGAGAGGCAGGAAGGGAAGCAGGCTTCCAGCTGAGCAGAGAGCCCGAAGTGGGACTCGATCCCAGGACCCTGAGATCATGACCTGAGCCGAAGGCAGAGGCTTAACCCACTGAGCCACCCAGGCGCCCCCCCCCTTCATTTTTTATGGAGAACGTAGAAGGGCAGTCTTATTTCCTGCTGCAGCAATAAAGGCGCTAAGTTCAAGGTCATGTAGTCAGCCTTAAATTAGACTCAGGCGCATGAACTCTAATCAAGCACCATGTACATTTTTTTTTTTAAAGATTTTATTTATTTATTTGACAGAGAGAGATCACAATCAGGCAGAGAGGCAGGCAGAGAGAGAGGAGGAAGCAGGCTCCCTGCTGAGCAGAGAGCCCAATTCGGGGCTCGATCCTAGGACTCTGAGATCATGACCTGAGCCGAAGGCAGCGGCTTAACCCACTGAGCCACCCAGGCGCCCCACCATGTACATTTTTATTAGGCATTTACTCTAACCAAATATTGTATGGTGCTTTGGGGGGACAGAAGTAGTATGCCCTTGAAGAAACTACAGTCACAATGGGAAATACGACATAAATACACTAAAGAGTATTATAAAACAATATAGAATCTAATATTCAGGTGTGTGGTATGGAATCCTTATCTCAAATAAGTTCTGAAAGGAAGTTTGATCAGTGGAAGTTGTGATGATTTAGGAAAGATGGCTTCATGGGATAGAAATTTGAGTTTTGGATTGATGTAGGGGAGGGGAGAGGAGAGCATTTGAAATGGGGAAGTTTATTTAGCAATGCTGGTAATTCCTGAATGAATGAAGATGATGTCTTTTAATTCATGGAATAAAATTTCAGGGATGTCTGCATCTCTTCAGCTGAGTCATATTTGCAGAGAGCTGTGTGTGGCTCTCTCCTGTCCTAACGTCCTCACTCCAGGTGATTTCTAAACCATGTACTTATGTGGGGCTCTTTTTCAGATTCCTGCTCTTGTTGATGCTTTCCGACACCCAGAAACTAAACGAATGTCATGACATTGACAGGAATAATTCTCCATTTTTCTAGACATTGTCAGGAAATGAATAATACTGGCTCATTTCAAAAAGGGGTCTTTCAAGTCAGCACATTCTCTGACATTGTTCTCCCTTCTTCCCCTTCAGTGTGTGAACCCCACTGATTTCTTAGGAGGATGCACCGGTTGTCAAGGTAAAAACCACGCTAATTGGGTTCCTCTAGTTGATGTTCTGTCAGGCTCACTGCCCCACTGAGGATTTGGAATAGAGCACTTAACTTTTTACTTCTCAAAGAACATGTTCCCAGCAAGTGAGCTGGCTCAGCAGAAAATGGAAGGTATTTGAAATGTCCAATACGTTATCCAAATATTTCACCCTTCATGGGGCCAGACATGCACAGTTTCACTTTTGTTTGGTATCTTCTTTCCACAGAGAGTGCTGATGAAAACTCAGCTGGAGATTTTTAACGGTGTTAAGTCAATTTGGGGGATTTATAAAGAATGAAAGCATGTGGGCAGACCATTAATTTGAGAAAGGAGACCTGAGTCCAGGGCAGGGCTGGTCCGGAGCAAACGGAAGTAGTCCTCTTTTGTGGTCATCTTGCCCTGTTTTCTCCACTGCTAGAAGGAATGAAGGAAGGAAAAATGAAGGTATGCAAGCCTAGTACCTCCCCCACAAACTGTGATGTCAAATTCCCACCGTTTTTGATATCCCTTCTCTTCCAGGGTATTTTCTTTGCTTGGGAACCTGTAGGAAAATCTGAACTATGGTTTTCATGGCTCGGAATGATTTAACATATCACTTATGTAACTTAACAATTGAAATTGCTCTTGACCATCGGGCTAGATATTTTGGTACTCCTTCTATGACCTCAGGTAACAGTTGCCATCATTTCCATATTGGTTTAAGTTTCCTAGCCCTTGGTAATGTGGACTCATTGGGAAATTCTGAGTATACTGTGTAGCTCTGTGCTTCAAGTTTTGAGGCTGATTCTTTTGACTAGAGGAGCACATACATGCTTAGGTGTGAGATCAAGGGTTTCCCTAGGTCTTTTGTCTTTTTAACTGTTTTCTGAAATACTTTAAGTGATGTAACTCATCTGAAGAACCTTTATTCCATCTCTCTCTCTTTTTTTTAAAAGAATTTATTTATTTGACAGAGAAATCACAAGTAGGCAGAGAGACAGGCAGAGAGATGAGGGAAGCAGGCTCCCCACTGAGCAGAGAGCCCGATGTGGGGCTCGATCCGAGGACCCTGAGATCATGACCTGAGTCGTGGCAGAGGCTTTAATCCACTGAGCCACCCAGGCGCCCCTCCATTTCTCTCTTTAAATCCACTCTTAACCATCACTGGTCCTCTATACCTCAGTGTGAGTGGGTATGGGACAAGGTTTTGGGCACTGGCCACCTGAGGGAACAAGGAGAGGAAGCACTGGGGGTGGGTGGGGAATTGCCCATTGGCATGTTTGAGGCTAGGAAAACAACTAGCCTTTTCAACAATTTTGCCTCAGACTGGTAGTGGGGGTAATAATGATAATTATCAGCAAGTGGTGGCCAATTAAGTGCCTAATTGGGCATGATATTGTACTTCTAGAACTTCACAGACCTGTCCATTTCTGCAGTGAGCCTAAGACAAACACAGTTATGGAGATGGGGTTATTCAATGGTAATACTAACTCAGTTGGTGCTAAATGTGTGCTTCACGTCGTACAGGCTAAAGATCAGTTCACTGTCAGGGAGTAAGGGGCAGTGAGATTGAAAGTCCGAAGGCAAATGGAACTTGGATATTATTTTGGCTTTACTCATTATCAGATATTCAAAAATGTTTAGGTTCTCTTTTCTGCTTTAGAAAGTAACATCCCAGATTCTTCAGTGATAAAGAAAGCCCTTGCTCTAGGCACCAGGAATATTGTTGACAATATCAGAGATCACAGTCTACTCTAGGAAATGGGGATGGAAAAGGAGAGGGATGGATGGGGACTCACACTGAAATGTCCTCTGGAAGATAGTTTTGGATGATTTTGTGGAGTATCAATATATGCTAAGATTTGAGTTTTTACTAAGTTCCAGGTGCTATGTGAAGTAGCCTACATCGGTTATGTCATTTAGCCCTGCTAACAACCACTACCTTGATGAGGAAGTTGCCCCAAATCACACAGCTGTGCAGATTACCTCCTCCCAATAAACCCGTTTTGTACTAAGTTTATGTGATAGTTTCTTTCTTTCTTTTTTTTTTTTTTAAAGATTTTATTTATTTGACAGAGAGAGATCACAAGTAGACGGAGAGGAAGGCAGAGAGAGAGAGGGGGAAGCAGGCTTCTTGCTGAGCAGAGAGCCCGATGTGGGACTCGATCCCAGGACCCTGAGATCATGACCTGAGCCGAAGGCAGCGGCTTAACCCACTGAGCCACCCAGGCGCCCCATGATAGTTTTTTTCTTATCATGGGCACGGTCTCGGCAAAAGTTGGATGCGGTTAGCTGAGGACCCCCCCCCCCCCCCCCGTTAATTGGGTTCTGGATAATTGAGGTTTGGCCTTCATACGAGGTTGCAGACGATTCAGCTCGGGCACAAATGAGCTCCTTCCTGTCCACATATAATTGCATCTCACAGTAGCGTTTTGTTTTGGTAGAGGTTGAGGAGTCGAATATTTCTATGCCATGGAAACCTGATGTTATCAGAGGAGAGGCCTGAGTTAAGTTGTTCAAAGGGCACAGAACTCTGAATTCAAGCTGTTTTCATAATTCCATTATTGTTAAATCCCTTCCTTCCCAACGACCTACAAGCTGTCCAGCCTTAAGGGCTTGTTTACACTGGGTTCCTTCATTTTATTTATTTTTTTTTAAAAGATTTTATTTATTTATTTGACAGACAGATCACAGGCAGGCAGAGAGGCAGGCAGAGAGAGGAAGGGAAGCAGGTTCCCCGCTGAGCAGAGAGCCCGATGTGGGGCTCGATCCCAGGACCCTAGGATCATGACCTGAGCCGAAGGCAGAGGCTTTAACCCACTGAGTCACCCAGGCGCCCCGGGTTCCTTCATTTTAAAGGGAGAAAGAGCTTTGCAGCTCCCAGGGTGGAGGTGAAGCCTGCATGTGCCCTAGTGCCTACAGTTTGCCCTTCTATGTTTCCATAGAAACAGAATTGTTGCTTGAACTAAAAATTCTTAGATTTGTTTTGAGCTTAGATTTGTTTGAAACTTGTGCTAGCTGTATCAAAACTGGGGGAGAGTTTCCTGGCATTCCATTCTACTGGCAATTAGTGGGGGTCTGTGTGCCTGGAGCGAAAGAAGGCACAAGGGCTCTGTCGAGTCACATTTGCATTAACCCTTGATATCAATGGAGAGAGAGATTCCTGCGCCTGTGAATCTGCTTTCAATTCTTTTCCAACTCAGTCTTTCCATTCAGCTCAGCCATCTTGCCCGAAACTATAAGATCATTTTGGAGGCAAGAGTGTAGTTTGGGGTACCTGGGTGGTTTAGTCGGATAAGTGTCCGACTCTTGGTTTTGGATCCAGGTCATGGGATCAAGATCTGTGTCAGTCTCCATGCTCAGCACAGAGTCAGCTTATCCCTCTCCCTCCCCCTGCTGCCCCCACCCAACTTGGGCTTTCTTTCTATCTCCCCCCCCCTAATAAATAAATAAATAAAATCAATCTTGAAAGAAAAAAGTATAGTTAAGAGCATGAGTTCTAGAGTCAGGCTAATTTGGGTTCGACTTCTGGCCCCACTACGTTATCACCTTATGTGAGATTGGACAAGTAATGTAAGCCCTCTGATCCTCAGATCTTTATCTGGAAAATGGGGATAAAACTGATATGTGCTCAGTAGAAATAACGTGAAGGCCTAGTGCCTGAAACATGATAACCATTCAGTAAATGGCAGGTTTGGGAAACTTACTTGTGCACCCCACCAAAACCTCCCCAATATTTTATTTTATTTTTTTTTATTTCGTAGATCACAAGTAGGCAGAGAGGCAGGCAGAGAGAAAGGAGGAAGCAGGCTCCCCGCTGAGCAGAGAGCCCGATGGGGGGCTCGATCCCAGGACCCTGGGATCATGACCTGTCCTGAAGGCAGAGGCTTTAACCCACTGAGCCACCCAGGCGCCCCCCCCCCCCCCAATATTTTAAACCCATCACAGCTTTGAAGACCTTTTCCTGAGCCCCCATCTCATGCTGCCTGCTTTGAGGTCCCATTCCCTGGCGCATTTGAGGTGGTTGCCGGGTGAGTTGTAGTTGTTGCAGGGCGGTGTCTCGCAGATCATCTAGTTGAGAATCACCTGAGGCACAGGTGGGCTGTTGCCTGGCACAAAACTGAGCGCCAGGAAAGACCAATCAAATACTCGTGGGAGTAGAGACTGGGCTTTGGGCTTCCGCAACTTACCCAGAGTGTGTGGAGTTGACCTTTTTGTTGCCACTGGAGTTCACGAAGCCACTCTCTGTCCTAGCTTTTGCTGCCCCCACTAATAATACAGTCTGGTAAAATATCTCTAAAGCACCCCATGCAGTAGATCCCATCTCTAAGGACTAATGAATATGAAAGAATGTTCTCAAACAACCTTAGTCTTCTCCCCTATTGTGGCCCTGTGCTGGTGGCTCATTTTATTTGGGGAAACACTGTATCAGGTTTGGTCAGCCTCAAGGGAAGCCACTGGGGCCTCTTACTGGGTGTAGATTGGCAAGCGCCTGTAGCCAGGCAGAGCTGAGCTAGGCTAAGATTAGCTTCACTTTAAGATTCTCCTATGGAGGGGCACCTGGGCGGCTCAGTCGACTGTTTCGTGTCTGCCTTCGGCTCAGGTCATGACCCAGGGTCCTGGGATTGAGCCCTGCATTGGGCTCCCTGCTCTGTGGGAAGCTTGCCTCTCCCTATACCACTCCCCCTACTTGTGTTCCCTCTTTTGCTGTGTCTCTCTCTGTCAAATAAATAAGTAAAATCTTTAAAAAACCCAAAAAACCAAAAAAAGGTTCTCATGTGGATCACCATTGGGTGGTAGTATCGTTCAGACTCGAGTTGTCAACCTTCAGCCTGGGCTACTTTTCTCAGATATTTTGAGGTTAAAGAGCCTATCGAAGGTGAAAAATCAGTTATGAGACAGTGCTCAAGTTAAGCAATGAGTGGCTTGTGGGTAGACTGCTGGGGCAAAAAATGGGCACAGCAAGGCATTATTAAGGGAAAATCAGTTGGTTACCAGGGCTTTGGAAAATATAGGGGGAAATGAAAATAGGGCTTCCTTGATCAATGAACACAAAGAGCTTGGTTTGCCTCTTTTCTGAACTTCTCTGTCACTCTAGTCAAATAGCAGAGGCATTTGATTCTCAAACACAAATTATTATTATTATTATTTTTTTAGATTTTATTTATTTGGCAGACAGAGATCACAAGTAGGCAGAGAGGCAGGCAGAGAGAAAGGGGGAAACAGGCTCCCTGCTGAGCGGAGAGCCCGATGCAGGGCTCGATCCCAGGACCCTGAGATCATGACCTGAGCCGAAGGCAGAGGCTTAACCCACTGAGCCACCCAGGTGCCCCTCAAACACAAATTATTTTTGTCACAATAATAAAGGAGGAATCCAAGGAGGGTCTTTGGGAGATCTCCAGGTAAGAGCCACATCCTAGGGAGGGGGTAATTTTGCTGTTCCCTCTTTAGCTCTGCCTGTGGCTGTCACTTTGGTTGGCATCTAGGTGCCAAGTTGGTTGCATAGTTTCCAAGATATCCTCTCTCCAGCCTCTAGAGCCATCTGCACTTCTGCCGAGGATCGACGGTAGGCTCGAGACTCTGCTTTGATGGCAGAGGACAGGTGAGTTAGAAGGGAAGTGGGTGAGAAGGGAGGTGAAGAGGAGCGAGGCCCAGGGGACAGTATCCGAGCTTATTGAGCTAGCCTGTTCCCTGTGTTTCCTACCACAGGTCCTGCCTCTCTCTAATCCATTTTCCACACAGCCACCATTGATTTTCCTAAGCATAAATCTGATTGTCTCATTCCCTTGCCTTAAACTCTTCAGTGTTGCCTATTAAGCTGAACATCCAGTCCAAGCTCCCTGACATGATCTATAAGGCCCTTCACAATCTGTTTCTTAGGATGATCTATCTCACCTCTACCTACTTTCTGTATCACACTTGATGCTATGGTCATATTGAATGGCTTACAGATCTTTCTTCCTCTCCTCCTCTGCTACACTCTTAGACACATGATGTCCTTGCCTATGCAAATCCTTCTGTAAGGGACCCTGTGTCCACCTTTCTTTGTGAATTCCTGTTTATACTTCTAGGACACAGCTCAGATACTACCTCCTCTAAGAAGCATTTTTCCAAACCCTTCAGGGGCCTTTATGTTTCTCCGCTGAGTTCCATGGCACCTGTGTATACTTCTTATCGCTTAGTCCATTATCCTGAAATTGTCTATTTACATGTCTGTCTTCCCCACTAGACCGAGAGCTTCCTGGAGGATGGGACTAAAGGCATTCAGTATTTGAGATGGTGGTGAGTGATACAGAGAGGGCCAAGGCAGTGGTCTTCTGTACCTGCCAGATGTCGCCATGGTTTGGCCTTCCTTCCTGTTAGGCAGATGTCTGCTTTCTCACTGGCTTACCTATTTGTGAAAAGTTGTCCATGCAACTTTTCATTGGACTCCTGGCTCTAGGAAATGTTTACAGTTTAAATTGGATCCTTTTAGTGCCTTCCCTTCAGGGAACAATGGAATTTCAGGTCCTAAGGCAGGCTGATGTAGAGACCTTTTCCTTGGCCCACGGACCACATGGTGTAGGCAGCTATCCACGAAACCTGTGTTTAGGGTCAACCCCAACCCAGTGAACTCCGATCACCATAATGATGTGTGAATACTCAGTTAATTTGTCTTTTAGAAGAACAGGATATGGGCCTATTGATTCTGAGACTCTAGCTAGAGTGTTAGGTCCTTGAGAAAAGGGACAGTCTCCACCTAGGCTGGGCTTTCTCAAGGGTTCTATAATGTGGGAGAGGCTCTGAGGGGGTTCCGGCCAATCCCGCTGATTTATGTGAAGATTTCTTTTTTTGCGTTATGCCGAAACCAGCATGGAGGCAACACTTTGATACCGTTCAACCAAGATTGGTTGTCCTGTGCTTCGACTCCCAGGGTGCTGTCCTTACTAAGTCTTTAATAACAGCTAGTGCAAGGGAAGTAAAAGATGGATAGATGGATGGACCATCAAACTTGGCTGCTCTCCTCACATTGTCATTTCTGAGAAATTTTAAATGATTCTTACTGAACAATTAAAAAAATGAAGGAATCACATCTTATAGTATCTATAGGAAAATGTGCTTTAAGCAGCAAGATCCAGTCTGTCCTTATTGGAGGAATGCCAGTTCTACTGATGGAAAAGATTTTCTCAGACCATCTGTCAGTTATAGCAGTCTGTGTTTAACCCCTTCTGTACCAGCAGAAAATAATTTACCAGTCTGGCGGCTCCTTGCATTGGGTGCTGTGAGGGATAAGACACGGCGCCTGCCTTCACGGGGCTTAACATTTGAGGAGAGACAAGAGCTAGAGGCTCAGGGATAAAGTAGGCTGAATGTACTAAACGCAGTAAAGGATTTGCCAAATGTGGTGGAAGCACCAGTGAAAGGATAAGTGTTTTTGGCTAGGGGCCGGTTAAATTTCGATGCAGGCATCTGAAGGCAGGGGGAGGGGACAGGAAGTGTGGGCACTCTGCTAGAGGGACTTGTATGTTCAATGCCAAAGTCCAGCGTCGGTCTGTACAATGGGAATAGTTTGGTGCTGTAGGAAAAGGGGATGTAGAAATAAAAGTAGGTGGGTTGAGGGTCAGATGAAGGGCATCATGTGATGGTCAGATGAAGAGGTCGGCATTTTATTCTATAGACGATGGGTTGTCCATGGTAATCAATACCTGTTCTGAGCTTGGCTCAGGCTTATTTGGCTAGGAAGTACGGGTTAAGTACTGAGCTGTTTTCTCTAACCTCAGGGGAGGGAGAAATGGATTCATGGTTTCTGCTAAGCAAGATGTGATGTGCTGAGATTTAGAGACTTGGAACTATATTTTTATTTTATTAGTTGCTACTAGATTGACAGCCCTGAGGTCATTGCTCAGGGTAAGACAGCTAGCCCAGGTGGCATGGGAGGGTACATTTTACCGTTGGACTTTGAAACTATGTGAACTTTATGGGCTTTGGGTTAAGCATGGGCCAAGTTTTCAATATTAGTTTGATGTTCTTTTTTATTTTGTGAGTGTGTATGTATGTATGTGTATTGTTTGGATTTTTTTTTTCCAGTTTTTTTGACTCAGTTTTTTTGTGTCCCATGGAGTAGAACAGCTGGAGCTTGGGGATGGTGGTGAGGAGGATGTGGGATCATATCTGAAATATCTACATTTTTATTCCCCCAAGTTCCTTCTGGCCTAGTGCTATTAAGAGGCTTAAGTTACGGGGTATGTTTTTGGTTGGAGTGGCCCTAGTGTTTACCAAAGTGTGGCTTTCTTAGACCACTTGTAACAATTCATGGAAGGAGGAATCTGGTTTAAAAATGGAGGTTTCGGGCCCTGCCCTAGACTGACTGAATTAGAGACCTGGTAGCTACTGGTTGAATAAGCTCCCCAGGTGATTCTGATGTGTGCTGGGGCTCGAGGAGCACTCCATCCACTAGTAAAGATTAAAAGCCAAGAAATTGAGTATTGAATTAAAAGGGAGATCATAAGGTAGAGAAAAGGCAGATCATAAGGAGTTTCGAAAAGTCTAGAACACTTGGCCTTTTGGGTTTTTTGTTTTAGTTCATCAAGCTAGGAATCTTTAGGTCCGGGAAGAGTAACTTGTGGTAGAAGGATCTTCCTGTTCTGGAATGGTCTTTCTTCTTTGTCTCTCCCAGTACAAATCTGACCCATTCCCCAAGGCTCACCTCCTCTCATACATCTTCCAGGACCATTTGAGCCAGTGAAGATTTTCTTGGTTTTCAGAGCGGTCTTTGCTTCCTGGTTGTTCCTTACTTTTCCTTTTTAGTCTCGGGGCCTTTCGTGTGTCAGCTTACCCTTACACTGGTGGTGACTTTGCCCTTGAATTTGGATTTGGGATTTACCTGCTTCACGCAGGTTGATGTTGTCTCCCCCAACTGGTCTCTAAAGTCCTCAGGGCGGAGGCTGTAATTCATTCTTCTTTACACACCACTCATGTAGCACCTGATGCCATGCTTGTCGTCCCGTAGGAACGTGATAAATGCTTGCAGAATGAAAGAAAGGGTTTCAGAGGACATGATGTAGCTTTGCTTGAGAAACACAAGTGCCAAAGCTATGCTGAGGAATAAAGGGGAAAGTGAACCTTAAAACACGCTTATATTCACTAAAATAGTCAAGTCCTTAAAAATGAAGTGTGCAAAGTTCTCCATCTTCTCAGTAGCTTTTAGAGAATTGCAGCGAGTCCAAATTCTTTATTTTCATTTATGAGAAACCCATTTCCATAACTCGCCTTCCATTTTCAACACTTTCTTTCAATTCCAACTATGACTCAGGCTCACTTTATTTCTGGCAACATGTTGTCTTTTAACCGGGGAGTGAAAAGAACTTGGAACAATGACTTTCAAACTTCCCTAGTCCTTCGATAATCGTCTCTCTTAAGTGCTGATGGAGAGCTGGTGGCGCATCCACTGATTATATCCTCCATCATCCATTATCCCTCCTCCTTTTGAAATTTGATAACTGACCCTTTTTGATTTCATTTGTCAAAAGGCATCTTCCCCATATCTCCCTTCCCCCTCTTTCTTCCTTTGAAGCCACAGCTTCCCTGATTTTAGAGTGTGGGGACCTCAGGGTAGGTGGGAGTTGATGCCTGCCTGGGCTTTTTAATGTTGCCAGCAGCAACATTATTTCTATATTTTTTGTTCTGCCACTGAAAAATGCCTCAGCCCACACATAACTGGTTCTCATTCTCTTCTTGTTCCCCCAACCACAGCATCCTCCCGCTCTCCCTCCAGTGCCCTCCCTCCTTCTCGGTGGCTACTTTCCTTCACAGTTCCAGAATGGTTTCATTCATCACTGTCACAGTCCCTGTCGATGGCAAACTCTTCCATCTTATCTGCGGCCACCAGTAAATGAGTTTGCATTTAATATTTTAAAGAGTTTTCTTTGTTTCTGACATTTCTCCACCCACGGATACTTGCACTTCTGTGGCTTGCTGTCACCCTTCTCTCTGCCAGTTGGTTGTCAGGCACCAGTCTCCCCCAGAAAATGCAAGAGGATGATCCTGTCACTCAGGAAATCTGTCTAATTTTCTTCTGACATTGGTTACAAGCGCTAGCTGTCTTCTTTGGGTGAGGAAGGCAGACTTAAGAAGAACAGGAACAATTTAAGAGTTTGGCAGAGGAGGCTGAAAGTTGCAAATGATGGGGCTGGACACTGGGAAATTTAGGATTTGAGTTCCTGCCTTGGGCTGACCTGCTGTCAGTTCCCTGTGAATTACTTACTCTATCCTTGTCCTCTCCTGTCCTATGGGAATGATGTTAATTTCTAAGCTGGGATGGAAGACAGGAGCAATGGGCACCATATTTTGAACATAAAAAGAACTTTGAAAATAATGAGATTGCTTGCTGGGAGGTTGCTCTGTGTGAGGATGGTAGGTTGTTTGCACACGTGATCTCTGCTCCTCAAGACAACGTTGAGTCATTTGAGTCTCTGAGATAATCCGTTTCTTGCTCAAGACCACACAGCTGATAACCGGTGGAACAAAGATTTGAACATAGTTCTGTCTGTCTCCAGAGTTTATACTCTTAGGATTTTGTTAGCAAGCTCAGGGTGGTACTGGGCACAACTGGGTGTTCTCAGTGATTTGTGTCTCCTCTTGCCTTGTTTTCCCTTAAGACATCCACTAATGTGGGGCTGATGTGTCCCTAGGAGTGTCTGAGTTTGAATTTCAGCTCAGTCATTTACGGAAATTTGGGTCAATTATTTCATCTCTTTGTGTCTATGAAATGGGGATGATAAAGGATGAGAACAGCTTCTGCCCCATGGATTTGTTGTGGGGCTTAACAAGTTAATATATATTCAGTACTTTTGTTCAACACATTGTCAAACCTCAGTGATCATAGCTGCCACCCATCATCAGCCATGGCTTTATTTCCCCACAGTGTTTCTCCCCAGACCTGTTCTGTGTAGCTGATTGGCCATGTTCCAGATGTTTTCTTCCTTATTAAACAAAGAAACAAAGTCTTTGTTCTCACTTCTTTTCAGAGAGTCTTACTCTGTACCTTCCAAGGTTACTCATCTTTACAAGATGAATTAACACATTCTGGGGTATAAGTAGTAGATGCTTTATGTTTGACTTGAAGTTTCTGATGACACTGTTCTTTAATTCCAAGAGGTAAAAATCACCTAGTATAGATTGTAATTTGCGGTGCTGTGAACCTGAATGGAATAAGCAGAGCATGTTTTATTCAAATAGAGCTACTTTTATATCCTTTATGCATACATTTAGCTTCCTGGTAAAAACTTGTTGAAATTATAACAATACAAGCACTTATTATGTAAGTTCTTTGTGCCTGACTTTGTTCTCCCATCCAAGTACTAACCAGGCCCGACCCTGCTTAGCTTCCGAGATCAGACGAGATCGGGCGCGTTCAGGGTGGTGTGGCCGTAGACCTGACTTTGTTCTCAATACTAAATATTATTTCATTTAAGCCTCAAGATAACCTATGAAGTAGACATTATCCTCATTTTACAGAAGTTAAAGCATAGACAAGTAACTTGTTCAAGGCTAAGTAACTAATAAGTGATTTGGGATTCAAGCCCAGGCCGTACTCTTTATTACCATACTATATTGCTTCTGTTTGAAGAAAAGTTGTCTTGACTTTTTTTTTTTTTTTTAACTAAGTTTGAAAACCAACTGATCTTTAACATTGAAAACTTAGGGCATTGATTTGTGGTGAGGTTAGGTGACATCGGAAAGCTGTTGCTCTGGAACTGTAAGTTTTGGTTCAATATTGCAGTATTTTTATTGTTTCAACATCTCACTTACTCTTTAGGAAGCAACCCTGTAATTTTCTTTAAAAAAAAAAAAGTTTTTTTAAATTTTCAGAGAGGTCGAGAGTGGGAGAGGGGCAGAGGGATGGAGGGAGAGAGAATCTTAAGCCGGCTCCATGTGGGGCTGGATCTCGCAACCCAGAGATCATGACCCGAGCCGACATCAAGAGTCAGACACTCAACTGACTGAGCCACCCAGGTGCCCCAAACCCTGTAAGTTTCAAGCAGTATTCTGCCTCCAGATAGTAGAAGAGAGTTCTAGGTTGTATGATTCATAAGGCTTGAGGCAGAAATCAAAATGTGTACATGTCCTTTTTAAATTAAAATACTACATTTGCAGAAAAACTCTTAAATAATACAAGTCTTAATTTTTGAAGACTTCCTTATGGGACAAAAATCACAATGACATTGAGCCCCTACAGACCATGTCATACCAAAAAAAAAAAAAAAATAGCTGAAAGAATTAACCTACAGAGAGGGACTTATGGAGATGAGAGAATTATCTTAAAAAATGTGTGCATCCATTGATTGTCATGAGGAAGTGGAACTTGGATTGCTCTCTTTTGTACTTAATGGCTGAACTAAAACTAATACATAAAAATTATAGGGAAAGTAGATTTTGGCTTAGCGTAAGGAAGGCTTTTAATAAATAGCTCTTATTTAATGAAGCAAACTTCCTAATGAGTGCTCTATTATGGCTACAATATACTTGGGGAAATAAGATCTTCTGAGTTGCTTATTAGGGAACCCTTCAAAGATATCTTTTCTTAGCTATTAAGTTTATGCATTCAATTTGTTAAAATTTGGTCCTAGAAGACAGTGGCCTCTTCTGTACATGTATGCACCTTGAATTGGTTTCTTCTTAAGTCCCACATCTTATTTAAGCTTTGGTTCACCACTCAAAGCTTTTTTTGTGGTTGATGGCTGCTACTGTCTTTTAGGTGGTCTCTCATTTGTGTTCTACTCTTTGCCTTCTGACTTGGAAAACGTAGGAGACTTGGTCTTAAGACCTGGAGAGCTCTAGAAATCCCATATATTTCCACCAGGAGGAGGGAGAGCATCTAATTCTCTAATTCTAATTCATCTAGAACTTCTGGCATCCTACAGCGCAATTTCCCTATAATGGAGGGAGATTGGATTATAAGATGACAGAATCTTGTAAAACAAAATGAAAAAGAATATGAAAAAAAAAATTTAAGTTTTTATTTACCTTCCCGTTACAGTGTTACATTAGTTTCAGGTGTATAATACAGCAATTCAGCACTTCCATGCATCACCTAGTGTTCATCATAATGAATGTACTCCTTAATCTCCATTGTCTGTTTGACCCATACCCCCCACCTTCCTTCTGTTAACCATCAGTTTGTTCTCTATAGGTAAGAGTCTGTTTCTTGGTTTGTCTCTCTCTCTCTCTTCCCCCACACTTTGCTTGTATGTTTTGTTTCTTAAATTCCACATATGCATGAAATCATAGGGTATTTGTCTTCTTCTGACTCATGTATTTCACTTAGCATAATAATCTAGTTCCATCTATGTCAGTGCAAATGACAAGATTTCATTCTTTTTTTATGGCTGAGTAATATTCCATTGTGTGTGTGTGTGTGTGTGTGTGTGTGTGTGTGTATACACCACGTCTTTATCCATTCACTAGAGCTGTTTCCATAATTTGGCTATTATAAACAATGCTGCTATGAATATCAGGGTGAATGTATCCATTGAATGAGTACTTTTGTATTCCTTGGGTGAATACCTAGTAGTGTGATTGCTGGACCATAGAGTAGTTCGATTTTTAACTCTTTGAGGAACCTCCATACTGTTTTCCAGAGTGGCTGTACCAACTTGCATTCCCACCAACAGTGCACAACGATTCCTTTTTCTCCGCATCCTCACCAGTACCTGTTGGTTTTTGTGTTATTTTTAGCCATTCTGACAGGTGTGAGGTGATATCTCATTGTGGTTTTGATTTGCATTTCCCTGATAAGTGATAATGAGTATGTTTTCAAGTGTCTTTTGGTCACCTGTGTATATGTTTTCAAGTGTCTTTTGGTCATCTGTGTATCTTCTTTGGGAAAATGTTTATTCATGTCCAGAATCTGAAAATTTTAAAATCACAATATTGACCTTGGAGTAACCCATAATAACTTCAAAGTATTTTCCTTCAGACTCTAGAAAAAGGTTTTGTAATTTATTTTGGGAAGTATAGTTTTGTTAAAAAAAAAAAAGAAGTCTGATTTCTTTCAGGAGAGCAGACTCCAGAAAGAGCTCTTGAAATCCGTTCTTCAAGATCATTCTGAGACAGAGTTGAGGTTAAGATGTTATTTCATCTGCAGTCTGCGTAGTATCAAATATTGCCTCCATTTCTAATTTATCACATTTCACTATCCCATGACAGATAGAAGACTACTTTGATGAAATGCTTAGGAATAGATGGTATCTTGCATGTCGGCCTTAAATACAGTAAGGTTTTAAACAATTTAGAAATCACTCTTGGAAGTATGCATTAGTTTGTTGATTGTAAAACTTAGAATAATTCTATTTTATTAAAAATCAAACCAGGTCCTCCCCAACCCACCCTCAGTTTTCTGTTAAATATTTTCTTCTTATCTCATGCATGGCTAAATATTATGTCCCTCCAGACTCAGGAAGGAGGAGGAGCTGTATCTTTTTTTTTTTTTTTAAACTAAACACACTAATGAGTCATGGATAATACAGACAAATTAATCTTTCAATGCAGACCCCATTTTTATTGAGGCTTCACCCTAACTATAAACCTTTACATGGCGCTGTTAAGCATCATTTTATCTTTCATATCTGGAGCTCATCCCTTTGTTTCTCTAGTCTGGAAGCTCTGTGAGCCAAAAGCAGGTTAGGGAAGAAGCAGCCTAGAGCCCGGTATCTGATTTGCTTATATCTGATGTTAATGTATTGGCTCAGCCTCTCCTCAATGCATGAAAAATAATTGAAGAATCCACAGAGAGCAACTTTCTGGGAGAGATTTTTTTTGTTGTTGTTTGTTTGTTTGTTTTTTTGTTTTTTAAGTCACTGGTTGCAGTCTGAGGTTTGGATAAAGCGGGATGGAGTTAGAACAGCTGCTGGAAGTGGTATTCCATTTTTTACATGAGTCAGTAGAGAGAAGCCAAGTGCTTCTGGACTACTTTCACTTTTTCCTGCACCTGTGATATCAGAACCTCTATTAACCCGAATGCCGGGGTGTAGGAAGAAGGAAAGTGTGGAAGGTTATGATTAGTGGTATTTTTTAAGGATTATTTTTAAATTCTGGTTCTCTTTCTCTTTGATTGAAACCATTTCTAACACATTTGAATAAGAATAAGAACTGTTAATTGGGGCTCAGCTTGGTCAGTGCTTATCTTATAACTGCCCTGGAAGGTGAGTGGTAAATATATATCCTGATTATACAGAGGATAAATCTGGAATTTGGAGAGCTTAAGTATGATTTCCAATTGAATTATTGTTAACTGGGACTTGTGAAGCTATTTTCAAAATCCTGTGATTCATCCTTCTGAAAAGAAAGCAAATAACCCCCCAATTGAGTTGCTTTCTTAAGTCTGAATTTTTGTCTGTTGCACAACATGTGGTGGAACAGATCAACAGAAACTGTGGGCAGTTCCTCAATTTATTGTAATGGGATTTTAACTTGATTTCAAACTACAGTCAGATGCCAAGGGAATTGTGGAGGCAAGAAGAGCTAATTTCTGGGAGAGGCTGTCTTTCCTCAGCAGTGTGAACAGAACAGCTTGTCTGTTTCCTTCTTAATGAGAAATGGCAGGTGAAGGAACTTCTGGTATGCTGGATTTCGGATAAATACCATGAGGGTTCTGACCGTAATTCAATTAGGTCCAGCCTGCGAAGCATTTTTGGTTTAGAAATACAGTGCAGAGTGCCTGAGAAGAGCCTGTTGGATGAGGGAGAGTGTTTAAGACGTGCTCTAGAGGGAAAATCTCCAGGAGAATCAACCGTTGGCAGTCAGCGCTTCTTTGTGGGAGCGGTGCATTTTGGTGGCTATCCTTGGTGATAGTGAGCTAAGACCAGACCTCTAATCAACCATCTGTATAATTGGAGAGGAATTCAGGTTTCATTTTGGTATTTGTGGCCATATTATATGTGATTGTGCTGATAAAACAAAAGAGAAATAAGTCAGATTAAATTTATTGTGGTTTACCTAATTATGCATGGAGAACAATGCATAATTAATAAAAGGGGTCCTGGACGCAAAACCATATAATGATACTTGACTCAGAGCTTTCAAGTAATTTGTAGATATTAATTTCCATTAATTTCTGCAGTGGAAGTGGTAAGTAAATGTTATTGTCATAGATAGGCATAACATGGCAAAATGTCATGAAGGGATCCACATGTATGTTTTAGAATTGGTTTTTGGTCCATTGGGCACATCTGGTAAGGCATCAGGATTAGCTACTGTGTTTAGCAAAGATAAAGCAACCAGTAAATTCCCTAGTCAGAGTTAACTATTTAAGGGAAATAGAGGCTCAGTAGTCTTTAAAGCTGTTCCTTAAGAACAAAACAACAATATGTCCAAATTTATTAATGTAATACTAGTTTCTATAAGCCAGGTGTCTATCACTGAGCCTGCAGATTATAGTCTGTGAGGCAAATATGGCCACCACATGTTTTCATGAACGTTTCTTTGGAATGGTCACATTGTTTTCTTAAGGTATTATCTATGGCTATTTTCATGGTATAACAGAGTAGTCAAGTAGTTTAAATGGACACAGCATGACCTGCTATTCTTAATATTTATAGTTATACTCTTTCTCTTTGCAGAGAAACTTTACTGATCCCTGATGTATGGTATTTCATAATAGGATCTGTGCTGAGACCGCTTTCCTTTGCCTACCCCTGTAATTATGAATGCCTTATTGCTTAGAGTAAGCAATATACTTGTTCATACTACAGTAGAGTCTTGAAAAACTGGTTTGAACTGTATGGTTTCACTTATATGGATTTCTTTGAATAAATACAGTGTAGGACTGTAAATGTAGTTTCCTACCCCCCCCCCCTTTTTTTTTTTTAAGATTTTATTATTTATTTGACAGACAGAGATCACAAGTAAGCAGGTGTGGGGCGGGGGGAGCAGTCTCCATGCTGAGCAGAGAGCCCGATGCGGGGCTCGATCCCAGGACTCTGAGATCATGACCTGAGCCGAAGGCAGAGGCTTTAACCCACTGAGCCACCCAGGCTCCCCAAATGATTTTCTTAATGACCTTTTCTTTTCTCTAGCTTTTACTTTATGGTAAGAAACAACATGATATATACATATATATGTTTATATATCTATCTATACAGATAGATAGATAGATAGATAGATACAATGTTATGTATTGACCGTTTCTGTTATTGGTAAGGCTTCCAGTCAACTATAGGCTATCAGCATTTAAATTTTGGAGAGATGAAAGTTATATAGAAGATATCATGGATTGTTGCCACATTTTGGCTCTTGTGAATAAAGGTTCTGTGAACATTGGTATACAAATATCTGTTCTAGTCCCTGCTTTAAATTCTTTTGGGTATATACTTAGAAGCAGAATTGTTGGGTCATATGATAGCTCTATATTTGGTCGTTTGAGAATTGGACAAAGTGTTTTTCACAGTGGCTGCACCATTTAACATTCCCTTTAAAAATACCCGTAGAGGGGCGCCTGGGTGGCTCAGTGGGTTAAGCCACTGCCTTCGGCTCAGGTCATGATCTCAGGGTCCTGGGATCAAGCCCCGCATCGGGCTCTCTGCTCGGCAGGGAGCCTGCTTCCTCCTCTCTCTCTGCCTGCCTCTCTGCCTCCTTGTGATCTCTCTCTGTCAAATAAATAAATAAAATCTTAAAAAAAAAAATACCCGTAGAGTAGGATTGCAGTTTCTATTTGCCCTTTCCCAAAACTTATTTTCCATTTTTAAAAATTACAGTCATCCTAGGAGGGTTAATGAGGTATCTTTTAGTTTTAATTTCCATTTTCCTGATGAGTAATAATATTGAGTATCTTTTCATGTGCTTATTGACCATTTGTATATTTCTATTTTTGGAGAAATATCTACTTAAATTCTTTTTTTTTTCTTTTTTATTTTTAAAGATTTTATTTATTTGACAGAGATCACAAGTAGGCAGAGAGGCAGGCAGAGAGAGAGGAGGAGGCAGGTTCCCCGCTGAGCAGAGAGCCCGATGTGGGGCTCGATCCCAGGACACTGGGACCATAACCTGAGCCGAAGGCAGAGGCTTTAACCCACTGAGCCACCCAGGCGCCCCTCTACTTAAATTCTTTACTCATTTTTGAATTATGTTTTTTTTTTGTCGTTGAGTTTTAGGAGCTCCGTATATTCTGGACACTAATTCATTATCAAATAATAAATTTATAAATATTTTCTCCTATTTAGTAGTTTGAATTTTCATTCTGTTCATAGTGTTCTTTCTTGGATAAAGGTTTTAATTTTTATGAAGTCCCATTTATCTAATTTTTTTTTTTTTTTTTTTTAAAGATTTTATTTATTTATTTGACAGAGAGAGATCACAAGCAGGCAGAGAGGCAGGCAGAGAGAGAGGAGGAAGCAGGCTCCCTGCCGAGCAGAGAGCCCGATGCGGGCCTCGATCCCAGGACCCTGAGATCATGACCTGAGCCGAAGGCAGCGGCTTAACCCACTGAGCCACCCAGGCGCCCTTTTTTTTTTTTTTTTTTTTTTTAAAGATTTTATTTATTTATCTAATTTTTTTTTTTTTTTTTAAAGATTTTATTTATTTATTTGACAGAGAGAGATCACAAGTAGACAGAAGCAGGCAGAGAGAGAGAGAGAGAGAGGGAAGCAGGCTCCCTGCTGAGCAGAGAGCCCGATGCAGGACTCGATCCCAGGACCCTGAGATCATGACCTGAGCCGAAGGCAGTGGCTTAACCCACTGAGCCACCCAGGCGGCCTTATCTAATTTTTTTTGTTAGTTGCTTATACTTTTTATATTATATCCTTGAAGTTATTGCCAAATCCAATGCCAGGAATATTTTCTTCACTCTTTTCTTCTAAGAGTTTTACACTTTAAACTCTCGAACTTAGGTCTTTGATCCATTTTGAGTTAATTTTTGCTTATGAGGTAAGTTCCATTTTCATTCTTTTGCATAGGAATATCTAGCTTTCCCAGCAGTATCTCCAATATACCATTCTTTCTCCCATTGAATTGTCTAGCACCCCTGTTTAAAATCAATTAATCATATATGGGAGTTTATTTCTGGCCTCTCTATTCTATTCTATTGGTCTATTTATGTATTTATGATATTTTGCTGGTATCACATTTAATTATTTAGCAATATTAAGACTTCCTATCCATGAACATAGGATGCCTTTCCATTTACTTGTCTTCTTTAATTTCTCTCAGTAATATTTTGTAGTTTTATGTATAGAAGACTTTCAAATCCTTGGTCACATTTATTCCTGAGTCTTTATTTCTTTTAGATATTATTGTAAATGTATGTGCTTTCGTAATGTCATTTTTGAATTGTTTACTTTTGGTGTACATTTGACTTGAATAACATGAGGGGTTAGGGGTACTAACCTCTATGTATAACTCCCAACTCCTCTAAAGACTTTACTAATTGCTTGCTGTTAACTGGAAGTTTTGCCAATAACATAAGCAGTTGATTAACACATATTTTGTAGGTTGTGTGATATACTGTATTCTTAAAGTAAGCCAGAAGAAAGAAAACGTTATTAAGAAAATTATAAGGAAGTGAAAATACATTTATACTACTAGTATTTACTGAAAATATGCCTATGTGAGTTTCCCTGCACACTTCAAACCCATGTTTAAGTGCCAATAGTATAGTTAATTTTTGCATATTGGTGTTGTGTCCTAAAACTATGCTGAATTCCTTTATTAGCTTCAACAGATTTTTTATGGATTCTTTGGGAGTTTCTATATATAAAATCATGTCAAATATAAATGGAGAGATTACCTTTTTCTTTTAAATTTGGATGTCTTTTATATTTTTTTATGTTATTTCTCTGGCCAAAATTTCTAGTAAATTATTGACAAACAATAATGAAAGCCAGTATCTTTGTTTTGCTGCTGGTCTTAGGGAGAAAGCTTGCTGTCCTTCATTATTAAGTATGATGTTAGCTGTGGGTTTTTCATAAATACTCTATGCTGTTGGGCAATTTTTCCTTTATTCCTAGTTTTCTGAATGTTTTTAATATGAAACAGTGTTAGATTTTATCAAGTGACTTTTTTGCATTGAAATGGTCATGTGTTTGTTTTCCCTTATTCCATTACTGTGATGTTTTACAGTGTTTTATTTTTTTTGTGTGTTGAACCAGTCCTACCTTCCTGGGCTAAATCTCACTTGGCCACAGTAAAAAATCCTGTTGGATTCTATATAGTAATCTTTTGTTGGGGATGTTTGATTCTGTGTATGGTATATTAATCTGTGATTCCTTTGTCTTGTGATGTTTTTATGTGTCTTTGGTAGCATAATAATGTCGGCTTTGTAGAATGAATTCTGAAGTATTCCCTTTTTTTCTGTTCAGTTTTTGAAAGAGTTGAGAAGTTTTGTGAACGATTGGTGTCAATTTTTTTTTTTTTTTAAAGCAGTTTCCATGCCCAGTGTGGAACCCAACATGGGGCTTGAACTCATGACCCTGAGATCAAGATCTGAGCTGAAATCAAGAGTCAGATGCTTAAATGACTGAGCCACCCAGGTGCCCCCGGCAGTCTTATTTGAATATTTGGTAGAATTCACCTCTGAATCCATCAAGTCCAGGACTTTCCTTTCTTGGGAGTTTTTGGTTATTGATCCACAATCTCTTTGTTATATGTCTGTTGAGATTTCATATTTTTTCTTGAATCAATTTTGGGAATTTGTATATTTGGAGTAATTTGTCCTTGTTGTCTCATTACATAATTTGTTGGTGTACATTTTTCATAGTATTTTCTTATAATCACTTTTATCTTTGCAAGATCAGTAGTAATGTCCCTATTTTCATTTCTGGTTTTAATTATTTGTGTTTCCTTTCTGTTTTTCTCTATAAGTCTAGGTAAAAGCTTGTCAATTTTGTTTACCTTTTCAAAGAAACATCTTTTGTTTCCATCAATTTTTTTTCTATTGGTTTTTTATTCTCTATTTTGTTTATTTTTGCTCTACTCTTTTTTATTTCTTTTTCTATATTTGGGTTTAGAATGTTCTTATTTTTCTACTTCCTTAAGGTGTAAAGTTAGGGTTTTGATTTGGAATTTACTTCTTTTTTAACATAAGCATTTACAGCTATTAATTTTCCTATTACCAGTACTTTCTCTGCATCCTGTGTTTTGGTGTGTTGTGTTCCTTGATATATGATAAATTGCCTTCCTCTGTTGGTTTCATTTACAGCTATTACCCTCAACTAATGTCAGCTGACTGTGGTATTGGTTTTATAAATGTGTATGTGGATAAATTACATCATATATTGCTTCATCTGATCCAATTAAATGTTGGTCCATTAGTACAAATAGTCTTGGAGGCATTTTTGAAGCTCATTCTGACCCCAGTGGGGGCTCTTCTTAGCTCTCTCCCTTGTTCATTCTATTAAACTACTATCTAGTGTATGGTTTAAGTTATTTTTCTTGTGGATCTACCAACCTCCTCTTAATTTCCTATGGCAATAATATCCTTCATTTTTGATAGCATGCTTAGGCTTGAAATTCTGTTTTATTCCAAATAGACCTCTCCCCTGGGGAGACCTCTGTAGTCCTCTCTTAAGCAACCCCCCTGTCCCCCCTCACAAACTCTGTGCCAATTTTCTGAGGCTGGGGGTGGGACAATAGCCCACTTCTCTTGGGTGACACTCCAGGTTTTTTAGTTTCGCACTGGACAAGAGTGGTATCTACTGGTCATCCCAGCTTGCCTCTCCTAGCAGCCCTATGAGCAAGCTGGTTTGGAGCTAATGGAAGCCCAGTGTACCTCTCCTGCTGTGCCTGGGGTAAAGCTACCATTCTATGGGTGTGGGCTGAATGGAGAAAGGAAGTACCAGACTTCTCAGCTGCCCTTGTCTAGACTAATCTTTCTGCAACATGGAGTTGTAGGTGAATAGAATTCTTATGGAGAAACTGTAGCTCTGGATTGGAAGCTCAGGGAGAGGGAGCTTTGTATTCTTTGCTGCATTCACCAAGAGTAGAATTTCCATTGTGTTGAGTGTGAGGGAAGGAAGGGAGAGAGCAGGTCATGGCTCAAATGCTCCAGACTCTTGCTGTTTTAGTAGTTTTTCTTAAGTACATGTTTGTCTTTTTACTGAATGGCCTTGGGAGGACAATTTCTAATGGCATCAAATGGTTGTCCTTTATAATTTTCACTGGTTATGGCTATTTCTCTAGAGAAGGTCACTGTAGCTCCCTTACGATCCCCTTCCTATCACCTGTTCTTTTAACTACATACTCTGTTGCCTTTTGGGGAGACAATAAGAATTTTCTGCTTTTCCCTTAATCAAAATTAGTAGATTAAATAAGGTTTAGCATGTTTAGGATTTCTGGGAAAAAAACAAAAGGGAATTCTGATTGTAGTAGAAATATTTAAAGGAATTTTCATTTTCAAAGTACTTTTTTGTTCTTTATATATTTGTCTAGTCTCCGTCTTAAGCTATTTTAACACACAAACCACTTAATGTGTTTTAAACTGAATTGGTACATGTTCATCGTATTGGGATTGGGATTTGTTGTAAGACGCACAAAACCCGAAATAATACTGGCTTAAACATGACAAAATTTTTATTTTTTTTCTTATGTAAATTATAGGATTAGATAAGCATTCTGGCAGCCCTGTGATCAACCAGGAAATAGTCTCTTTCTGTGTTTTGCATCTGAATTCTCAACACTTCTACATCATAGTCCAAAAGGGTTGTTCCAGCTATAGACATCATGGATACGTTGTAGCCAGCTGGAAAGAGGAAGTAGTTGGAGGACATTTCTATTTTCATCCTGTTGGACAGAACTTAGTCATGAGGCCAGACCTCATGGTGGCAGGGTAGTATGGAAAATACTCCCCCCCCCCCCCCCCCCCATGATGACCATGTTACTAGCTACAAAGTAGAGGTTCTGTTTTTAAGAGGGAGGTAGAGAAAATATTGGGGAAGAACTGGTCTCTGCCGTGGTCAATTGAACTAGTGTCATTTTTCTTTTCTGATGAGACTCTCATCAGTCAATTAAGACAAAGCAATCCATTTCCCCTACTTTTAGATAGAACACAAATTTGGAACTGAGATTCTTAAAGCATTTCATGGCAAATATAAAATATTTAATTACTTCAATTCTTCAAAGAGTGGGGCATCCATAAATACCCTGGGGCGAGTTGCTGGATTAATCAGCAGCCAACACGTATAATTGCCTGGCTCAATTGCAAGTGCACATATGTGTTAGAGGAACAAGATTAATATGCATGAAGCAAGTAGAAAACAGTAGAAAAGTATATTTCTTTGACCTTTGCCTAAAACTGTCATCACTTTATTAACCATTTATATGTATCCTATATCTTGTCTCTGAATTCTTTTGAATTTGGGGGCCACACATGATTCATCAGTTTGACATCTTCAGTACTCACCGTAGTGTTTTGTTTTGTCTTCTTTTTTTTTTTTTTTAAAGATTTATTCATTTATTTTAGACCAAGAACACATGATCATGAGTTGGGGGAGGGGCAGAGGGAGAGAACCTTCAAGCAGACCCCTGCTGAGAGTAGAGCCCTTGGTGTGGCATTCCTCAGTCCCACGACTTGTGAGATTGCAGCCTGAGCCAATCAACTGACTGAGCCACCCAGGCACCCCTGAAGAAAGTGATACATAGAAGGTGATCAATATGTGTTCCAAGTCAAGTCCTAGCTCCAGAATCTTCTCTAAGCCCTCTCTCTTCCTTATTCTTTATATCCCAGTTCATCAGCAAGTTTGGTTGTTGTAGCTATAAAATATATCTAGAATTCAGGTTCCTTTCTTCATCTCTATTCTTGGCACCGAGACTAAGCCACCATTTTCCCTAACATTGGACTTTTGCAGTAGTCGTCTAATTGATTTTCCCATTTTTATTCTTTCTTACAATCGATTTTTTTCACAGTCGCTAGAGTTCTGTTTTAAACATGTAAGTCCAATAATGTCACTGCCCTGCTTGAAAATACTCTAATAACATCCGAATATACATAGAATGAAACAGAAACTCCTTACCATAATTCGGCGCCTGGGCGCTTCTCCATCTCAATCCTGTACTACTTTTCCCTCACATCCAGCTGCAGTGACCTTCTTTCAGTTTCAAGACCATGCCTAGTTCATTTGCACAATAAGACTTTGCACTTGATCTTCCCTCTGCCTGGAATGCTTTTACTGTACCTATATGTATGTTTGGCTGGCTCTTACGTCACTTTTTCTTTGAACCCATTTGTGACCACACAGTTTAAATTAGCCACACCTCCAATTCAAATTCTGTCGTGTCACTTTATCTTTTTTCTCACAGTATTTATCACTATTTGAAATATTGTTGTTTATTCATTTGTCCCTTACATCTGCCCCTATATTAAAAATAGGCTCCATGAGACCAGGAACGTCATCTGCCTTGTGGAGTGTTGCATTCCTGATATGTAGGAAAAAGTGCCTTACATACAGTAGGTCTTCAATCGACGTTAATTGGATGGGTGTTTAATGAATTAAATGCATTGGACATTTCTTATAGTATTGCCTATGTTCTCATTGCTTGGGTTCCCTTGGATGCAGGCTCTGATATATGGCATTTAGACTATAGGTTGTTTATTTAGGAATACCCTTTGGATCAATACCTGTGCAAGGGAAATGAAGGAAGTAAGAGTGGATAGAGGGAGAATTGAGCTATAATTCAGCAGTACCTTTTGTTATCCCCACAAGGATATCTGGAGCAAGAAGGTCCTTCAGAATTTTCCTGAGTTTGGCCAGAATGGCCAGATCCTTACCCCTTCATCAATCAGTCTTTGGATGTGGGCTGCTCTAAGATGGATCATGGACTTTGGACAAGATGGGTCTTTGCAATTTAGGTGACCCTCGAAGGGTCAAATAGCTGTTTGCACAGTTGCTGAAGCAATTAGAACAGTAGATATTTCATTGGAGTGCATCACAGGGTCTACCCCTTGTCTTAGATTCACGTTTTCAAATGTGTTTTGTTTGCAGATTTTCTTTTCAGGATTTATAGCTGTCTCTTCCAGGAGTGAATTTAGAAGGCAAAGTTTATTGGTAAAAATTACAGCTCCCACAACTGTAGATGATCTCAGTGCTTTCAGTGACTCTTTTCATTTCCCCACCAGGGTTAATTCTAGATTTCCTTCAACCTCAGTATCCCTAGTGTTCTTGGTGTCTTACCTGGGGAGCCATATCCTCTCCCCTCAGGGGGGCTTTGGTGTTATTTAAATGTGTTCAGCTCTGTGTATTCTTTCTAAATGCTTCACTCCTTTTCAAATTGTGATAAAGTGCCTCAGTGGTTAGGTAAGGTCATGTTTGCCCTTTAGCAGGCAGAGTAAAATCACCTGAATGTGTTTTCTTCGCACTCTGGCAGCAGGTGCAGCCTTGGAATTGAAATCTAAATGTGTCATTGAAACAAATTAATGGTTGATGAATTTTTTATAGGAATGTTTTCAGGTGCTGAAAGAGAACTGCCCATGGCCCCTTTCCCAGCATAATAAGTCAGAGAGAAAGTATACAAACTCTAAACTAGCACTGACAAAATCTGCACAGCTGAATTGGAGACTTTACTTAAACTCTGACCCTAGGGAAGGCAGAGTAACTCAAAAAGGCTTTCACTCACATGTTTCTAAATTCTTAAACATTTGTTCCTCCTGGCCTCTAGTAGCTTTTTGCTACTTGAAAATTACAACTCTTTTCCTTATAGAAATTTTTCTCATTTCTTTTTGGGAATTATCCTGTTTCATTTTGTGTGTGTGTGTATGTGCGTGTGTGTTGTATAGAGAGCTTGAACGAGGTCTTTTCTTGGTTTCTGGGTGTCAGCATCATGTAAGCCATAGGAAAAACTAGGGTTACTTAATCGGTGACTTTGGGCTGTTAGACACCAGAAGGAAAAGTGGACCCACGGACAGACCCACAGCAACATTAAGGCATCTTGTATTACATCCTAAATCACACGCACTTTTTTTTGAAATTAACATATAATGTATTATTTGCCCCAGAGGTACAGGTCTGTACATCATGCTTACATAATTCACAGCATTCCCCATAGCACATACCCTCCCCACTGTCCATCACCCCGCCACTCTATCCCTACCCCAGCTCCCCTCCAGCAACCCTCAGTTTGTTTTGTCTGATTAAGAGTCTCTTATGGTCTCCCTCCCGATCCCATCTTAGTTTCATTTTTTCCCTCCCTACCCTACACAAACCCCCCACCTGCCCTGCCTCTCAAATTCCTCATATCAGAGAGATCACATGATAATTGTCTTTCTCTGATTGACTTATTTTGCTCAGCATAATACCCTCTAGTTCCAAGTGGTAAAATTTCATTTTTTTAAAAAAGATTTATTTGTCAGAGAGAGAGAGAGAGAGAGAGAGAGAGAGAGCGAACACGTGCACACAAGCAGGCAGAGGTGGAGAGAGAAGTAGGCTCCCTGCTGAGCAGGGAGCCCTATGTGGGACTCGATCTCAGGACCCCAGGATCATGACCTGAACCAAAGGCAGTGGCTTAACCCACCGAGCCACCCAGGTGTCCCTCCTTTTTTTTTTTTTTTTTTTTTTTTTTTTTTTTTTTTTTTTGTTGGCTGCACAGTATTACATTGTGTATATATGTATATACACCACATCTTCTTTCTCCATTCATCTGTTGATGGACATCTAGGTTCTTTCCATAGTTTGGCTATTGTGGACATTGCTGCTATAAGCATTTGGGTACATGTGCCCCTTCGGATTCCTACATTTGTATCTCTTGTATTTTTTATTTTATATATTTTTTTGTATTAATGCATTTTTGTATTTTGTATTTCTATATTCTAACTGCCCAGTAGTACGATTGCTCGGTTGTAGGGTATCTCTAATTTTCAACTTTTTGAGAAACCTCCATACTATTTTTCAGAGTGGCTTCACCAGCTTGCATGCCCACCAAGAGTATAGGAAGGTCCCCTTTCTCTGCATCCTCGCCAACACCTGTCATTTCCTGACTTGTTAATTTTACTATTCTTACTGGTTGTGAGGTGGTATCTCACTGTGGTTTTGATTTGTATTTCCCTGACCCCGAGTGATGTGGAGTACTTTTTCATGTGTCTGTTGGCCATCTGTATGTCTTCTTGGCAGAAATGTCTGTTCATGTCTTCTGCTCATTTCTTGATTGAATTATTTGTTCTTTGGGTGTTGCGTTTCATAAGTTCTTTATAGATTTTGGCTACTAGTCTTTTATCTGATATGTCATTTGCCAATATCTTCTCCCATTCTGTCAGTTGTCTTTTGGTTTTGTTAACTGTTTCCTTTGCTGTGCCAAAGCTTTTGATCTCGATGAAGTTCCAGTAGTTCATTTTTGCCCTTGATTCCCTTGCCTTTGGTGATGTTTCTAGGAAGAACTTGCTGTGGCTGAGGTCGAAGAGGTTGCTGCCTGTGTTCTCCTCTAGGATTTTGATGGATTCCTTTCTCACATTGAGGTCTTTCATCTATTTTGAGTCTTTTTTTTACGTGTGGTATAAGGAAACGGTCCAGTTTCATTCTTCTGCATGTGGCTGTCCAATTTTCGCAACGCCGTTTGTTGAGGACACTTTTTTCCATTGGACATTCTTTCCTGCTTTGTTGAAGATTAGTTGACCATAGAGTTGAGGGTCCATTTCTGAGTTCTCTATTCTGTTCCATTGACTTATGTGTCTTTTTGTGCCGATACCATACTATCTTGATGACAGCTTTGTAATAGAGCTTGATGTCTGGAATTGTCATGCTACCAATTTTGCTTTTCTTTTTCAACATTCCTCTGCCTACTCAGGGTCTTTTCTGGTTCCATGTAAATTTTAGGATTATTTGTTTCATTTCTTTGGAAAAAATGGGTGGGATTTTGATAGGGATTGCATTAAATGTGTAGATTGCTTTAGGTAGCATAGACGTTATCACAGTACTTGTTCTCCAAATTCATGAACATGGAATGTTTTTCCATTTCTTATCTTCCTCAATTTCTTCCATGAGCACCATATAGTTTTCTGAGTAAGGATTCTTTGCCGCTTTGGTTAGGTTTATTCCTAGGTATCTTATGGTTTTGGGTGCAATTGTAAATGGGATTGACTCCCTAATTTCTCTTTATTCTGTCTTACTATTGGTGTATAGAAATGCAACTTATGTCTGTGCATTAATTTTTATATCCTGACACTTTCCTGAATTCCTGTATGAGTTCTAGCAGTTTTGGAGTCTTTTGGGTTTTCCACATAAATTATCATATTATTTGCCAAGAGTGAGAGTTTGATTTCTTTCTGATTTGGTTGCCTTTTCTTTCTTTTTGTTGTCTGATTGCTGAGGCTAGGAGTTGTAGTAATATGTTGAATAGCAGTGGTGATAGTGGACATCCGTGCCATGTTCCTGACCTTAGGGGAAACGCTCTCAGTTTTTCCCCATTGAGAATGATATTCGCTGTGGGTTTTTCTTAGATGGTTTTGATGATATTGTGGTATGTGCCCTCTATGCCTACACTGTGAAGAATTTTGATCAAGAAAGGATGTTGTACTTTGTCAAATGCTTTTTCAGCATCTATGGAGAGTATCATATGGTTCTTTTTTCTTTCTTTTATTAATGTATTGTATCACATTGATTTGCAGATGTTGAACCAAATTTGCAGCCCAGGAATAAATACCACTTGGTCGTAGTGAATAATCCTTTTAATGTACTGTTGGATCCTATTGGATAGTATTTTGGTGATAATTTTTGCATCCATGTTCATCAATGATTTTGGTCTGTAATTCTCCTTTTTGATGGGGTCTTTGTCTGGTTTTGGGATGAAGGTAATGCTGGCCTCATAAAATGAGTTTGGAAGTTTTCCTTCCATTTCTATTTTTTGGAATAATTTCGGGAGAATATTAATTTTTCTATAAATGGTTGAATTCCCATGGGAAGCCATCTGGCCCTGGGCTCTTGTTCATTGGGAGATTGTTAATGACTGCTTCAATCCACTTACTGGTTGTGGGTCTGTTCAGGTTTTTTATTTCCTTCTGGTTCAGTTTTGGTACTTTATGTGTCTCTAGGAATGCATCTACTTCTTCCAGATTGTCAAATTTTTTAGTGTATAGTTGCTCATAATATGTTCTTACAATTATATTTCTTTGGTGTTTGTTATCATCTCTCCTCTTCCTTCATGATTTTATTAATTTGGGTCCTTTCTCTAAGTCTGGCCAGGGGTTTATCAATCTTATTCATTCTTTCAAAGCATTAGCTCCTAGTTTCGTTGATCTGTTCTACTGTTCTTTTGGTTTCTATTTCATTGATTTCTGCTCTGATCTTTATTAGTTCTCTTGTCCTGCTGGGTTTAGGCTTTCTTTGCTGTTCTTTCTCCAGTTGCTTTAGGTGTAGGGTTAGGTTGTGTACTTGACACCTTTCTTGAGAAAGGCTTGTATCGCTATATACTTTCCTTGCAGGACCACCTTTGCTGTGTCCCAAAGATTTTGAAAAGTTGTGTTTTCATTTTTATTTGTTAAAAAGGATTCAATGAAATGAGACTGAAGGAGTTCAGTGAGGGTGTGTATATGTAGAAGGAGAGGAGAAAAAAGTTCAGAAGTGACTCCTGGGGCATTTAAGCATATGGAAATTGGGAAGAGGAAGGAGAGCCAAAACTGAGGAAGAGAAATCAGTGCTGAAGTAGGAAAATGGCAACTGTGTTGCTCTGAAATCCAGGTAAGGTGGCATTTCAAGTGTTTAAAAAAAGGTGTTAAAGTGTTAAAAAAATGTTAAATACTACTACTACTCAGATAAGGTGAGGACTGATAATATACCATTGGATTAACATTAAGCAGATTATACTTGACCTTGTCAAGGGTAGTGTTGTAAATTGATGAGGGCAGAAGCTTCCCTGGAGCAGATTTTAGGGAATACATATAAATAAGTGATATAGATTCATACAGGCATCCATGTTCAGATCTCATGTTCTTAATCATTATTAGGTGTATTTTTTTCTTTCTTAAAAACATTTTATTCATTTATTTGACAGAGCAAGAGCACACAAGTAGGCAGCCAGGCAGGCAGAGGGAAAAGGAGAAGCAGGCTCCCCGCTGAGCAGGGAGCTGAACGTGGGAGTCAATCCCAGGCCCTGGGATTATGACCTGAGTTGAAGGTGGATGCTTAACCGACTGTGCCACCCAGACACCCCCAGGTGTATGTTTTTCAACAGATTATGCCAGACTGTTTCCTCATAATGATTTTACTCTGTCCATTTTCCTCCAATAAGATGAGAATCCTTTTCTTTATGTTTTAGTAACATGGGAAACTTCAGGTGTCATTAGAAGCCCGTGTGGCCCACAGCTAACATAATACTCAGTGGTGAAAAGCCAAATGCTTTTCCTAAAAGATAACCAGCAAGGATGCCCACTCACCTTTACTCAACACAGTTTTGGAAGTCCTACTCACAGTAGTTAGTCAGGAAAAAGAATTAGATGGTATCCAAAGCATAAAGAATGACAGATGATATGGCATTTTATATAGAAAACTAAGGATTCCACCACAAAACTATTAGAACTAATAAATGAATTTAGTAAAATCACAGGATACAAAATTAGCATATAGAAATCATTTGCATTTCTATATTCTTCAATAATGAGGTATCAGAAAGAGAAATTAAGAAGACAATCCCATTTATGATTGCATCAAAAGGAATAAAATATCCAGGCATAAATTTAACAAAGGAAGTTAAGGATTTATACTCTGAAAATTTTAGGGCATTGAGTAAACCTACTGGAGACAACTCAAATAATTTATAAGATATACAAGCTCATCGATTGGAAGAATTAATATTGTTAAAATGACCATACTACTCAGATTCAATGCATTTCTCATCTAAGTACTGAGCATTTTTCTCAGAACTAAGAGAAAGCATCTTACAATTTGTGGAGCACCACCAAAGACCCTAAATAGCCAAAGCCATCTTGGGGAAGAACAACAAAGCTAGGAGGTATCATTTTTCTTAAATTCAGATAATGCTGCAAAGCTACATTCATCAAAAAGGTATGGTTCTGGTTGGAAAACAGACATATAGATCAATGGCATAGAAAAGGGTTGCCTAGAAATAAACCCACATATATCTGATCAATACACAATGAGGAAAAGGTACTTTTCAGTAAATGGTGTTGGGAAAATTAGCGAACTCCATGGAAAAGAATGAAAATAGAGTACTTTCTTATATATAATAATAAAGTAAAAATTGATTAAGTCTTGAGTGTAAGATGTGACACCATAAAATAAATTCTTCATGGATTATAGTCTTAATTGTAAGACCTGAAACTATAAAACTGCTAGAACAGAACAGAAGCAGTAATCTCTTATGACCTTGGTCTTAGCAATAATTTCTTAGACAAGTTTCTGCAGGCAAGGGCCACAAAAGGTAATGTAAGCAAATGGGATTATGTCAAACTAACAAGATTTTGCACAGTGAAGGAAATCATCAAGAAAATGAACAGGCAACCTAGTGGATGGGGGAAGATATTTTCAAATGATTTATCTGATAAGGCATTAATATTCTTTTTTTTTTCTTTTAAAGATTTTATTTATTTATTTGACAGACAGAGATCACAAGTAGACGGAGAGGCAGGCAGAGAGAGAGGAGGAAGCAGGCTCCCTGCTGAGCAGAGAGCCCGATGCGGGGCTCGATCCCAGGACCCTGAGATCATGACCTGAGCCGAAGGCAGCGGCTTAACCCACTGAGCCACCCAGGCGCCCCTAATATTCTAAATATATAAGGAACTTATACAACTTAATATGAAATGAACAAACAGCTCAATTAGAAGATGGGTAGAGGCCTTGAATAGACTTTTTTTTTTTTTTTTGTAAAGAAGACCTACAGATGAATAACAGAGACATGAACTGATGCTCAACATTACCAATCACTAGGATAATGCAAATCAAAATTACAATGAGATATCACCTCATGCCTGTCAGAATGGCTAGTGTCAAAAAGACAAGAAATACCAAGTATTGGTGAAGAAAATGTGTGTAGTAAAGGAAAACGCTGTAGACTGTTAATGGGAATGTAAATTGTTGCAGCCACTGTGGCAAAAAGTATGGAGGTTTCCAAAAAATTCAAACTAGAACTACCATATGATCCAGAGAATCCAGTTTTGGGTATTTATCTCAACAAAATGAAAATTATAATTCAAAGTGATATGCACCCCTATGTTCATTGCAGGTTAATTTATAATAGCCAATATATGAAAGCAATATTAGTGTCCATCTGTAGATACATGAATAAAGAAGAATCTGGAATATTACTTAGCCATAAAAAACAATGAAACCTTGCCATTTGTGACAACATGGATAAACCTATAGGGTCTTATGGTAAGGGAAGCAGTCAGATCAACACAAATATGGTATCATTTCACTTAATATGTGGAATCTAAAATGAAGGAAATGAACAGAACAGAGACTCATAGATATATGAAACGTAATAAATATATTTATACTTTACTGTGCCAAATGTTTCACTGTTAGGCTGAGTGCTTTTTCTCATAAAATTTTATTCTTTATTTTGTGTCTTCCAAAGTAATTTATAAATAGCTCTTGGTTAAGTGCCCAGAATTTTACTTATTCGTGTTCTAAGTGCTTAATAAATCCCCTTTTGCCAGTTAGAGGACAACACACCTTTGAACAGAGTTTGTACTTTCCAAAACACATTTTGGGTGTGTGTTCTGTTATGGTGATAGACTTTTCCAGAATGTGGTACTCATTATGTTTTTTTTTTTGATTCGAATTTGAAGCATAACAAAAGTTTTGTGATGTTTATAAAGTTAAAGAACATAAAGAAGTAGAATTTGTTTCTCAATTATATGGCTGATTTTTATAATATTTCATGTATTTTGATCTTTTCGATGGTTACAAAATTGTGTTTCTTTAGCTTGTTGATGTTTCACTGTAATGCGCACATGTTGAGTAGAGGTGGAGATGTGCTTTTGAACTTGCTGATTCAAGTACTGCGTGGTTTTTAATGTATCCAAATGCCATGGCCTGTCCTTGATTCCCAGTTTATGTCAATGCATGAAGGTTATTCATATACATGTGCTCTAGCAGGTAATGGAGTGTCCATCTCAGCAGATGTCAATTAGACATTCCTGGGTCAACTGGGCTATAAAGGCATCCAATCTTTCATAATATAAAACTGTAATCAGTTGGATGGATCAACCCAAGTTCCAGAGCTATAAATCTAGTTAGAAATGCCTTCTCAGTACCAGATGGCCACTTCTGGAAAGGCAATGGGGAATCTCCTTCTGTGATGACCAGAGGGCACTTCATAGGTCCTTCTGAGGTAGATGTCAGTTATGTGATCCATAGAATCCCCAGGAGATAGTAGTGACAGAAAACCTGATGTCTTTAACTAGCATCTGTAAAATTACTGGTAATCAGTAGTGACTTTATGCCTAACGGGAGTTAATGGAAACCGTGAAAGAAAATTCCTGCTCTCGAAACCTTCCCACTGTGGTTCATTTGATGCCTGCATCCTTGTCAGTTTTGAGTCATGACTTGGGTGGTTGGGTTACTGCCACTTTTGGGAATTTACTTGATTATGTATGTAGTGCTGGGAAGGGCAACACTTAGCAACATTATCAGTCATGACCGCCTTTGCGTGGATGTTTTTGTTGCTGTTGTTGCTTTTAATTAGACCTGTATTTTGGCCAACAGGTGTAGGATGTCTGAGGAAATGTGGCACTGAATAGGGACTTATTCTGGAACAAGAGGAATATATCTCAGTGTTGATATTGCTTAGCACTGGCAGTACCTACGTTGAAGAGTCCAAATAGCCCTGGACTGGGAGTTGGAAAACTGTTTTCTTTGAAGTTCTGTTTCTGCCACTAATTAGCATTATGACCTCCAGCAAATCCCTTTGTTCCTCTGGGGCCATGTTCACCTTTTTGCAAAATGAGTGATTTTAGTTTGGGAGTTCTCAGACTTCAAGATGTGTAAGACGTGTGCAAAGGAATGTGTTAAAAAGGCAGATTTTTTTGGGTACCTGGGTGGCTCAGTTGGTTAAGCAACTGCCTTTGGCTCAGGTCATGATCCTGGAGTCCCAGGATCAAGTCCCACATCGGGCCCTCTTTTCAGCAGGGAGTCAGCTTCTCCCTCTGCCCCTCGCCCGTCTGATGCTCTCTCTCTCAAATAAATAAGATCTTTAAAAAAAATGCAGAATTTTTGGTTGTCATTCATTTCTTTATCCTTGGATTCAGTAAGTTTAGATGAGGGCAAGGAATCTTAGTATTAAGAAGTAACTTGAAGGGTGTATATAGTTGAAGGATCATTCTTTGAGAAACTAGATTCGATGATTTCTGAGGTCTTTTCCAGCTCTAAAAATTCTTTCTGGTGGCTTTACCTTTGTAACAAACCATTTGTATGCCTCAGTTTTCCATCTCTGTTCCACTTTCTTTGCTCATTTTCTTCCCCTTCCTCCCACCTTTCCCCCTTGGCCCACCCCCTCATCCACAAGGCATAATTTCGCTCCAGTGGGGATGGGACTGATTTGGTGAGCACTGACTCTGAAAGTAATTACTACATGGGCTCTCTCTTGGCACTTGGGGAGAGACAGGGACAGCTAAGCCACGTTCCTTGTTTTTGGGTGGAGAAATACTATATTCGCCTCCTAGTCATGTGTGACAGATGGGATGTATGTTTTGAGAAAGCTATAAACTAGGGGTGGGATGAGTCCTAGAGCCAAGGACAGAGGTGGAGGGACTTCTGATGTATGCTTACTAAACGCTGCTGGTCTTATATCTTCTGACTTGTGGTCGGACTTGTGATCTTCTGACTTGTACTTGGAAGGACTGATTGAACACAACTAGTAAGAAATGCTACTCGTATCTGAGGTGGCCGTTTAAATCAGTTGTAGACCCATTTGTACTCAGTCTGGCTGCACATTAGAATCCCCTGGGTGGCCTATAAGAATTCACAGCCTGGCCTTTCAATACACTAGTTAAATTCAAGTCTGAGAGTGAATGTTGGCATCAGCTTCTGTTTAAAAAAAAAAAAAAAAAAAAAAAGTGTACCAGGTGATGTAATGTGCAACCAAAGTTGGGAACCACTGCCGTAGGAGCTTACTTGTAGAAATGAGAGATAAGACTGAAGTAACTGGTTTTCTAGTAAGTTGTTAAGCTGCAGACTTGTACTGTCCTGATAAAGCAGGCCTGAACGTTTGTTTTTGAAGTTCCCTCCCTCCTTCTGTCCTGATCTGTGGGTTATAACTTCACTTAAAAAGCATGTGCCTAGGGGCGCCTGGGTGGCTCAGTGGGTTAAAGCCTCTGCCTTTGGCTCAGGTCATGATCCCAGTGTCCTGGGATGGAGCAGGGCTCTCTGCTCGGCGGGGAGCCTGCTTCTCCCCTCTCTCTCTCTGCCTGCCTCTCTGCCTACTTGTGATCTGTCTGTCAAATAAATAAAATCTTTGGGGAAAAAAAAACAAACCAAAGCATGTGCTTATAATGCCAACTTCCCTCTACATACCTAGATTCTCTTGCCTGGGTGTCCTTATACCTATGCTCAGTTCTCTGTTCCCACCAGTGGTATAGAATACTCAGTTTTAGTGTTTGGGTAACCTGGATTTGCTTTAAAGAAATCAGGAAGGCTTTGGCCTTTATTGTAGTTGGAGGCTTTGAGTCCTCTTGCTGATACTGTCTAAATTTTAGCTTTTGCATGTCCTACGAATTCCAGCAATAAAACTAACAATGTAGAGTTAATATGGCTGCTGCTGGGGAGGGTGGTTCTGGACGTGACTGTTTGCAGGAACCCCAGGTATGGGGTCCCAGGGCTCTTAACCAGTTCTGAGCCAACAGTGAAGCCGGAAGGGGACCCTCTGGGAAAAGAAGCTTTTGATCCAGTGTTCACCAAGTACCCCCACCTGGAGCTTGTAGCTGTAGCCAGGAAAGAGCAGGATTGGGGGTCAAACATGGCTTTCTCCTGAGTTGTGAGTTGTAAAGACTCTGCATCACGTAGAACACTTGTTGAGTACTGCGGTGGCTAGGTTGTGGTGTTAGCATCCACTCGGAATGGGCTCTTAAAAAGCACCTTCACGGCACCAAAAAAGTGGCGGCCTGTGAGAGTAAAGGACTAGTACTGGCAGATCCATGTTTTGAGGCAGGAATCCACTTCATGGTCTCCCAACCGACTCCTTGGGAGGCAGCCTCTAGTACTCCATGAAATGACTACAGAGGGCTCTGACAGAAGGTGGTGTGGTGTTGCAGGAGCCTCAGAGAATCTGTGAATGAAATGGAAGCATTGTTCCAAATGTGTAAATATAAAGCTTTGAGCTGTTGCATCCTTCAGGCGAGAGCATCTGGAAGAACAGCCAGCTTGGAAGTTTTATACAATCGTGTAACAGTGCAACGGTATTACAAGTTATGGCCATCCCCTCCTCCTCTTGAGTGTCTGTGTGTTTAAATCAAGAGCTAAATTCCTCCCTTTTCTTGGACCTGAGAGAAAGCGGTATCTGAGAAAAGCTGTTGCCAATTATAATTAACTTCTGAAGGACAAATTAAATGCCGTTTATAAGTTAAATAATAAATGCATGTTATGAACAACAATTAAAAAAACCCCAAATCTGTGAAATGAAAATCTTCTCTGATTTAGCTCGAGTCTTACTCATTTTCTTCTAATGCTCATTTCTAGTTACCCACAGAGCCACTGTGGTCTACATTGACTGGTATCCTGTTCTATGCGACTGTTGAGCTTGCCCCTTTCTGTCCTGTCTTTGGAAACAACAGGATCTCTGGGATGCTCAGTTTCTTTTCTTGCTTCCAGCAGTGAAGTGGTCAGATTTGCTTTCCTTTCTGGTAAAGATTATGTAAACAGTTTGCATTACACAGTGAGCTTTTGAATCCATTCTCTCATTTGATCCCTACAGCAAATCTGTACAGTAGTCCTGGCCTGAGGTATTAGCACTATTTTTTCTTTTCTTCTTTTTAAAAGAAGATTTGTTTAGTTATTTGACAAAACAAAAGATGTTTTGTTTAGTTATTTGACAGAGAGAGATCACAAGTAGGCAGAGAGGCAGGCAGAAAGAGGAGAGGAGGGAGCAGTCTCCCCGCTGAGCAGAGAGCCAGATGCGGGGCTCCATCCCAGGACCCTGGGATCATGACCTGAGCCGAAGGCAGAGGCTTTAACCCTCTGAGCCACCCAGGGGCCCCGAGTCTCAATTTTCTTAACAAATAACGAGGATAATAATACTTCCTTCTTATGTCCTTTGTGTGATATGAACATATAAAGTATCAATGTGTAAATTATAAAGCATTTTACAAATTATGTTTTATTGGGCTTTTCTAGCAATTTCCTTAACATAGCAAACAAGTTCCTTTAGGACCCTAAGGTTTTTGTTAATGGTTTTGAGCTACCTTTTCTGGGTTACCCAGTCAAATTTTAACAAGGATATTCAATACCTTTAACCTAATAGAGTAATTCCTGTGATGGGAATTTTAAGAATCTGGTAGGCCTGATAGGGACAGATTTTTATGTGGGGTTGGAAGAAGGAAAAGATTTTTAGGTCTTCCCTGTTCACTTTCTTTCTTTGCAACACGATTCACCTTAACTCTTTGTTCTTTCTTTGTAACTTCTACTTCTGCTGAGTTAAGGATATTGGTCAGTATTGTCAGTACATCATGATGATTGGCCTGAAACGATTTAAGAGTCCATGTGATTGACTTCTGGAAAGATTCTCACTATAAGTCTCCCATTTTGGAGCTCATTAGGCAGCAGATCTCTACTGTGCAGGTAATGTTGAATTTAAACAAAGCGTTCCTTTGCTTGTTGATGTTCTGTGACTGGGAGACTGATGCCAGGGAGGTGAAAGGTGAGGGTTAAATAGTGCATGGAAGCCCACATTTAAAAAAGCTGGGGCTAAAGCAGAAGGTGTCTGATTCATATGGAAACTTGCCCCCAGGGTCCCTTTTGTCAAAATCTGTCAACAAGAGGCTTTTGCAGAGTTATAAGACCCTGAGGTTGGTGTCTTTCTAGGCATTTTCTTGTCAGAGCCATCATTCCAGAAAATTATAGAGTGTGGATTGAAACTAAGATTATAGGTTTAAACAGCCCTTGCCTGTCTCCAACTAGGGACAGCCTAAGCAATGCCCAGAAGCTAAATTTGGTCTCAGTCATTATGAAAATTGAAAGTAATGCTTACAATTAAGAGTTTGAAAACAGCCTTTAATTTAACTTCCATAAAACACTGATGGAGTGGGAGGGTGTAATGGCTAAGGGCTCAAAGGGGGCAGGGGGGTGGCTATATTAAAGATGAGTAGAGGCTTTTAAAGCTTTGTTACTAGTTTCAGTGTGGTTCAAGGGTCTTCGGAATCTCAGAGCACTGGGATTTGTTGGTTGTTTCTAGTCCTGTGAAATGGAGGATTCAACATCTTTGTAGCCAGAATCCTGAGAATTAACGGCCTAGAAAGGCAAAATGGGTGCTAGGATTTTAGATAGGTAAGGTGGACTTTAAATATAAAGAAATAAAAGAGACTGAATTTCAGAGATAGGGATATTTTGGAAGGATCGAAGAAATTGAAAATAAAGATAGAAACTCATGTTTTAGCCTGAAATGTAAAATGAAATGAAGAGTTAACATAGAGTGCAGATGGGACCAAATTGGAAGAGAAAAGCATAACACAACAAAACAAAACATTGGAATACATCCTATAACTCCCTGTTCAGGGGGAGAATCACAGCTGCCCAAGAAATCATAGAAATCCTGGACCTCCTAATCTCTCCCTCATTTGGAAGAGCCAGGGCTAAAGGGGAACTTAGCAAGACTCGATTATGTAGAGAACATCCTTCTGAGGAGACGCTTGTTCCAGTCTGGCCATTCATGGACTGGTTTCACCAGATAAAGGAAGTAGAGTCAAAGTGCCTTAGAGCATCTATGTGTGTGTGTTTGGGATGGAGGGAGAAAGAAGACAAAGCATCTAAAATCTTGCCACCCTGAGATAAACCACTTAGGATGATCACTCTTTTCTGTGTTTCATTATGTGTATATACATATGTTACTTTCCGTAGACAGCATCGGAGTCTAAAGGGACTTTTGACAACCCTCTTATAGTTCCCCATGATACCCAAAGTTAAGAGCCTGGTGGATATAATTTTATACATTTCTCTACATTTCCTTCATCTGCTTCAAACACACACAGGTTTTATTTGGTCAATATTGTATAAGATTGGTTATAATGTTAGACATTTTTCTTTATTATTTACTGATTTATTTATGTACTTACCTATCAGTCAATACCTAGTGGATTTGGTGAGATCTCCACAGTTCTCTTAATGACAGTGTAATAACTTATAATCGGAATGTATCTGACTTTATTCAGTCACTTCCATATTAATGGGCATTCATTGTATTTCAGTTTTTTTTGCCATCACCATTTGTGTTGAAGTTATTATTCTTGTATTGGTTTAAGCTGTAAGAAATAACTGATTTTTGTAGACCAAAACAGCCAACCATCAACAGCAAAATTATACTAGCTTATAATAGTAAACTGGCAATTGTGTTGGGATTTGAGAACGTGGAAAATAAAATCACTTTTGCGTTCAAATTTAAGCTCTCCTGGAATGTAGAGAAAAAGAGCAAGGAGATACAAAGAATGAGAAAATCAATAATAAATATAATGGACCAGTGAATGGAGAACCACGATGTGGCTAATCTATGTATCTCAGGAGGCAAGAATAAATGCATTAGAAATAATAATAGAAGAAAACATTTCTGAGATGGAGAAATAGTTGAATCTGTAGATCAGAATGGATCTCTAGGTACCAGTCAAACTAAGAAGAGGTGACTGACATCTAAACAATCCTGGTGGGGGCACCTGGGTGTCACAGTCACTTAAGTGTCATACTCTTGGTTTCAGTTCAGGTTGTGGTCACAGCGTCCTGGGGTCCAGTGCTGCTTCCCTCTCTGTGCTCTGTGAGGAGTCTGCTTGTCCCTCTCCCTCTGCTCCTCCCTTGCTCTCTCTTTCAAAAAGAAAGAAATCTTAAAAAAAATAAAATCCTTGTGAATGTCCTGGATTTGTTGTAAGAAGGAAAAAAAAAATCCAAACGCCCAGTCAAAAAAGAGAAACAAGAAAAAAACAAAAATAAACAGGTCACCTCAAAAAAAATTTTTTTTAGAGATTTTATTTCTTTATTTGATAGAGCATGAGCTAGGGTGCAGACGGAGAGGGAAAAGCAGGCTCCACACTGAGCAGCGAGCCCAATTCAGGGCTTGGTCCCAGGACCCCAGGATCATCATCTGAGCTGAAGGCAGATGCTTGACCAACTGAGCCACCCGGGAGCACCAGGTCCCTTAAAATTTAAAAAAAAATATAAGATGTTAGGGTACCCTGGTAGCTCAGTGGAGAGCCTGCTTCTCCCTCTCCCTCTGTCTGCCACTCTGCCTCCTTGTGCTCTCTCTGTCAAATGTGGGCATTTGTTATAATTTTAAATGCAATAAGACAATAGAGTAGCATTTGCATTTTTGATAGAAAAATATTTTGACCAAGGCATACTCTACCCAGACAATGTAATAAAATATGCCTTCAGAAATACCATAGCTCAGAATACATACCTTATGTAGAATCCTTGGGAATGGAGAGGGGTCAACTCAAAACAGAAAGGCAAGGCATCTGGAAAATAATGAAAAAAATAAAGGTCTTAAGACTTGGACTTCGGCATAAATTGTTTGATGGGTACATTGAATTTATTTAAATATGGAATTTAAGGGGTGCCTGGGTGGCTCAGTGGGTTAAGCCTCTGCCTTCGGCTCAGGTCATGATCTCAGGGTCCTGGGATCGAGCCCCGCATCGGTCTCTCTGCTCAGCAGGGAGCCTGCTTCCTCCTCTCTCTCTGCCTGCCTCTCTGCCTGCTTGTGATCTCTCTCTCCGTCAAATAAATAAAATGTTTAAAAAAAATATGGAATTTAATTCATGTTATACATGAGGCTATAAAAACACAGATATTAATAATCCTTGCAAGAATTGATAACATTGTGTCAAACATTGAAAATCTAAAATTTCATCTATAATGTTTACTATGTCCCTATTACCTGGGAGATCAGGATGGGATAGGAAAGTGCAGGAGGAATTACTAAATACTGTTTCAAGTAGACCCACAGATTTACATTTTTGGCAGGGGGAGGGACAGAGGGAGAGAGAGAAACCTAAGCTGGTTCAACTCCTTTTACCGAGCTGGACATAGGGTTCCATCTCATGACCTGAGCCGAAAGAAGAGTCTTACACTTTTTAATCGACAGATCCACCCAGGTGCCCTGTAGATTCATGTATTTAAATATAAGGGTAACCATATGCAGAATTAAAAGCAGAAAGTATACTTTCCAAAGTATTAAAGTAGAAAAAAATAAAAGATAATCCATTGTAAAAAAGGAAATAATAAGAAAGCAGAATTCAAATGCAACAAAGTTAAGACCAAACAGTGCCAATAAATGTGTGAGTTAAACATTTCTATTATAAGACAATGATTCCCAGAGTGAATTAGAAAACCAAATACATTTATAGATTCTGTGGTTTACAAAAGACACGTGTCAAAGTAATGGTTAAAAGTAAAAGGTAGAGGAAGGATGACATATATCAGCAAATGAAAGCACCAAGAAACCATAGTATTAATTGACAAAATCTAAAGCAAATTCCTTCATAATATAAAGCCATTCATATATTATTAATTTAGTCTTTTGCTAATATTGTAGTTACTAGCTACATGTGGCTGTTTTAATTTAAATGTAATCTAATGAAAATAAAGTTTAATTTAAAACTTCTGTTCCTCAGTAGTAATAGCCACATTTCAAGTGCCCAGTATTCACATCTGCTCAAGTGCGTAATAGCCAGCATATTGGACATCAGTAGCCTAGAATATGTCCATCATCTCTGTTCAATTTGACAGCCCTGGTAAGGAATTAAAAAAAAGGGAAGTGTAATTAACGTGTACTATTTATAAAACTTTATGCACAAAACAAGATTCATTTAAAAATGGTAACTGAATACTGCCAGATACAAGGAGAGAATGACAGCATGCCAGTGGGAAAGGGGGAGTTTAAAATCTTGTAAAAACACACAATATATGAAGCAACATAGAGGATCAGATTATTTTACTTAATAATCAATTCATATAAAATTTTTTATTTGAAAGAACTGTATCTTACTTTGTAGTATCCATGGGCCATTAAAGAAATGTAGTATTATTGGTCATGATGTAAAACCCAGTTCTAAAAAGCATACAGTGCAGCATTCAGTAATATTTGCAATTAATATTAGATACAGCAAATGGAAACCTTACTTATTTCCACATAGGAAATGCAAAACCTCAATAATTCTTGAAGAAAACAAAAGCCACAGTTCACCGTACTTGAAAAAATATTGCAAGAATATATGGTCCCTTAATCTAAGAGGTATAGCTGAACTTTAATCAGAGGAAAATTCAGAGCTTTACAAAGTTTCGGTAAACGTTCAGCTTCCGACGTTACAGCAACATAAATAGGAGGAAAAAATGAAACAATAAGACTAGCAGCAGATATTAATGAACTAGAAAACAGGGAACCAGTGAATTCTAATAATCCCTAAAAAAAAGGAGTGGGTGGGTGTGGGGGACAAAATTCTAGCCTAATAAAAGTAAGAAAGGAGGAGGATGCCTGGGTGGCTCAGTCGTTTAGCATCTGCCTTCAGCTCAGGTCATGATCCAAGGGTCCTGGGATCCAACCCCATCACAGGCTCCCTGCTTTTTAAGTCTGCTTCTTCTCCTACTCTCTCTGCTTGTGTTCCCTCTTTCTGCTGTCTCTCTCTCTCTCTGTCAAATAACAAAAAAAACCTAAAAAGAAAAAACAAAAAACAAAAAACAACAATAACAACAAAAAAAAGTAAGAAAGGAGTTGAATCCATAAAATTAAAAATGAGAAAGGGACTATAACCACATATATTTAGGAGATTTTCAGAGGTCTATGGAAGTCACATATGACTCCATGCTTTTAATCTGAAGATTTCACTGGCATAAATAAGTTTCTGAAAACATAAATTACTAATTGTTCAAGAAGTAGAAAGCTTTATGGATAAGAGATAGTACCCATTGGTATAACTTTAAAGATGGAGTGTGTCCTAACTTTTCCTTTTTATCTTAAACATTGATTTTTAAGCACTAATATCATATCTATTTTTATTGTGTATACAAACATAATATAAAATTTCAGTCTTAATGATTTCCAAGTGTGTAAGCTCAGTACTGTTTAGTTCATTTACATTGTGCAACCAACTGCCAGAAGTGTTTCATCTTTCAAAACAAACCATATCCATGAGACAGTCCTCCTTCTATTTCCCCCATGCCCTCATAAAGCTACCATTTTCCTTTCTGTTTCTATGAATTAGACTACTTCAGATACTTCATTTAAATGGAATCACATAGTATTTGTCTCTTAGTAATGGGCTTATTTCACTTTGTATAATATTGTCCAGGTTCATCCATGTTGTATCACGTGGTAGGATTTCTTTCCTTTTTAAGGGTGAATATTCCATTGTATGTAGCACATAAGACATTTTGTTTATCTGGTTACCCATGAATGAATGGATACTTGGGTGGCTTTTACATTTTTTTCACGTTTTTTATTTACAAAAATAATATTTTATAATGTATATAGTTCTACAATTTGCTTTTTGTTATTTGTAGGAGAATAACTTAATTAGGACAGTATATATTTTCAGTAATTAATGATTTGCAGAATATATATGTATCATTGTCAATGTAGACATATTAGGACACTGGAAATCAAGAAGAGTATGTTTAAACCAAGTAGATGGGCCTGGGGACCCAGTGTTCTTGATAAGGATTTTCCCAGATTGTGATGTAGGTAGAATTTCTATAGGTACTAATTAGAATCATGATGGAAAGTAGAGTCTTTTCATCCATTGGTTAATAAAAACCTACTTCCTTAGGCAGCATTGTGAAGTGGAAAGAACAGTGAACTGAATTTAAGCCACATCTCAACCATTTGGTTTATATTATAGTGGGAAGATCTCTCTTCCCCAAGCCTTAATTCTTTTCATATTAAAAGAAAAGTGGGGCAGAAAAGCCTAATTCACATTTTCAACTTTGTGAGGTGGAGTCTGTGAGCATATGTTAAAAAATAAGTTTGATAAGGATGCCTGGGTGGCTCAGTCAGTTAAGCGCTGTCCCTTGGGTTCAGTTCAGGTCATGAATTCAGGGTGGTGGGACCCAGCCCCGTGTCTGGCTTCGCGCACAGCATGGAGACCACTAGAGAGTCTCTCTCTCTCTCCCTCTCCCTCCTCCCCCTCCACCATGAATAAATAAATAAATAAAATCTTAAAAAAAATATGGTTGCTAAATAGTAAATTTCTCTTACAATGTAAGTTATCCCATGGATTATTTTTTTGTTCCTAAGGAGATTTTGTGCCTTTTTCTCAACGAAATATTCACTGAGCTATCATTTACAAAGAGTGAACTGTACATATTTAACTTGTCCAGTGTGATGAGTTTTGACCTGTTCATATACCTGTGAAATCTGAACATGGAATGTTTCTATAATTCCACAATGTTTCCTTTTGCCCTTCCTTCCCAGTAACAATTGGTTTTCTTTTTATCATTGCATGTTAGTCTGTCTTTTTTGCATTTTGAGTAAATCTTATGGTACGTTCTCAGTTTTGTCGGGCTTCTTTCACTGAGCAGGATCTTGAGGTTCATTCATGTTGTTTGTATCCGTACTTATTTCATTTTACTGCTGAGTGTTATTTCCTTAAATGTATAGAACATTTTACTTATCCGTTTACCTGTTGATATAACTTAGGGATGTTTCTAGTTTTTTATTTTGTTTTTATTATGCACTACATTAAAACACTGCATAACGTAGAAGGGGTAGATGAACATAACCGAGTTATTTTTCATTAATCAGGAAAATGCTTCCTTAATCGATATTCTCCAAACCCTTTGACCCATTGGAACAATTAGCTCCAGAGATGGACCTATCTGTTTTCATAATATTCCACTGACATGAATAATGAGCAACCCTTTTTACTTGCCCTCATTACTGAACCCGGCTGTGCTGGGGATGACCAAACTCACAGCCATCATGCTGATCCCGAGTAGAATCTCGACCTATTGCACTGCAGTAGCCAAGACCAAACCGTTCCTTCCTCGCTCCCTAAAGGTTGGAATGTTTCTGGTTTTGAGGTATTCTGTGTAGAGATGTTATGATCATTCATGCAGAAGTCTTTGGATATAAGTTTTATTCTTCTTGGGTAAAGACCTGGGAGTTGAATCGATGTGGTATATGGTAGACCGTTAATATATATATTTTTTTAAAAGATTTATTTATTTGACAAGGTAGAGCTCACAAGTAGGCAGAGGCAGGCAGAGAGAGAGGGGGAAGCAGGCTCCCTGCTGAGCAGAGAGCCCGATGCGGGGCTCGATCCTAGGACTCTGAGATCATGACCTGAGCCGAAGGCAGCGGCTTAACCCACTGAGCCACTCAGGCGCCCCACCATGTACATTTTTATTAGGCATTTACTCTAACCTAATATTGTATGGTGCTTTGGGGGGACAGAAGTAGTATGCCCTTGAAGAAACTACAGTCACAATGGGAAATACGACATAAATACACTAAAATTTGTGGTTGTCACAGCAGGGGTTACCGGTTGGGCATTGGGTGAAAGTGGTCAAAAGTTGGAATCTTCCAGTAATAAAATAAATAGGTGCTGGGACTGTTATGAATTGCGTGGTGACTATGGTTAACAATAATGTGCTGAGAGAGTAGACCTTCAAAATTCTCACCATAAGAAAAAACAATTTTAACTGTGTGAACTGATTGTTGTTAACTATGGCAAATATTTTGCAATATTTACATATATGAAATCATCATGTTACACCCTTGAAACTTATGCAGTGTTATATGTCAATTACATCTCAGTAAAACTGGAAAACATAAAACTAATTTTTTTCTTTTTTTGTTTTATATAAATTATGTAAGTGTAATATAATTGTTGAAAAGTGATGTTCAGTGTGCTGCCTTTTTAAAAAATTTTTAAAATTTTTTATTTTTAAAAGAATTTATTTTTAAAGATTGTATTTATTTATTTGACAGACAGAGATCACAAGTAGGCAGAGGCAGGCAGAGAAAGAGGATCGGAAGCAGGCTCCCTGCTGAGCAGAGAGCTCGATGGGGGGCTCCATCCCAGAACCCTTGGATCATGACCTGAGCTGAAGGCAGAGGCTTTAAACCACTGAGCCACCCAGGTGCCCCAAAATTTTAATATATTTTTCTGAAAGATTTTACTTAATTGAGAGAGAGATAGAGAATGAGAGAGAGCCAGCATGAGGGGGGAAGGTCAGAGGGAGAAGCAGACCCCCTGCTGCGTAGGGAATCTGATGCACGAATTGATCCCAGGATTCTAGGACCATGACCGGGATTAGAAGGCAGCTGCTCAACCAACTGAGCCACCCAGGTGCCCTAAGTCTGCTTCTTTTAAAAGATGGTGAACATTATACATTTTGGTAGAGGTAAATGTAATACTAGTGATGCTAATAGGTAGATTTGTAAGTTATTAGCTTGGGATCTATTTCTGTTCTGATTGTAACCAAAAAGTGGTGATGATTCAGTCTCCTCTGTTCTTTTTGTTGTTTTGGAGATATAATTGCCACTTTTCCAGACATAGGATGGATTCAAAACCAGGTACGAGGTAGATATTATATATCTTTATGTTTACTTTAAACATGCTGAAAGCGTAGTTTGTCATGACATGTTGCCTTGGGATTATAGAATAACATTCCTAATCAGTGACTCTGTGGCCATTCATATAGTTTGCTTCTCAGAGTTTGACGAAGGGTCATAGCCATGGCTACAGAGATAAGGAAGAACTGAATAAAATTGACCTCTTGCATTAACTCCTTATACAGCTTTACAGTGTGTGTGTGTAGATGGAGGGAGGGAGAAATACTATTCTTGCCAATAATTTTTCAGAACATTTTATTTGTCAGAGAGAGAGAGGGAGAGACCGAGAGCACAAGCAGGGAGAGTGGCAGGCAGAGGGAGATGGAGAAGCAGACTCCCGGCTGAGCAGGGAGCCTGATGTGGGACCAGATCCCAGCACCCTGGGATCACAACCTGAGCCGAAGGCAGATGCTTAACTGACTGAGCCATCCAGGCGTCCCTCTTGCAAATAATTTGTAAAGTTTTTATTCTCTTTCTAGTTCTTGACATGCTTACTTTTGTAAGTGTAGTTAATCTTAATTGTCCAAATTTTAAAAAATCATGTCTACTGACTCTGAGCAAAAGCAAAATATATCTGCTTTATTTTACTTCTATCTCCTTTTCCTGCCATCCCCATTTAGTTGGTTATATTAGTTTCTTAGTTTGTTTAGTTTTATACTTTTAAATGTGCCTATAGATCTGAGTTGATTTATCTGCCTTGAGTGATGTCCCTTGATCCCCAGCTTTAAAATAGGAAGAAATTAATACACCTGTAGTAAGCCCCACCTTCATTTTTTTTTTAAAGATTTTATTTATTTATTTGACAGATAGTGATCACAACTAGGCAGAGAGGCAGACAGAGAGGTGGAAGCGGGCTCCCCGCAGAGCAGAGAGCCCGATGTGGGGCTCGATCCCAGGACACTGGGACCATGACCCGAGCCGAAGGCAGAGGCTTTAACCCACTGAGCCACCCAGGTGCCCCCCCCCCTTCATTTTTTTAAACGATTTAATTACTTGAGAGTGAGGACGAGCATCAACCCATGACCAGGGGGAGAGGGAGAGGGAGAATCTCCAGCAGCTTCCCCCTTGAACTTGGAGCTCTGCAAGGGGCTCCATCTCAAGACCCTGAGATCACGTTCTGAGTGGAAATCCAAAGTCACTTGCCCAATCCGCTGAGCCACCCAGGTGCCCCTAAGCCCCGCCTTCTATCTCCTTGCCTATGTTTATTTTTTCTAAATTATATACTTTTACATATAATTTCATATAATTTTTAGTTAGGCATTTTTATTTATAAGATTTATATTCTACTCTGTAACCATAATTTCTGGGTTATTTTAAGTATTAGATGGTTTCCATGCTTAGTGCTAATCCTCTTGCCAGAGATTCTCCATCCATCTTTTGAGTAGGCTGACGCTGGTCCTCCAGCAGTGTTTTCAAGATGTGCTCATTGGAGCGTTCTCCCCTAGGTTCTTGGATGATCTGAAACATTTGTTGCTTTTCTTCAGGAAAGGCTCCGTAACAGGATATGGCTCACATTTTTATTTTTCTGAAGATACTCCGACGGATACTGCTTCACTGTTTTTTAGTATTGAATGTTACTCTCGCGACTTTTGCGGTCAACCTGATGATTTCTCTTAATGATGACTTTATTTTATTGTCCGGGTGCCCAGGAATTCTTTATTTTTGAAATCTCATCATTTTATGAAGTTGTATTCTAGTGTTAATTATTCTGTATCAGTTTTTATAATGTGGTATGGGTTTTTTTTTTTTTTTAACTATACATTTGGGGATTTTTTGTTGGCTTGTTTCTGGGAGAATTTAAATATTTTCTAATTCATGTTTTGGTATATTCTTTGTCTCTGTTTTTGTACTGGATCTCCTTTGTCTGCTTCTTTTATATCTATTGTATCATTTTGAATGATGTTACACTCTGTTCATTTCCATTTTTTCAATACCTTTTTATAATCCTTTATGCTATATATTTCTTACTAGGCTTTCTTGTATTATTAGAATTATTGTACAATAATTCTTGTATTATTTAGAATAGCATCTTGTATTATTTAGAATAGTGTTTTATTCAAATTCTTTTTTACTTGACAAGTAAGGAATTTTATTCTTACCCACATTAGCTCATCTATTAAAACAATTCTGTAAAATAATCTATTTCCTCAGTTTCTTCTTGAAGGAATATTTCTTCTTAACCTCTGCTCATTTTTAAAGATTTGGTCTAGGGGCGCCTGGGTGGCTCAGTGGGTTAAGCCGCTGCCTTCGGCTCGGGTCATGATCTCGGGGTCCTGGGATCGAGCCCCGCATCGGGCTCTCTGCTCAGCGGGGAGCCTGCTTCCTCCTCTTTCTCTACCTGCCTCTCTGCCTGCTTGTGATCTCTCTCTGTCAAATAAATAAATAAAAAAAAATCTTAAAGATTTGGTCTAGATATCGTTTCCTCCTGGAAACTGTGGTCTTCACCCCTCCTCCGTCCCGCCATGCCGCCCTCGAAGCCTTCAGCGCTTTCCTGATGATAACACTTACCATGTATTTTTTTTTTTTTAAACATTCTTGTTTGTTTTATCTGGAAAAGAGCCCCTACACTTTTGGGCAGTCAGGGAGCGTGTTCGTTGTTCTTGTTCAGTGATGCGTTGCCTGCATCTGGCCTCTTCGAATCCTGCCATTTATGTCTTAAATTGTCTGGAAGGGCTTTAAGATTAACCTCACCAGAAAGAACACAATCTTGTGAGTTGCCAATTACGAACATGCTCTGAATCTTAGGATGGTGCAAAAGTCGGATTTGTACTTTTTCCAGTTGTTCAGCTGAACTGTTCTAAGTGAAATGAAGGCTCCAGGAGTCCATTCTTTCCTTAATGACACTCCCGTTTCCATTTTTATTGCTTTTGCTCTTCCCCAGGGTTCTGGCTCTCTCTGTCTAGCAATCAACACCTTGCACTTTGATTTGAGACTTTTTTTCCCCTTTCTTTCAAAAAGGGATCTGTGAATGACTTCTTTTTTTTTTTTTAAAGATTTTATTTATTTATTTGACCGAGATCACAAGCAGGCAGAGAGGCAGGCAGAGAGAGAGAGGAGGAAGCAGGCTCCCCGCTGACCAGAGAGCCGGATGCGGGGCTCGATCCCAGGATCCTGGGATCACGACCTGAGCTGAAGGCAGGGGCTTTAACCCACTGAGCCACCCAGGCGCCCCTGTGAATGACTTCTGCTCAGTGGATTACTTAGTCTTCTTTGGGAACAGGTTTAATCTTTAGTTACTTCTGAAGGGTGCTTCTATACGACAGCTAGTTTTCTTATTAATATTGCTTGCTTGTTATTTTGCTAAAATTACCAATGAGCACTAAAGTTGTCGATAAGAATGAAGGTAGGGGAGGTGGTGGGGGACAGGAATTCTGCTCTGCCAGTCCTAGGAAGCGCTCAGTAAATATTTCTGGAGAGTGAAAGAATAAAGTGTATAACTAATGTGTACTGCTTTGTTTTTTTTCCCTCCTCTCTTTTCTGGGCATATATATATATATATACACGTGTGCACCCACTTTTCAAATATTCCTTTACATGTACATGATATATTTGAAATAACCTATAAGTTTCATACCTTACAACTTGAAATGTAAAGAAGGGCATTTTACGTGGGGCTTATGACCATTCAGGTACCATCTCACATGGTATGAACTGATTCTGAAAATGCGTCAGGGTCTACACCTGCAAGGCATTTGAATGATGACCCAGTCATGGGATTCAGATCTTATTCACACGTGTGTGTGGGAGAGTGGGTTGTCATTGAATTCATTTGGATGGCTCATTACCTGGGAGACTTTCTTATTTAGTAGAGTTCTTGAGCAAGAGAAAGAAAATGTCCAGAGGGTGAGGGTCCTGGAGGTGGGAATGGGGGTGCTTTGCTAAGGGTACCACAAGGACAGTGGGTTGCCATGGTGAAATACCTCTGTTGGGGAAGTTATGTCCTGGGTAGTTATTGTCACCTACTGACTGCCCATTTTTAAGTTTTTTTTTTTTTTAATTTAAAGACTTTATTTATTTATTTGACAGACAGAGATCACAAGTAGGCAGAGAGGCAGGCAGAGAGAGAGAGAGAGGAGGAGGAAGCAGGCTCCCCACTGAGCAGAGAGCCTGACGCGGAGCTCTATCCCAGGACTCCGGATCATGACCTGAGCGGAAGGCAGTGGCTTTAACCCACTGAGCCACCCAGGCGGCCCACCCCCATTTAAAAATTTTGTAGTATTATAATTTTTCCTTTTTTTACTCTTTTTGCATTATCACCTATTTGCCCTTTTAGTTATGGGGTTGCTTTCTGAGTTGCTGTCTTGTATTTGAGCTATCCAGTGGGAATTAGGGAAATAAGAGCAAAAACAAAAGGGAGTGAGGGGGGTCTGGGGGTTCTAGCATTTGGTGTGTGAAGCTGTGCTTCCTTTCCCCAGGGACCCATGAATTAAAGCCAAACAGGTGACAGTTCTTAGACGTCGGGTCCTACGATCCATCCCTAATGTGCAGCTTTACACCTTTCACATTTGGGTCTCGTGTTTTTGTGCCTTTTGAAGCACCTGTCCAACTTGTTTCGGGCAGCTTGGTGTAGGGGGTGAGGGGAGGAGGGAGAGGTATTGCTGCTTCCTTCCCTTCTCCTTCTCTGCTCTGGAGACTCCGCTCTGGCTGCTCTTCCTGCAAGTTGTTTCAAATGGAAGGCCTTCTTCCTAGCTTCTCTAAATCCTACTGTTTTTGAAGATTTAGCTCAAATCCTGCCATTTCTGTGAAGGTTTCTGTGATGTCTTCCAAGTTGTCTACTTCTTTTCTTCTCTAAACCTGAGTGACTGGATTTGAATCCAAGGTCCTGTTTCCTCACATGAGAAGTGTGACCTTGGTCAAGTTACTTAACCCCTCTGTGCCTCATTTTCCTCACCTCCCAAGAGAGAAAGATAATTATGTCTACTTCATTACGTTGGCTGTTGTGAGGATTAAAGGGGTATATATATTTCATACACTGAGTGGTGCCTGGCGCAAAGCACAGTGCCTGCTCAGTGATGATTAGATACTTTTCTTTATACTTCCAATATGGCTTCAAACACTTATTTATTTTTTTTTAAATTGGGTTTTTATGTTTGCATTTTGTCTCCTTAAGTGAACTTGGGGTAATGTAACGGTGGAAAAAGCATGGGTTTGGGCTCCTGGGTGGCTCAGTGGGTTCAAGCCTCTGTCTTCAGCTCAGGTCATGATCCCAGGGTCCTGGGATCAAGTCCCGCATCAGGCTCTCCCCTCAGCAGGGAGCCTGCTTCTTCCTCTCTCTCTCTGCCTGCCTCTCTGCCTACTTGTGATCTCTCTCTGTCAAATAAATAAATAAAATCTTAAAAAAGAAAAAGCATGGGTTTTGGATGTAGACTGCCTGAATTGGAGTCCTAGCTCTGTTACTTATCTAGCTCTGTGATCTTGGAGAAGTTTCTTAACCAGTATGGGTATTGGTTTTACTGTTGCAGAAGAGAACAATTATGCCAAGGTACTGCAGAGTCTGTGTCAGGATGAAATAGATCATGCGTATAGGGCACAGGTAGGTGCAGTAGGTACCCCTAAATGGAAATGCTATTGTTACATTTTTTAGGATTCTTTGTTTCTAGGCCCAGATTAAACTCTCATTCCGTGTTTGCTAAATGGTCTGGAAGTAAAATAGTCTGCTTTGTCAGGCATCTCTCTTTTGCATTATTCAGAAACACAGAGAGCAGAAAATGAGAACTGCATCCTTGAGCTCTTGAAGTTAACCCCAGGGTCAGAATCTTTTCTACCTCTCAGGCTGCCCCTTTTTGTTATCTTAGGGCCTAGTCATGGTGATGATGATGATTAAGAAGAAGAAAAGCAGCTACCATTTGTTTTCTAACTATGTGCCCTGTAAGTGCTAAGTTCTTCGCATAAATTATCCCTAGTTGTGTTTCCTCTCCTTCTGCATTCTCTCCCTTGGAAGATCTTAGCCGTTATCTTGGCTTCAGATACCATTTATGTCCTGATGACTCCCACATTCCTATCTTTATTCGGGACTTCTGAGCTCTTTATCCTTATATGTAACTAAAAACGTGACATTGGCATCTGGCTATTCTAGAGGCAACGCAAACATACAGCTTTCAAAACCGCACCGTCTCTAGTTTTCCCTACCTCAACACCATTCTGGTTTTTCTTCTGTGTATCCTGTCAACATGTGTGACACCCATCAACTAAATATTCACTTGCCCTTCACATTGAGAACCCCAGGAAATTCCAATAGTTCTTCTTCTGACATATATATTAAATCTATTTCTTTCCCTCTTCACTACAATCACCACAGTGGAAGCTATCAGTATTTTTTCTGCGGATTATAATAGATTTCTCACTGGTGTCACCTCTTCCATACATGACCCCTTCCAGTTTGTGTCTTCACCCTTCCCGGGTAGTTTTTGTTCCCTTTTTACATTGATTTATGACAGACATATAGTGATATGTACAAAGTGTGCTCATCTTAAGGGTATAGCAGGATGAATTTTTCTGTATGTGTATATATACTTGTAACTATTCCTCAGATTAAGATGTAGGCTATTTCCAACACCCCAGAAGGTTTCTTTGAGTACCCTTTCCGTGGTAACTGGTATTTTGCAGTCAGATTTTTAGAAGTGGTTTTGTTTGTTTTTGTTTTTGCTTTTTTTCATGGTGGGCAAAAAAAGTAAAACAACCAAATATTTAACTCTTGTTAATGATAGCCGAGCTGATGTTATACGGTGGGAAGTGACTACAACTTACTCTGAAATGAAGATGAAGATTGACTGGGTGCATAGGATGCCGAGATGGATACATATTTCATGGAGCAAGTCTAATCAACCCGAATCATAGGCTCTTATTGGTGGGATGCAGGTTTTCACTGTACAGTAACTTAAAACTTGCGGCCAGTTGGAAAATTTTCATTATAAAAGTTGGAAAAGGGCTATCTTTGGAAAACAAAATAATCTTTCCCTATTCCCTAAGCCATGGCTTCCAATGGTACTTGATATATAATATAAAATCTTTAATATGTCCTAAGAATCTCAAGATTGCTTCTCCCAGACTTTTCTCTTTTTTCTTCCTCCATTCCATCGTCCTCAGTATGAACAAGCCATATTTGCCACTTTTCCATTTCTGCCAGTATCTGATGTGGAATGAGTGAGAATTTTAATAGAACAACGAGCACACAACAGTGCGATGGCTGGGGGAAAGGGTACTTTTTCAGAAATAGTCTTTGGTGGTCAGTATTGTTTGTGTTAAAGGTGGGCAAGAGGACTGGTTTCCAGTTTGAATGACGTCCAATCACCAGTTGCTGTTGTCCCGCTGTTAGCTTGAAGTCTATTTATAGTTTGGTGGGAACACTCTTGTCTCCCCCTTGTAATGGGAAGTTGGATCAGGGTAGAAAAAGCCTTTTCTCTGTTGTGTGTGTAGCACCCAACGTGGTCTGTCATCCACAAAATAGACATTGTATAATATTTGCCGAATGAAACAGCGATGTCATTAAATTGTTATAACAGCCTTCTGGGATGCCAATTTGCCTCCCATCTTGAGAGCAGGGAGCTGAAGCTTATCATGGTTAAATACCTCACTTCAGCCCACACAGTTAGTGGGAGAATCTGGAGGATTCAGTCCCAGGTTGGTCTGCCTTCAAAGCCCAGCCTCTCTGGTGCTTTCCTGCTTTCCCCTAGGGAGTCCTTACAGTCTATTGGAAGTTGCCCTGAGAGTGAAATGGGCAGGGCTTCAGGGAGCCACAGAGAGGAAAGTGCTGCATATTTGTCTACTGGGGTGATTTCAGCTCATAAACTCCTTTCTAGTGGTTGCTAGAAGCTGTAATTTGGAGTCCACACCTGGAAGTGAGCAGGGCCCCTGCTGAGCCAGCACTCCTCCCTAAATTGGTGATTCATTTTGGCTAATCACCTTAGTTATACTCATTAAGGTTCCTTTTCATTAAGCCAAATGTAATAACTGCCATGTTAGCTGATGAGGGTTTAGGGTTGACTAAAGCACTACAATGAAAAAATGACTGGCATAAATGGATAAAAAATAGTCTTCCTTAACCAAACTAGCTTAGGACACTTTTAGAAAGGGAGGAGATCCTTAGGCTGTCTCTGCCACCTGACTCTCCATTGGCTGTTGGGCCAATGCTCTCCTTGGCCCCATCCTTTGGTGAAGTAGGTCACTGCCTACATGCTGTGAAGTGAGGGGGTGCTTAACAGTTCCTGATTGTCATCTATTCTCCTATCTTAGATATGCCACAGTATTGGATACCTGAATTGAAAACATGGCTTCAGGGTTAAGGCACCCAAGGCCCCTATTTTTTTCTCTCTTTAAAAAAATAATTTATTTGAGAAAGAGAGAGAGAGAGAGAGAGAGAGAGAGAGAATGGGTGGGGCGAGGGACTGAAGGAGAGCCAGAGAAGCAGACTTCTCGCTGAGCATGGCTCCATCTCAGAGTCCCAAGATCAGGACCTGCTGGGAAATCAAGAGTCCGACACTCAACCTACGGGGACACCCAGGTGCCCTCCTAAGGCCCCTATTAAACTTTAAATCTGTCCTCCAGTGGGGGCCGTTCCATGTCTCTATCAGCCATTACCACCTTCATTTATTAGCTCTTGCTATTTCCTTTATTGTCCGGCCTCGTCAGCCTTGCCCAGGTGAGCCCACAGATAGCCAAAACTACACATCATATTGACCTTCCTGAGCCAGTCCTGAATGAGAAGAGAAATAATTATCACATTTAAGAACATTTAATGAGTAGTTACTGTGTGTTAAGTACCATGTTAAGTACTTTTCATATTCTGTGTCAACTTAATTTTTCTGACAACCCTGTGACATTTGTCATGCTTGTTTTGTGGAGCATCTCACAGAGGTACAGAGAAGTTCAATAGCCTGCCTAAGCTTACACAGTATGGTCACACTAGAATTTTAATTCAGATGGCTTGATCTTAGAGCCCGTAGTCTTCACTGCCGTGCACTGCTGCCTTTGTCAGCCTCAGTGGGACCGTTGGTGATCTCCAGCCTTCGTGCCCTTGTGAACTCTGCACCCTTGTATGGTCTTTAAGTCACAGAGGCTGAGAGGAACAGAGGCTGAGCAAAACAGATGCGCTTCAGAATTGGTCTAGCAGAAGGCAAGGGTAACCAAGCAGTTATGTTAGCGATTTCTATGTAACTCTTACAGTAACAGTTGTCACTTACTGAGGGTTGCTTGTGTGCCAAGCGCTGTGCTATTGTATCCATTATTTGTATTAACTCAACCGGAGGTGGTCGTTTCAGAGGTCCAGTCTAGATCCCCATCTTGTCATCCAGGAACATCTAGGATAGGAGCCCATTAGGAACACTGACTCAGTTAGCTAGGGCTCTAATATCCTACAAATTCTTGCCAGTACCTTCCTAGGGGGTTAGATCCTATTCCCTTTTGGTCAGCTGCTGGTTTAGGGACTTGTTCTACATAGAAGAATTGGTTACAGCCTGATTACTGATTGTGTCTTTGATGTATTTGGTCACTTGGAGTCTGGACTGGTTCACTGACCTTACCGGATAATAGACCGATACTGAATGTTTTCTGTTTTTTTTTTTTTTTTTTTTTAAAGATTTTATTTATTTATTTGACAGAGAGAAATCACAAGTAGGCAGAGAAGCAGGCAGAGAGAGAGGAGGAAGCAAGCTCCCTGCTGAGCAGAAAGCCCGATGTGGGGCTCGAACCCAGGACCTAGGATCATGACCTGAGCCGAAGGCAGTGGCTTAATCCACTGAGCCACCCAGGCGCCCCATTTTTTAAAATTTTTTATTTTTTATTTATTTGACAGAGAGAGAGATCATAGGTAGGCAGAGAGAGAGGAGGAAGCAAGCTCCCTGCTGAGCAGAGAGCCCGATGCGGGGCTCGATCCCAGGACCCTGAGATCATGACCTGAGCCGAAGGCAGAGGCTTAACCCACTGAGCCACCCAGGCGCCCCTGTTTTCTGGTTTTGAAGAGAAACTCTCATACCCTTTGAGAGACTGAGCTGCCCTTTCTAAGCTAGCCTGTGCAATTGTTTTTCAATTTCTATCTAGACTAGCCCCATCATCTCTCCAATTAACAAAGGTGCCTTTTTGGCAAGTTCCCAGCATGCACTGGGCTTAAGCCTCCTTGAATTATGACAGTGGCTATTCAAGCGTAAGACAACAACTTCGACTTTATTTTGATGGGATTTTAAGTTTCTCGTATGCTCTTTAGCGAAATTCAGAGAAGGATTCAGAAGCCCATTGAATCATGTGAAACTTCCATTTCCCTTTAGACTGTTGCATTAAAACATTTTTTTGAAGTATGATTGACAAATTATATGTCCATCTATTGCATGTTGAAATTACCTTGGTAGAGTCCTCTCCTCCATTTTCCATCCATCCACAAAATATCAGTAACCATAGGTTCCCCCTCAGCTTGACTTGCCTAAGGATGCTTTAACACATTTATCTAAAGGCACAAAACGGGGGCTCCTGGGTGGCTCAGTGGGTTAAAGCCTCTGCCTTCGGCTCAGGTCATGATCCTAGGGTCCTAGGATCGAGCCCTGCATTGGGCTCTCTGCTCAGCAGGGAGCCTGCTTCCTTCTCTCTCTCTGCCTGTCTCTCTGCCTACTTGTGATCTCTGTCTGTCAAATAAATAAATAAATAAAATCTTAAAAAAAATAAATTTGTAAAAAAAATAAAGGCACAAAAGGTGTTACATAAAACCATCATATTTGAATTGACTGAGGTAATATATATGATTTTACTTAATAATTAAAAAAGGTAGTGCTTCTAACCCATTCTTTAAAAAAATATGTGCTCTATATCTTTTCATTATTTTTTAAAAATATTTGTGAAAGTTATTTGACAGAGCATGAGAGAGAGCACAAACAGGCAGAGTAGTAGGCAGAGGGAGACACAGGCACTGAGCAGCATTCCCGATGCGGGACTCGATCCCAGGACCCTGGCATCATGACCTGAGCCGAACGTAGATGCTTAACTGACTGAGCCACCCAGGTGTCCCCTACATCTTTTCATTATTGACGCATATCTGGGGTGTCTTGGTGGAGCTAGCCATACTCTTATCCCCAGACTTGTTCATTGGTGACTGGGTTGGAGAGGGGGCAGAGTGTGCTAAGTGAGGGAGAATAGCTATCTTGCTCATAGGAGCATTAAGCTCATAACCTCAGCATGATGAGCTTCATGCCGTAGTTTACTGAGTTTACCGTCAGGTTTCCATACTTGCTTATATATGCAAATACATTCTTTTCACTTCTCTCCTCCACCTCGAATTTATAAGTGCATTTTTGTTCATGTGCAAAAACTACCTTTGTACAGGTGCCAAGAGCTCTGAGGCCAAGAATCCTGGAGTGTGCCACCTTAAAATGTGAAGTGGTATAACATTTTGGTATAAAACTCTTTAGGTATACAGAACAGGAGTATCTCTTAGTGATTTGCAGGAAAAAAAAATAATGCATATGATGTCTTTATGGTCTTAGAAAGCTAAGATAAAGAACTAGGCCATTCGTAGGCTGGATTTGTTTAACATGCCATTATTCAGCATAACCTAGGAATCAGGATGGTCTTTCACTGGGTAGATTGGCCAGTTTTTTCAGATGAACCCTGTCACCCTAGACACTGAATGGGGTTTCCCTGCACAGTTCTGTAGATGAACAAACTTTTTGACATGCTAAGTCTGTGTCTAGATGTGTTTCTCAAAGTGGGTTCCATCAACCACCACTAGCAGAACTGTGTGAGAGCATTTGTTGAGGAGGAGAGTTTCTGGGCCCTATCCCAGTCTTAAGGAGTCAGAATCTCTAGGCATGGGCTCCAGACATCTGCATATCGAACAGGTGATCCTGTTCTGATAACCAAAGCTCAACACTTCGAATGCCTTTTCCCCTTATTCTTGTTTGTGAATCTCCTGGGTGTTCTTCTCATTGAAGCCGTCTTGATACACTCCTCTCATTTCCAACAGGGAAGTTAGCTACGGGATGAGGAACGTAGGGATATCAGAGCAGGGATGCTAGGAACAGTCAGTAGAACTGACACGGTATCCCATGGACAGAGTTGGGAGGCAGACTCTTGAATTTTTCAGGGAGAATTTGCCGCAGGTTTTGCATGGGAATGTGCTACTGCATTGGAGAGAAGCCGGGTAAACCCCTGAGAAAGTAACAGTGAGCTTGATTGGTCAGAGCTTTAAATTCGAGTTCCCTAGCAACCATGTTTGAGGAGGAGGATCGGTGGCCAGATCAGGACAAGGAAGTAGGAGGAAAAAAAGAGACAAAATGCCCACTTGACAGCAGCCTCAAGAGTAGGGAGGGATAAAATTATTTTAAGAACTTCACAAGATACTTGCTGGAAACTTATTAAATATATTCCTTGCGCATGTATATAGCATTTTTTGAATGTATATATCCTGGGTTGCGGTTACTATTTGCCACTGTTTTCTCACCCGTCAGTTGTGAAGCACAGCTTTTGTCACATGGAGGTGTTGGAAAATGTTCGATGATGAGAGAGGCTCTCCTATTCCGTGAAGATAGCTAGAAACAATTCACCTTGTATTTGCGTCGATCAGGTTGCGATAACAGAATACCCTACCTAGACTGGGTGACTTAAAACAACAGAAATGTATTCCTCACTGTCCAAGATTGTGGGGCCGGCATGGTGAGCTTCACAGTTGAGGCCCTGCTCTCAGGTTTGCGGATGCCTTACCTCGTGGGACGGGTCAGAGAACTCTGCCCCTAGTGTACTAATCACCTCCCGCAAAGATCCTTCTAATACCTTCCCATTGTCAGTTAGGAGGGCAACATAACAATTTGTGGGGGTCACAAACAATGAGTCCACGAGACCTACTTAAGAGGTAAGACACTGTACAAACAGTTTGAGGAAGTTTCCTGAAAAGAAAGTCACTCATTGCTGGGGAGTTACCTGTTGATAGTTGAAATTGTCTGGATGTACAAGGGAAATCCCAGGAGCTCTGGCCTTGGCCTTAGTGGGAGGAGAGGCAGTTGGTGTCCCCCTCCAAGATCACCACTCTGAGCCTCTCTAGAGGTCTTCTATTTTGGCTTGCTTTCCTGTCTGCTGCTTACCTCTGGCACCAAGCATGGCCGCACCCCCCATCAGATGGTGGGTTGTGATCGTTCCTGTTGTCAGAGAATCTGTGGTTTGCAGAGGAGTTGGAGCTTGTGCTCTTCTCCTACCAATTTTCTGTCATGCTGGATGAGGTACCTGGCATCCACAGATATCCATCTCCCAACTGTTAAGAGGAGGCAGGAAAGAAGTGACAAAAGGTTAGCTCCTGGTAAAAAATAATGCTGGGTGTCACAGTGCTCATAGCTTTGATATATGAGAGCTGTTTAACTTTTCAGAAGCCAGTTTAATGATCTTCCTCATTTTAGGAAGGGAAAGCATCTACTTAAAAGGACTTGGCAAGGATAAACTGTCATCTACAAATAAACTGCTTTGTGACATGCAGTGATCTGGTGGCCTTGAACTCTCAAATTCCCTGGGTATGAACACAGTGGTTTTCGTTTAGCAAAGCACGGTATAAGCAAAACCTTTGATGCCCTTAGCCACCACCAAAATTCACTTGTGATCATGGAATGACAGAACTCTTTATTTTCCAAAGCCCTCATTTCATACTTGGGGAAACTGCGTCCTTGATGGGTCTTAAATCGTGAAATACCAATGTTTGAAGGCCTCATATTCTAGTCAAGGAACTAGTTCAAGGTTCCCTGTGAGCTACCAGATGATGCAAGGCTACATTCCTGATAGAATGTACCATCCTTGGTACTTTTAAAGTATGTGCTACGTTCTAAGCAGTGTTATTAACCCCCCCTCCTTTTAAAAAGATTTAGTTAATTAATTAATTAAATTTAAAAAAGGATTTTATTTATTTATTTGACAGTCAGAGACCACAAGCAGGCAGAGAGGCAGGCAGAGAGAGGAAGGGAAGCAGGCTCCCTGCTGAGCAGAGAGCCCAACACGAGGCTTGATCCCAGGACCCTGGAATCATGACCTGAACTGAAGGCAGAGGTTTTAACCCACTGAGCCATCCAGGCGCCCCAAGATTTATTTAATATAGAGACCATGGGCGGGAGGGGAGAAGGAGAGAGAATCTGAAGTGGATTCCACGTCGAGCGTGGAACCTCACACAAGGCTTTATCTCAGGACCCTGGCATCATGACCTGAACTGAAACCAAGAGTCAGATGCTTAATTGACTTAGCCACCCAAGTGCCTGTAACCTTTGTTTCCCCCAGAAGTATTAAATTATTTCATCTTTAAGATTTTATTTATTTGAGAGAGTGAGTGAGTGAGTGAGAGAGTGAGCCCGATCTGGGGAGGAGTGGAGAGAGAGGGAAAAGCAGACTCCTCACTGAGCAGGGAGCCTGATGCGGGACTTGATTCCGGGACTCCGGGATCATGACCTGAGCCAAAGGTGGCCGTTAAACTGACTGAGCCATGCAGATGCCCCTATTTAATCTTTATAACACACACTCCTGAGGCACTTTAAAAATATTTTTAGCTCCATTTTACAGATAAGAGATGGAGTCACAGAGAATAAGTTATTTTCCCATTGTCATCCAACTGGTAAATATTTTTTTATATCTCAACCTCAGGGAGGTTTAAATGAAATTATAAATGTGGATTTCATGGCATGGGTTTCAGATTACTGTAAGCTGTCAATATTACTTATTTTTTGTACATGTTGTATGGGAAAAAAAGAGATTCTAAAGTGACATATACCAGAGTTCTGACTAAGCCCTTCCAGTAATTTCTTATGTGATCTCTTTGAGCCTTACTTTTCACATCTGTAAAATGAGGATGATAGTATTTTGTAAGGCTGTTATGGATCTGAAATGAAGTCATCTCTGCTAAGTACCTAATGCAGTATATAATACATTGTAGTTTCTGTATTAATTTTTTTTTGTTGTTGTTGTAACAAATTACCCCTTTGTTAGTAGCTTAACACAAATTTATTATTTTACAGTTCTAGAAGTCAGAAGTCTAGAGTGAGTCATACACATCTAAAATCAAAGTGTCAACATGGCTGTTTCCTTATGGAAGCTTCAGGAAAGAATTCATTCCTTGTCTCTTCCAGCTTCCGGCTTCTGGTAGCCATCTACCTTCCTTGGCTTGTGGCCACATCACTGTAATCTCTGCTTTGGTGGTCACATTTCTTTCTCCTCCTCCCTGTGGTACTCTCTACCCCGTGTCCCTTTTCTAAGGATATGTGTGATGGCATTTAAGGACCACCTGGGATTATTCAGCATAATTTCATTTTATGATCCTTAAGTTAATCACATCTTCAGTGTCCCTTTTGTCATATAAGGTGACATTGACAGGTTCCATGAATTAGCTCCTGTATATCTTTGGAAGGCCATTATTTAGCTAAGCAATTGCTCAATGACCCTATTATTAGGACCCATTTCTTGTCAGTACAGGGCTGTTTCCTTTATATTTCACTTCCTCATTTTGAATTTCACACGGCCACTGCATGTGGAGAATTTAGAAATAATAATGAAACCAAAATTGACCTGCATGTTAGCACCATACACCAAAATTAGAAGCCAATATTCCTCCCAACTGGGCAGACTTCTCTGACTTCATCTCCCACTTTTGGTGAATCACTGCTCACGACTGACTGTGATGTTCTGGGATCCAGAGAGAAGGAGTGATTCAGGATAGGACTTTGTCTTCTCTGCTTACTCAATCATTTATTGTACCCTAGTTCTCTCCTATACATTCGTATGGTTTCATGTTGTCCCTTATCTAGGGATCCTGAAAGCTGCTGCAAGGATAACCGGCAGGTGTTTTGGGGGGTGTGCCTCACTACACTGGAGAGCAATCCCTGAGTCTCCCTAGAAAGGTCCTTATGAGACTTGGGGTAGGGGATGGATTCAGAGCTTCCCATGGCCTTTAATTTAGAAGAAAAGAAATTATTCTTTATTGTTAGAAAATGAAGCAAGGGGGCGCCTGGGTGGCTCAGTGGGTTAAGACCTCTGCTTTCGGCTCAGGTCATGATCCCAGGGTCCTGGGATTGAGCCCCACATTGGGCTCTCTGCTCGGCAGGGAGCCTGCTTCCTCCTCTCTCTGCCTGCCTCTCTGCCTACTTGTGATCTCTGTCTGTCAAATGAAATGAATAACATCTTAAAAAAAAAAAAAAAGAAAAAGAAAATGAAGCAAAGATTGCCTGGTGTGTGTGTGTGTGTGTGTGTGTGTGTGTGTGTGTGTGTGTGTGTGTATGGATGTGTGTTTACATAAAACGCTGTTATGGCAAATGGCAAATGAAAATAGAATTCGAAGTTGAAGGAAGGATACAAGGGAAGGAAGACTGCCGTCCCTCTGTGGCTGTGGTCTTTACACCTAGAGCTGAAATCCAGGTTGTAAAAGGGAGTTCTAGAACCAGAGACTATGAGTGCTGCAAGAGACCTCACTGGTCTGTTAAACTAATAAAGCCAGCATTTCACATTTTACCACTGTGGTACTTCAGGCTCAGAAAGAGGGAAAGACCTGTTCTAAGTTCCACAACAGTCCAGGGGCAGAAAAGTCTTTTCTCACATTCTTTTTTTTTTTTTTTTTTAAAAGAGAGAGAGTTCACAAGTAGGCAGAGAGGCAGGCAGAGAGAGGAGGAAGCAGGATCCCTGCTGAGCAGAGAGCCTGATGTGGGACTTGATCCCAGGACCCTGGGATCATGACCTGAGCTGAAAGCAGAGGCTTTAACCCACTAAGCCACCCAGGTGCCCCCTTTTGTCACATTCTAAGAGGCAGAACAGAATTTGTGTCAATTCTCCTCACCCCCAGCCCCCCAGTTATATACTCACACACACTCAGAGTTATGCACACTCATTTCCACCCATTTATCCTGTAATTGATTTTTAATATTATCGTCCAAGGATGAGAAAACCATATTTTACTAGCTTCTATGGGTGTTCTCGGGCATTCTCTGTACTGTGGCTCAGGCTGCCATACAGAAGGAGTTGCAATCCTAGGGCAATCTGTAGTACTTCTCTCAGTAATTGGAAACTACCTTCTTTATCCACTTGCAGAATGCCTATGACAGCCATAATTGTGGCTCAGTACTCGTTGGTGGCTAGATCATTTGAATCTCTCCTAGGTTCTCAGACATCCTTTTATTATTATTATTTTTTTAATTTAATTTTTTCAGTGTTCCAAGATTCTTCGTTTATGCACCATGCCCAGTACTCCATTCAAATACGTGCCATCGTTAATACCCACCACCAGGCTCACCCATCCCCCCATGCCTCTCCCTTCCATAGCCCTCAGTTTGTTTCTGAGTCCACAGTCTCTCATGGTTCATCTTCCCCTCTGATTTCCCCCAATTCACTCTTCATTTCCTTCCCCTACTGTCCTCCATGTTATTCCTTATGCTCCACAAATAAGTAAAACCATATGACAATTGACTCTCTCTGCTTGACTTCTTTCACTCAGCATAATCTCCTCCACTCCCGTCCATGTTGATATAAAAGTTGTGTATTCATCCTTTCTGATGGAGGCAGAATACTCCATTGTACATATGGACCATATCTTCTTTATCCATTTATTCACTGAAGGGCATCTTGGTTCTTTCCACCGTTTGGCGACTATGGCCATTGCTGCTATAAACATTGGGGTACAGATGGCCCTTCTTTTCACTATGTCTGTATCTTTGGGGTAAATACCCAGTAGTCCAATTACATGGTCATAGGGTAGCTCTATTTTTAATTTCTTAATGAGTCTCCACACTGTTTTCCAAAGTGTCTGCACCAGTTTGCATTCCTATGAAGAGTGTAAGAGGGTTCCCCTTTCTCCACATCCTCTGCAACACTTGTTGTTTACTGTCCTGTTGATTTTGGCCATTCTAACTGGTGTATGGTGGTATCTCAATGTGGTGTTTTTTTTTTTTTTTTTTTTAAGAGAGAGAGGAGGAAGCAGGCTCCCCGCTGAGCAGAGAGCCAGATATGGGGCTCCATCCCAAGACCTCGACCGGAGCTGAAGGCAGAGGCCTTAACCCACTGAGCCACCCTGGTGCCCCTCAATGTGGTTTTGATTTGAGTCTCCCTGATGGCTAGTGATGCTGAACATCTTTTGATGTGTCTGTTCGCCATTCGTATGTCTTCTTTGGAGAAGCGTCAGACATCCTTTTAAAAGAAGCCTTTTGTTGAGCCTCCTGGCTGGCTCAGGGGGTCAAGTGTCTGCCTCAGGCTCAAATCATAATCTCAGGGTCTTGGGGTCGAGCCCCGAGCTGAGCTTTCTGCTCAGGAGGGATTCTACTTCTCTTTTTCAATTAAATAAATAAAAACTTAAAAAAAAAAAGACTTTCTTTGGACCCAGTTGGACAGAATGAATAAATATTGAATATATGTCAATTGGACCCTCTACTTGGAAGGAGTGTTCGGTGTTCACCATCGGCTTGTCCATAGCCCCTTAGTGCTAGCTTTGGAGATGAAGGCAGATCACTTTCTCCTGGGGATGGGTTAATTTCAGCAGCTGGCACCCTGCTGGGTCTTTGTACCACAGAGCTGTCTAATCCTTCCTGAATGTGCCATTCCACTTAGAGGAAATTGGTTACCGTTATGCTCACCAAGGTTGGTGGGAGTGTGGGGTCTTCAAGACAGCAATTTTAGTTGGCAGCTAGCAGTTCTGGGTTCACACTCTGGCTCTGAATTATACCTTCTGGCTTGTCGCTCATTTGGTATCTGTCACTACAGCCTCGCCATGCCTTATCTTGTAACCATCATTGCCCTAATTTTTTCCTCGATTCTTTGGCCTTTTATTGTTTTGCCTTTTTGCCTGGTTTTCCGGTGGTGGAGTGCTGACCTCACAAGCTGTCGAGCTTGTAGGCCTCATGGTCTTCTGGTTTGCTTCAACCAGAGCCCCTCTGCTTACCATATGTTTTACCGACTGAGGTGCTGTGTAATTTTCTTTTTTCAGGAAGGGGTGAGGGAAAGTACATATTTCACTGCTCAAGAGGAAAGATCTTTTTGAATGTCATTGCCCTCCAGGGTGTGCAAGGGACCTTCTCTGATTCTGTTTTAGGTTTGTGTAAGAGTCTCAAACGTTTACAACATATTTAATATTGTTTATGTGGTTTCTGTCAATGCACTCGAACTTAGGGGGTGAATTTCCAGGAGCGTATGTGAATAATAAAGGTCCAGTTCCTTGAGGGCCCCTAGACAAACATTTTCAGCATTTTGAAATTATTTGGTCACATGGCTTTTACAAATACCCTGAGCTAGTATGGGGTGGAAGTATTAGGTAAAAACCAGTGTTAAGATCAGGTACATTTGTGAAAGCCAAGCCTTTTGACTTCCTGGCTGTTTATCTCTCCTTCTGCTGTATTACTTAGAATTTATAAAACAGCATTAACACAGAGACAATTGATAATAGTGGTGTCAAATGATCCAAGAACACAAAAAAACAAATGACAATAGGATCATTAAAGTTCATGAGCTATTGGACATTGAACACATGCATTCACCATTGAAACCTCTTTGTGTTTGAAGATGAGATTAGGTATAATTGTTTTGTTCTTTAAAAATGATATTCTTTAAACACCATGAGTTTTTTTTCAGCCTGTTTGCTTAGGAGAAGTACTTGGAGTTTGAACACTAACTCTCAGAAATGCTTGGTGTAGGAGGGAAGATGGCAGAGGGGGAAGAAAGATGTTGTTTTAGGCTTTATGAGCAATTCAGTCTTAAAGAAATTTGCATTGCATAAAACTTTTTCCCCAATACATAGCAAGGAAATGAAACCAAGGAAATGAAATTCTTTACATGTGTCTGAATTCATATTGCATTTCTAAAAGTGATTCCACCTTTTTTTTTTTTAAAGATTTTATTTATTTATTTGACAGAGAGAGATCACAAGTAGACGGAGAGGCAGGCAAAGAGAGAGAGAGAGGGAAGCAGGCTCCCTGCTGAGCAGAGAGCCCGATGCAGGCCTCGATCCCAGGACCCTGAGATCATGACCTGATCCGAAGGCAGCGGCTTAACCCACTGAGCCACCCAGGCGCCCGTGATTCCACCTTTATAGCTTTGAAGAAGACAGAACATGTTTCTGTTAATCTGTATTGATGATTTTCAAAAGGGCAGAAATTTGGAGGTAAAGATAATAAGTGGCACAGATTGGAACATCTTGTGGGCTATTGCATTAGTTAGAAAGCTTGAATAATAGAACGTATTGAAAATACTGAAACTCTGTTGCTATCGAGTATACTTATCAATATAATTTATTCTTTTACTTATTTAGCAACTGTTTATTAAACATGTACATGACAGGCATGGTTTAAAGTTCTGGGAATATAACTATGAACAAAACAACAAGACTTTACCATCATCAAACTTGATTTCTAGCAGAGGGAGAAAGGCAGAATCACTTATAATGTAATAAGAACTAGAAATGTATCTTTTTAAGATTTTCATTATGTATTTGTTAGAGAGCACAGCAAGGGGAGAGGCAAAGGGAGGGGGGAGAAGAAGCCTCCCCGCTGATAAGGGAGCCCAAGGCAGGTACTGGATCTCGACTCCAGGATCATGACTTGAGCCAAAGGTAGATACTGAACCCACTGAGCCACACAGGTGCCCCAAGAATTAGAAATATTAAACAACACAGTTCAATAGGGTTCCTTAGTGAAGCTGTATTAGTGTGTAGCTAATGATCTATAATTTTCTTAGGTATTATTGGCAAACAAGGGAATACTCCTAAAATAGTTGAGATAATTGGTTAAAAGTATGAATATGCTTCTTGAAATTTTGTCTATTATTTAGCATACTAAACTTTTTTCTACATAATCACAAATTTTATATTATTGTTTTTTAAATTAATGAGGTTCTCTTACTAATCTATAGATTTTTTTTTAAAGATTTTATTTATTTACTTGACAGAGAGAAATCACAAGTAGGCAGAGAGGCAGGCAGAGAGAGCGGAGGAAGCAGGCTCCCCGCTGAGCAGAAAGCCCGATGTGGGGCTCGAACCCAGGACCTGGGATCATGACCTGAGCCGAAGGCAGCGGCTCAACCCACTGAGCCACCCAGGCGCCCCAATCTATAGATTTGTATTTGTCTTTTGTCTCATGTTATCTTAAGGTAAAATCTTTACTCTTGAACTTGACATTAGATAAAATAGCAGTAGTGATGGAGCATATAAGGTAGGTTCTTCAGTTTGCTAAACCAGTAGAAATAAAAGCAAACATGGGTTAGACAAAGCTTTGGGAGATGTGTATTTTGGCTCTGATCACTAGAGATAAGAATTTATTGCTTTTGTTTCCTTTTTGTAAAAAATATAGGCTTCATGTCCAATGTGGGGCTTAAACTCAGCACCCTGAAATCAAGAGGTTCATGCCATACTGATTGAGCCAGCCAGGCGGCCCACTTATGTTGCCTTTTAATCCTAGGACAGCAGAGAATGCCTTTCTCCATGTACAGGTCAAATTTTAAAATCTTTCTTCTAAAATCTAGTAATTTATTCCATAGGAATTGATCGAGCATGCACTATTTGTAAAGCAGGTGTGTGTGTGTTTGTGCGCCTGTGCGCAGTAGAGAGCAGGAGTAGGGAAGAAATTACTGTGGGTAGGAAGAAAGTGTTTGAGTTGTGTCAGTTCTCAGTATGGTTGAATACACGTGCTCAGATAAATAGCAAAAAAAATATTAAAATGATAAGTTCCCCCTTAAAAATTTTATTTTACTTTTTAAAGATTTTATTTATTCATTTGTCAGAGAGAGCACAGGCAGGGGTTGTGGCAGGCAGTGGGGAGAAGCAGGCTCCCCGCTGAGCAAGGAGCCTGATGCAGGACTCGATCCCAGGACCTTGGAATCATGATCTGAGCCAAAGGCAGTTGCTTAACCGACTGAACTACTCAGGCATCCAATCTGTAAGAAATTTTACAGGAAAGTCCTATGCAAGTTAAAGTCAGGCAGGGGGTTGTCATTTCCACCTAACAACAGAAAGTTTCATGCAGGAGGACGCCTGGGTTTTCCTATCTTTTCTTGACTGTTCTATTAAATTGAGACCAGGAGCTTATATATTATAATTTGATGAGCACAGAATGTCTACATGCACAAAAATGTATCCTTTCCTGACCTTGCTATAGAACTTCCAGTTCTGGGGCACCTGGGTGGCTCATTCATTAAGCATCTGCCTTTGGCTCAGGTCATGATCCTAGGGTCCTAGGATCAAGCCCCACATCAGGCTCTCTGCTCAGTGGGAAGCCTGCTTCTCCCTCTCCCCCTCCCCCTGCTTGTGTTCCCCCTCTTCCTATGTCTCTGTCAAATAAATAAATAAGATCTTTAAGAATAAAAAGAATGAACCTCAAGTTCCCATTTTCCCCCATATTTCAGAAGTTTATATTATATCCCAATGGTGGTTAAATCGGTGGAAGAAGTTCCCCAACCATTTGCCTCCATAATGTCTTTGTTTGGATTTATTACTGCAATAAACCATAAAGAGAAATTTCCTGAGGAAAGCAGACACAGAATTGGGAGAGGTTCTCTTTATCAGTCTGGTACGAAAAAAGAAAAGAGGGGGTCAGGAATAATTTGGAATGGCAGCCCAAGAAAAGGGTCTTAGCCTGTATAGGCAGAAGACTGCACCGATTTTCTGGTAAGTGGTGTTGAGGAGTGCTGAAGGACTCATAGAAAAATTTAAACTTTGCCTGAACAGGTGTTTTGGTTGTTTTGTTTTTCCTGAATGCTGGTTTTCCCTATATTCTGCTTATACACGCTGGAAACCTAGCAGAAGGTACAGACTTCTGTTTCCATTGCTCTACTCTCTCTGCCGTGAAGGAGAGGAAACATACTGGAAGCTTGGTCCGTAGGTGAAAACTGGGGTAGTCTTTCTTTTAAAACTTTGTGATATTGTCTTGCAGTTGAGAAAATACTAGAGGGAGGAAGCTTCCTTAAAAGGGTTGTGCTACCACCCCAAATTACTGCCGTAAACCTTATATCCACTCACGAGTTCCCTACAGTTTGCGATTCTAAGAAAAAGATTCAGGTGTCCAGGGGATCATTTTTTCACTTCTCTGTCATGGCGTGCCAGAAATGATCAGTAACAGTGGAGAGTTTTGGTACCAAAATATTCATCTTTAAGTCGTGTTCTAAGGGTCGTACCCTTGTTTAGAATACATGCCTTGTTACTTTAGGGAAGTGATCTTTTGATGAAAAAAGGAATGATAGAGAACACCTACACTAAAGCAACTTTGAATCAGTTTCCATGCTTAATTTGAGATTAGTTTATCCATCAAGTCAACGTAAACCAGGCACCAAGGTTTATGTGATATCAATGACCCGTACTGTAACCGTAGTGCTAAGGAATAATTGGATAGCTGGTGGAAGCTAACTGTCCAACCCATAGCATTGAGTCGTAGATAATGTCATGACAGCTATAGAGGAATTTACTTGCTATAAAGAATAGTACTTCTAAAATGCCAATGAATTATCTGTGAATGTAATTTTTATAAAATACAAATAATCCTATATCATTGTTCTGTTCCTATTTATAAAGCCATATATTTCTCTGGGATTTTTTTTTTTTTTTAAAGATTTTATTTATTTATTTGACAGAGATCACAAGTAGACAGAGAGGCAGGCAGAGAGAGAGAGAGAGAGAGAGAGGGAAGCAGGCTCCCCGCTGAGGAGAGAGCCTGATGCGGGCCTCGATCCCAGGACCCTGAGATCATGACCTGATCCGAAGGCAGCGGCTTAACCCACTGAGCCACCCAGGCGCCCTCTCTGGGATTTTTGAAGATGAATTGGAGTTGCAGATTATATCTAAACCCCTAGAAATCTACACTGGGTAGTACTTCTTATGAGAACAAATTGTTGATCGTTTTCAAGGAATGTCCCACCTTTGAATAACAATATCTATTCCCAGGTAGTGAGCATTGGGTACTCAGGACTGTTGAATCACTGAAGTCTTCCTCTTAAGCTAATAATACACTGTATGTTAATTAATTGAATTTAAGTAAAATAAAATAAATAAAAAATGTATATATACAGATATATGTAACAAAGAAAGATATACTGTAACGTGATTTTATAGCAACAGTAACAACATCAACTACATGGGTAGTATCCATGGTGGGTGGTGTTCTAAATGCCCAAGATACAGCATCTCACTTAACTCAAAACATTCCTTTGATGGATGACTGATGAGCTCCCTTTTACAGGCGAGCCACCTGAACCGTTAATAGTACCAACTCACATTGCGTGGACTCTTCCTTCTTAACTCATACCAGACCTCCGGCTCCTTGCAAAGCCTATAACCCCGTCTTGCTGTTCCTTTGCTGTGCCTGTTACTTCTCAGTGTCCAGATACAACTTGCAAATCCACAGAGTTTATGTTGTGTGCTTTTTCTGCGCACTTCTCCCTCTGTACTTTCTTCTACCAGGCACTAGTCCATGGGTCCCCTGCCCCACCCACCCACCCTGCACTGCCTTTACTCTGTGAGGCTCTGTAGCATGTGGTGTGGTGTTTGGTGTGTGGTGGCGGGTTGGTCCTTGGTACTTGTACCCAACACACTCGGAGCAGGGCTCCATCTGGCTGCATTACCTCTTAGGGCAAATGGCAACCTACTCCTGCTGGGGGCTGCCGCTCTTCCCTTGGACACTCTTGCTCCTTGTCTTGTGCCCCCTCTGACATTTAATTAACCAAGTGGAGTTTATTTATTTATTTATTAGATAGGGAGAGAGAGAGTGTGCAGAGTGAGGGAGAGCACAAATGGGAGGGAGAGGCAGAGGGAGAAGCAGGCTCCTCACTGAGTGGGGAGCTTGATTCGGGACTTGATCCCAGGACTTTCAGGTCACCACCTGAGCCGAAGGCAGACACTTAACCACCTGATCCACCCAGGTGCACCCCTCTCTGCCTCACCACTCCCCCAACCCCCCCCCCCCGCTTCTGGTAATTCAAAACGCTTGATGGTGGCACAGGTAATTAGTTCCTAGTGGCAAAGACACTACTCTTTCCCTTTGTCCTGTACGGTTAGAGGAGTTCCAGAATGATGTGCTTCCCAATGTGTCAGAGCTTTTTGTGGAAACAACATTTTGCAACTTTTACCACAGTTTTCTCTCTTCTTGGAATTCCTGGGTATCGATGGGGCTAGGCCCGGGACAGATTGGAATGATGGTCCTGTATTCAGTGTTGAATAACCTCTCCATCCAGATTCCTCCGGCTTTGTTGCACGGTTAAGTTTTTTGTCTTTAACCATCCATGTGTCTCTTTCTGTAGGGTGAGTTTTCTCTCTGATGCCTCTTTATCCACTAAGCCCATCCTCCCGGCTTTGTCTGGGGACTTGTTAGCCACAGCAATGGCAGTAGTTGAAGTTCATGCTTGACTCTCTTTCATGGAGAAGAGGCTATTCAAAGTGTCAGTTATCAACAAAAGCTTTGACTAGAATCTAATTTTCCTTATTTAAAAAAAATGTGGTTCAAGATGTTGAATTAACCAGTAGGAACTATCACATACTGTGGTTTTAAAATCCATTTTTACATTTCCAGCGTATAGAACGCCCATCAGTACCCAAAGCATCAACCACTACTACTTTGCTCTTTGGATTTATGCCTCACATTATTATTATTTCCTTTGTGGATTCTGTCAGCATATTAATAAGATAATGTGGCCAAAAGAAATAGCTTTTTATCAAAATCAGGCAGCTTCGCAAAGCCACCCTTCCATCCTGGTATATTTTCAAAAACCATGGCTGCAAAGAAAACTCAACCCTGTTGCTGAGATCAAACGTTTTATTACCCAGTGATTGAGTGTTGGTAATGCTGGAATTTATAGAAAAGCATGCATTAGAGAATTTCTAGTGGTTTCACAGAGGTTATTTCAGTAATATTCGGAGCCTTAACATTTTTTATGGGGAACATTTGAGAGTTTAGGGTCAGATTTGAGTGATTTAGACTAATGCTCAGGGGTTGAGCTTTGACCACATTGCTAAACCAAAGCTAGTGTAATCAAATAGAAGATTTTTCCATTGCAACCCAGTGCAGATTCCAACGTTGACAAATGGGATAAATTTGGAAGAAATGGAGTTTGTCAGGCAATACCCAAAGTACAAGTCAATTTCAAAGTTTACTAATAAAAAATGGAGGTATTTTAGTTGTTTCCACTAAATGCAGCTGAAATATTAAGACCATTTCTTGTATAGAAAGAAAGACATATTTTTCTCCAATTCTGTGAGCATTTATTACTCACTTTCTAGGAGTTAAACACTGTACAAGATAACACTATCTTAAGATAGTACTTAGAAGTGTCTGATCCTAAAGGCTACTTTCTTGAGTACCTCTCAGTATTCCTAGAGATTTTAATTGTTCTTATTTTAAAGAATTTAGTAACAACAAGGTAGGTTTATTGTAGGAAATTAGAAAATTCAGTGAAACAAAATTTTTGTTAAAATCACTCATAATTCTGTTGCTCAGAAATAACCACTGCATCATCAAGGTGAACATGTTTCCAAGCCTGTTTCTGTGAATATACTTCCATTTTATAAGGATAGAGGTTTTGTTGTTTGTTTTGTTTTGTTTTAAGATTTTCTTTATTCATTTGAGAGAGCAAACACGAGCAGGAGAGGCAGAGAGATAGGGAGAAGCAGACTCCCCACTGAGCAGGGAACCCAACGTGGGACTCAGTCCAAAGACAGTGGACTCATGATCTGAGCCGAAGGCAGATGCTTAACTGACTGAGCCACCCCGGTTTCCCTATAAGGATATAGTTCTAAAAGAACTCATTTTGTTCCCAAATTTCCTTCCTTTTCAGCATAGTGTGCTAATTATTATTTAACTTCATCATGATTATGTAAAATCAGGATTATAAACAGCAGTTATTTTCTTCTTTTAGCTTGAGTTTGCTCTATGAAGTCTTCCTTCTGGATGTCTAGAAGATAGAGCTGAGGGGCTGCTTTGATCTAAAGAGAGTTTCAGGACTCAATGAGATCTGTAGCACAAGAGAGCAAATATACATATTTTCAGTGATTATTGTGAACCACCTGTGTATTGTCACCTGCAGAAATGGTCTTCATATTTTATTCTTGGTAGGGTACTTTCAAAGAATGGTTCAGTCTCAAGGATGGTTATAAGCCTATTTTATTTGAGCATTGTTATGTTTTACTTTTGTTACTATTATGCAGACTAGTTGATTGCTTATAAATTATGAGTTGGAGGGTATTAGATAATCTATCAAAAGTACCTCTCCAAAGATTTTTCTTACCTTCCAGTTCAGTAGTATATAAACTAGCCATTTGGACCTCTTTCTGGATTTAAGTATTAAAGGTCACTATGGAAATGCGAAGGTGTTATCTGGGAAGGGAAGCAAAATCAACTACCAACCTCCTAAAACACCTATGTTTGAATGAGAACTGGAATGCAGCAAATAACACAGTGCTTGGTATATAGTAGATGAATGATAATTACTCGAATGTTGAGTGAAAGTTCACACAGCTTGAATGGAATTGGCTCTTCTGCTGGTCTCAGTTTCTGGAATGTTCTGTGGTCACAGCTTCTGGAATGACGACTATCCCAAATAGTAAAGGTGAGAAAAAAATGTGTTTTAACTTTTGCTACTTTGCAAAAGTCATTTGGATTAGAGATTGAATTCTTGAACCCAATTTGAGATGGATATTATTCCTAGGATGATTGAACAAAAACTAGGTATTTTAAAGGTAAGAAGAGATTCCAAGTTTTCTTTTCTTTTTTTTTTTTTAAGATTTTATTTATTTATTTGTCAGAGAGAGAGGAGCGAGAGTGAGCACAGGCAGACAGAGTGGCAGGCAGAGGCAGAGGGAGAAGCAGGCTCCCTGCCAAGCAAGGAGCCAGATGTGGGACCCGAATCCAGGACGCTGGGATCATGACCTGAGCCGAAGGCAGCTGCTTAACCAACTGAGCCACCCAGCGTCCCTGCCAAGTTTTCTAGATTGGGCTAGGTTTATAGCCAGGGTCAGTAAGACAATACTCACCTAAAGTTATGAGATTATAGTTTTTTTTTTTTTGTCTTTTGTTTTAAAAATTTTACTTATTTATTTGAGAGAGTGAGAGCAAGCGAGCCTGCAAGAGCCTGGGGAGGGAGAAGCCGACTCCCTACTGAACAGGGATCACAACGAGGGACTCAATCCCAGGACCCTGGGATCATGACCTGAACCGAAGGCTGATGCTTAACTGACTGGGCCACCCAGGCACCCTGAGACAATAGTTTTTTCAGTGGGGTGACAAGCTTGTTTCATGCTTGACGTTACCTATCGTTGAAGCTTTAGATCGAGAGTCTTCTCATCTACTTCTGGTGCACTTACTTAAAGGAAAATCCTTTTAGCATCTGCACATTGCAGAGTATAGGATTATGAAAAAACAAGAAACAAGTTGAGCAATGTTTGATAAAGAGGAAAGAAATTGGACTCCTCTGGTACCATCTTGGCCGGGAGTCCAGAGATCACTCTGAGTAGCGCTCTCTCTAAAAACGAAGAAAATTAGTGCAGCTTTAAAGGAGGTGGAAGGTTCCCAAAGGACAAAATTATTTCTATGTCACTTGACCGTGGCTGGCAGAGTATTCTTAGACCCATGAGCTATAGGAAGGGTAGGAGTTTCAGGATATAACACTGGGTTTGCTTCTACTTTCTCTTCTCACTTTTTGGATTTTATTCTATCTTTTCTCTATTCCCCTTTGTATAGACCAGAACATTTTGTAATAGCTTTGAACGATGAAAATAGGCTGGAAGTGTTAAAAAAAAAAAAAAAATGCCAGGAAGTCAAAACTCAGTTCACAATTAACCTTCCTGCCTTCAAATTTTCATTTTATGAGTAGATATTTTAGTTCTGAAAATTCAAATTACAGTATGGTTGTGAGGGAAAACCAAATAAAGGTAAACCAATGCACTTTAATATGTGCTCAAATTTAATGTATTCATTTTTTATTTTAGAAACGTATTTTAAAATGTGTGGCTCTTGTCTTTGGTGAACGAGAAGTTAAAAGAAAAAAATCTATGCATTCCAGGAAGCATCCCAATTTTAATTAAAAATGCCTGGCTAATTTGTCTCCCTCCCAGAGCCACCGATATTTTGCCTTTGGGCTGTTGTGGGGACTTGTCTGCCATTTGTCTGAATATAAATAACTCTCATTTTCACACTTGTCTTTTCTTGCAGTTTGTCAAAATGGTTGCGTATAGCGGTAAATTAATTTCATATCTGTAAAGCAGATATACATATATATAGAGAGAGAGAGAGAGAAAGAGAGAGAAAGCTAGTGCAAGCAAGTGCAAGAGAGATTGTATACAATTTTTCAACAAAAGACTTTTTTGTCTGTTTTGTGAAAACCAGAAAACATACTGTCTTTGGGGCCCTGAAGACTACCCTTGATTGGGTGATTTGCTAAAGGAACTCACAGAACTTCAAAAAACTGTACTTAGCACTATGGTTCCTTACAGTGAAGGGATACAGATTAAAATTAGTAAAGGAAAAAATGCTTAGGGCACTGTCCAGGAAATACTGGGCCCAGGCTTCCTGTTGTCCTCTCCCACTGGAGTCGTACAGACAGCATTTAATTCTCCAGCAATGTGTTTTGACATTTGAAAAGTGGTGCCACATAGGAAAGCTCCTCGGAGTCTTGGTGGCCAGGATGTAATCATAGAAGCACGGAGGTCCCCATGAGTGACCTTAGCTCTACTCAGTCTCCAGCACAAGCAAACCCCAGTCCCTGCAATGTGACAGATACCATGTGGCCTCAGGCTCCTGTTAAATCAGTGTTAGCATATTCTCTCTTGTGTGGAACGAGCCCCCAGGTTTACATAGACACTGTCAGTAAGGATATTCCACTGATTTAGAGGTAAAACTCCCAGGAGCCTATCAAGGGTCATCCTGAAGACCTTTAGATTGTGCAACATTTGGATAACCTTGGCCTGCTGAGTTAACTCTTTCGTGCCTGGTCATGGTACCACATACAGAGGCTTTTCATATAATTCTGAATGCTGAATTATTCCTTTGGGAAAAGTGTCAAGAGGGTATGGTTCCCTTGTCCTCAAAATATTGAAGGGAAGAAGACAGCATTGCCTTTCTTTGAAAGGTCCTTATTCTGTGGTGTCCAAATGCTAAGCGCAGGTGAGTGGGTGGGCGGATTGACAAGTACCACGGAGGACAATCCTAAAGACCAGATTTGTGTAAGAGTCAGTATGTTTAGCTTTTTGTGTGTTCTGGTTGTCTCCAGAGGCTCCTCGTGACAGTGGTAAATATTTCCCGCAGGGGGAAATAGAACCGGGTTTCCTTTTCTTGCCTCTTCATAAATTTCTTTATCATGTTATACAGCATGTAATCTAGCAGAGAAGAAACAATAAGGGTTTGATGGATGGAAACGTTTTTGTTTGGATAGAGTAATAACAAAGGTCTGGCACAGAGTGCTAAAAATGGTGATCTTATGCCCATCCGTGGGGATTCCTGGGAATCATGGGAGCATTCGGAAGATAAGGGACACGGGGAATTTTTAATCACTATGAATCCAATGTTATGATCTGTTTTTCCAACTTCCCAATATTTTTGGAGGGCAGAACTTTTTCCTCTGCTTTATTTTTAGACTTTGTGTTAACCTGTCAACTGTACTTGATTTCAATCATTTAGAAGAATATAATGGATATACAGGGTATATGGGCATTCATGGCTTATATCTGAGACCTGTAACTTACAACAAGATTAGTTCCAGACCTCACATATGGATAAAAGAGGAATGCATCCAGTGCTGGAAATTTAAAGGAAAGCCATGGAATTTGATTGCTGAAAGGTCAGCGGGGGTGCAAGGTAACAAACCTGATCTCCTTCAACATAGATAAGATTTAGTGAGATGACCAGCATGCTTTTCTGTTATGAATGTATATATTATATTCAGAATATTGGAATTGTCTAGAAAATACAAAATTGTAACTCAAATGTATTTAGAACTAAACTGAATCCTGTGTGATTTGGAACTTAAATGTATAACTGGGCCCAATCAAGGAGCATTGAGTAAACAGAGAATTGAATTTACATGGGCCTTGAGTATTAATAATGATGTCTGAACATGTTTAATAAGCAAAAACTTCATAAGAAGAACCTATCAAAATAGTGAGGTATGCTGATGCATTTTTGGAGTGGGTCTGAATTGGTAATTCAGCTCTTTTGTTGGTCTTGGTTCTTTATGGAATGGGTAATTTTTGCGTTTCATATCCTGCTAAGTTGGTTGTATAACAGGACCTTTTGCATTTTTTTTTTTTTTTTAGTATTTTTTGAAAAATTTTGGATTTTGTTAAAGAGGGCTTGATTTAATATTCATGTGATTTTAAAGATGTATTTTGCATTTAAAATATGCAGTTTAAAGGCTGGAAGAGTTTTACTTAAATAAGAAACTATTTGATTCCGATTATTTTGCCCTCTATTTTCCCCTCATCTCCTGCTGTTCATTCTTCTCTCCTACTCTCTCCTGCCACCTTTTCTGCCTCCTACTCACCAATCCTTGTATCCACTGAACAGTTATTTAATACTGTCCTATTCAGAAGTACAATAGTAATCACTAGGGGTAAAGTGGTGGGTAAAAGTTCATGTCTTTTCCTTAAGGATTTCAGCAGCCTCACTGACATTTAGTGCTAGTCTTTTTGTTTTAATCATTTTGATGGCTGTCAAGTTTTCTCTTCTTTTGATTTTAATTTGCATTTCTCTGATGATTAATGGTGTTGAGTTTCTTGTCCTGTGCTCACTGGCCGGTCACATACCTTCTTTTGTGAAGTGTCTTATTCTTTGGCTAATTTTTAGTAGATCATTTATCTTTTTGAAATTGTGGGGGTTGCCTGGGTGGCTTCCTTGATTAAGAGCCTGCCTTCTGCTCAGGTCATGATCCCAGGCTCCTGCTCAGTGGGAGCCTGTTTCTTCCTTCTCCTCTCTCCTCCTCGCTCCCGGTACCTCTTGCTGTGTGAGCTCTCTGTTTCTCAAATAAGTGAATAAAACCTTTTTTTTTTTTTTTTTAAAGATTGTATTTATTTATTTGACAGAGAGCGATTACAGGTAGGCAGAGAGGCAGAGAGAGAAGAGGAAGCAGGCTCCCTGCCGAGCAGAGAGCCCGAAGCGGGGCTTGATCCCAGGACCCTGAGATCATGACCTGAGCTGAAGGCAGAGGCTTAACTCACTGAGCCACCCAGGCACCCCTAAGTGAGTAAAATCTTAAAAAGAGAAAGAAATTGTATGGGGCGCCTGGGTATAGGGGCGCCTGGGTGGCTCAGTGGGTTAAAGCCTCTGCCTTCAGCTCGGGTCATGATCCCAGAGTCCTGGGATTTAGCCCCGCATTGAGCCCCGAGTCGGGCTCTCTGCTCAGCAGGGAGCCTGCTTCCTCCTCTCTCTCTCTCTGCCTGCCTCTCTGCCTACTTGTGATTTCTCTCTGTCAGATAAATAAATAAAATCTTAAAAAAAAAAAAAAAAGAAAGAAATTGTAGGCAGGAGTTTTATGTTCTAGATACAAGTCTTTTATTAGATATATATATTGAAAACATTCTCCCATTCTGTGGCTTTTCTTTTTATTCATTTATGGTATATTTTCATAGGTTAATTTTAATAAAGAATAACTCATCAATATTTCTCCAACGTTTAGTATTTCTGTGTTGCATCTATGAAAATTTGTCTACCCAAGGTAATGAAGATATTAAATACCTATGCTTAATTCTAAAAGCTTTTTAATTTTAGCTTTCATGCTTAAGTCTATTATCCATCATCAAAGTTAAATTTTGTATATACGCTGATGCAGAAATCAATGTTCATTTTCTTTCAATTACAATATTTTCTAAAATTTTTTTATTTGATTTTAATTAAAATGTTGTGTTATTTTCAGGTCTACAATATGACTGATTTCCTTAAACTACTTCCCTCATCCCTTACCCCATCTTCCCTGTGCCAACCAATACTTCTTATTTAAGAGTCTGTTTTTCTTTCTTTTTTTTTTTTGGTTTTATTTTGTTTTTGTTTTTAAAGATTTTATTTATTTATTTGACAGAGAGATCACAAGTAGGCAGAGAAACAGGCAGGGAGAGGAAGGGAAGCAGGCTCCCTGCTGAGCAGAGAGCCGGATGTGGTGCTGGATCTCAGGACCCTGGGATCATGAGCTGAGCCAAAGGCAGAGGCTTAATCCACTGAGCCACCCAGGTGCCCCTTTGTTTTTTTTGTTTTCTTTTCTCCCCCCTTCCCCCTTTTTTTTGGGTTCATTTTGTTTGTTTGTTTTTTTCTGAGATAAGTTTCAGATTCACAGAAAAATTGAGCAGAAAGTACTACTTGTTCCCCTGACTGCCCCTCCCACTACTGTAACACTCCACATTTTGTCTAAAGGGTCCTGTTCAGGCAAGCTCCCCTCCCCCCACCAGATTTAATAGCTTTTATTTTATTTTTTCAAGCAGGTTTAGATTCACAGCAAAAGTGAGTGAGAAGTACCCCCTGCCTCCTCAGAGGCACCACCTCCTTATGTACCAAAAACATCCTATACCAGGAGGGGCATATTTGTTATAACTGATGAACCTTCATTGATAAATTATTACCCCAGATACATAGTTTATGTTAGATTTCAGCCTTGGTGTTGTATATTCTTTGAATTTTGATAAATCTATAACGACACCAATCTGCTGTTTTAAATAAACTGAATGGTTTATTTAAATGAAACCACTGACCTTTCTACTGTGTTCAAAGTTTTGTCATCTTTAGAATGTCATATATAATTGGAATCATAGTGGGGATCCCTTTCCAGATAGGCTTTTTTCACTTAATATGCATTTAAGTTTCCTTCGTGTCTTTTCATAGTGTAATAGCTAGTTTATTTTTAGTGTTGAGTAATATTTCATTGTGTGGATGTACCACATTTATACATTCACCTCCTGAAGGATATCTTAGTGCTTCTTTATTTTGTCACTTGTGATCAAAACTGCTATTAACATGCTTATGCATTGTTTTGTGTGGACCTAAGTTTTCAATTCTTTTGGACAAAAACCAAGGAATGCACATGATGGATAGATCATATTGTGTGTTTAGTTTTGTGAGAAACTGTAAACCATGTTACGATGTGGGCCTGCCATTTTGTGTTGCTATCAGCAGTGAATGAGAATTCTTGTTGCTCTGCGTCTTTGCCAACATTTGATGGTTTCAACGTTCCAGATACTGGCCATTCTAATTAGTGTGTGTTGGAATCTCAGTGTTTAAATTTGTAATTCCTTAATGGCATATGACATTGAGCATCTGTTTCTGTGCTTGTTTGCCAACTGTATATTTTATTTGGTGGAATGTCTTTGGCCAGTTTTTAATCAGATTGTTTTCTCATTGTTGAGTTTTAGGAGATTTTGAAATATTTTGGATAACAGTTCGTTATCAGATAGGTCTTTATTTATTTGACAGACAAGATCACAAGTAGGCAGAGAGGCAGGCAGAGAGAGAGAGAGAGAGGAAGCGAAGCAGGCTCCCCACCGATCAGAGAGCCCGACTCGGGGCTTGATCCCAGGACCCTGGGATCATGACCTGAGTTGAAGGCAGAGGCTTTAATCCACTGAGCCACCCAGGTGCCCCCAGATAGGTCTTTGGTAAATGTTTTCTCCCAGTCTGTGCCTTGTCCCCTCATTCACTTGACATTGTCTTTTACAGAGCAGAAGTTTTTAATATTACTGAAATCAGCTTATTCATTATTTCTTTCATGGAGTGTGCCTTCAGTGTTCTATTTAAACAGCCAGCACCACAGTCAAGGTTATCTAGATTTCAACTATGTTCTATAGTGCAGATTTTATAGTTTTGTGTTTTGCATTTAGGTCTGTGATGTAGTTTGAATTAATTTTTGTGAAGGGTGTAATATCTGTTTAGTTTCTTTTTGGGGGGAGGTTGGTTGGCTATAGATGTCCAGTTGTTCAAGTACTATTTGGTGAAGGGTTTATGTTAAAAATATAATTGTACTGTAATTACTATTTGTTGAAAAGCCTTTCTTCTCCCTAATTAAGTTGTTTTGGTGTGTTTTTGAAAATCAATTCACCATAGATGTGTGGGTCTATTTCTGGGCTTTCCTTTTTGTCTCTTGATTTGTCTATTGTTCCAAAACACACATGTGTTAAAAATTGTATCTCTAACTAGAGTAAGTCTTTAAAATAGAAAATTTAAGTCTTCTGAGGTGCCTGCATGGCTCTGTGGGTTAAGCCTCTGCCTTTGGCTCAGGTCATGCTCTCAGGGTTCTGGGATCGAGCCCTGCATGGGAGCCTGCTTCCCCCTCTCTCTCTGCCCGCCTCTCTGCCTACTTGTGATCTCTCTCTCTGGGTCAAATAATTAAATAAAGTCTTAAAAAAAAAAAAAAGAAAATTTAAGTCTTCTGCCTTTGTATCTGTAACATTGATATTTTGATGTCTTTGATACTATGAGTAATAGATCTCTGAAATCTCTTCATGTATTCTTTAATTTCTGTCATCAATATATTTTAATTTTGATATAGAGATTATACATACTTCTATTAAATTCATTCTTTAGTATCATTATGCTGACATTATTTATTAATAATATAAATTTACTTTCCCAATTTGCTTCTTTGTCTAAAATTCAATTATTTGTTGTTTATTGCCCTTTTAAAATAGTCAATAATTTAACTGATAGTATTTCAAGGTTTTTTGTGGGTTCCTTAGGATTTTCTACATACACAGTTGTATCATCAATGAAAATTTTAATTTATGTTTCTTTCTAATATTTATGCTTTATTTTATTTCTCCCATATCACCACACTCCTTAGGACTTCTAGAACAGTGTTGAGCAGAATTGGTGAGAGTGAAATATTCATCTGAATTTAAGTTTAGAAACCAAATGCGCACTGTATCACAATGACGTATGACTTTCTTATGGATGCCATTTATGAAATCAAGAAATTTTACTTCTGTTCCTAATTTTCCAAGAGTTTTAATTAAAATTTCATAGTGGATATTATCGAATGCTTTCTTTACATTTTCCTAATATGGTTGTTTTTTTTTTTAACCTTTGTTCTATTAATGTGGTAAATAATTTTCTAACATCAGTGTTAAAAGATTTTCTAAGAGTAAAGTTGCCACCGTTATTTTTACATAATATGGGATTCAGGTTGTAAGTTTTTTTTTTTTTTTAAGATTTTATTTATTGACTTGACAAAGAGAGACACAGGGAGAGAGGGAACATAGCAGGGCCAGTGGGAGAGGGAGAAACAGGCTTCCCGCAGAGCAGGGAGTCCTATGTGGGGCTGGAGCCTAGGACCCTGGGATCTCGACTGGACCCGGACGTGATCGCTTACCAACTGAGCCACACAGTTGCCCCAGTTTGTAAGCTTTTGTTTAGATTTTTGCACTTTTGTTCTTGAACGATACTGGTATAGAATCATCCTTTTTCATAGTTTTCGTTTTTGGTCAGATACTAGTGTTGAAAGTATGCTGATTTCATCAAATAATTGGGTAAGATTTCACTCTTTATTTTTTTAATTTTCTTAAAGTTCTTAAGTGTATTAATCCTCTCATAAAAAATCTGTATAATCACCACAGATCAAGTTTCTGTAGAATCTTTATTCCTTCTTTTGTCCACAGCAAACTTTCTGCCAGCATCCGCATTGGCTTTTCTAGGTCTCTTGACTTTCTTCATTCTGTTCTTGTGTTCCTTTCGCTATTTTCTAGAGGTCTTTTTTTCTCATAAGGCTATGTCTTCCAAGTGTATGTTTGTGTTCATTTTTCTCTGCATTATCCAAAGAATCATAAACACATTTGACTTGTCACCACTAAAATGGGTTCTGAATCCAGATACAAAGATGATACCCAATGTGGTCTTGTACATCTCAGCTGGTTTCTTCCAAATTTCTGTCTTAGGTACTGTTGCTTTTCTGGGGTGTAGAACATTAATGTCCATCTTTTTCTGCTGAAGTAGACAGTTGGTCATGAATTTCTTGGTCCAGACTGTTACTGTGTTGTTCATATTGGTGGCAGAGCTTTAAGCAGCCCCGGACGAAAAAAGCTCCCTCTTTTTATTTTATTTTATTTTATTTTTTATTTTTTATTTTTTTTTAAAGATTTTATTTATTTATTTGACAGAGAGAAATCACAAGTAGGCAGAGAGGCAAGCAGAGAGAGAGGAGGAAGCAGGCTCCCTGCCAAGCAGAGAGCCCGATACGGGGCTCGATCCCAGGACCCTGGGATCATGACCTGAGCCGAAGGCAGAGGGTTTAACCCACTGAGTCACCCAGGTGCTCGGAGCTCCCTCTTTTTAAATGTAAGCTGTTTAAGAGTTCAAGATGGGTGGTATGTTTATGAATCATTCAATGTTTGGTAAAATTCTCCAGGAATGTTTCCTGAGCTTGGAGTTTTGTTTGTTTGAATAAAATTATAATTTAATTCATTTAATAGTTTTAAGATTAGGTAGGAACTTGTCTATTTTGTAGGTTAGGAAAAAAGTTTTCCTCTACCCTTCTAGGTTCTTTGGCCATATAATAATTAAGTTGAAATAAGAGATTAACAGAAGAAATACAAATTTAATTTTGTACATAAGGGAGCCTCATAAAAATATGATATCCAGTGGCAGTCAGGTAATTATAGTCTTATATGCCTTCCTGAGTTAAGGAATTGGGGCGCGTGTAATTCATAGGAGCATAAGAAGAGCATATGTATAGTAATTAGAGATTTTTCTTGACATACAGATCAATCAGATTAAAGTTAAATCTGGTAATAGCTCTCCTTCTGGGGCAAAGCCTCTATCTAGGCAGTGACACTCAAAAACTTGGTCCAGATCGCTTTCAGCCCCAAATAATGCACATGCTAAAATGACATATTTTAGAGTTGTGTATTTTGCTTCCCTTCAATTCCAGCTACATTTTCTCCATGTTTAATATGTTCGTGGGTTTTTTTTTTAAATTTAACTTCTTGAGAGAAATGACTAGATTAGATCACCTCCTTTTTAAAGCTCCAGGTAGTAGATACTGTAGGTTTGTGACCAATACAGTCTTTTTCACAATTACTCATTTCTTCTCTTGTATCTCAAAAGCACCCATAGGCAATACATAAACAAGTTAGCTTGCCTGTATTTTCACAAGAGTATTACAAAAGCAGATAACTGGCCTGTGGGCCATAGTTCGGTAACTCTTTATCTCTATCATTGATTTTTTAGCTTGCTTTTCCCCCTGAGTTATGCATTTAAGATTATAAATTTTTCTCTAAACCTCAAGTTTTAATAAAGCCTATTTTCATGATTATTTAGTTCAAAATATTTTTAAGATTTCATTGTGATTTCTTTTTTGCCCCATGGTTATTTTGAATTGTATAGCGTAGTTTCAAAACATGTGAAAATTTTTAAGGTTACATTTTGTTATAGTTTTATGTACCTACCTACCCCTCTATTTGAGAGAGGGAGTTGGGGAGAAACAGTGGTAGAGGAAGAGATTCCTTAAGTGGCTGAATGCACTAGAGCCTAGAAACCGTGACCTTTGCTAAAACCAGGAGTCAGATACTCAACCAAATGAACCACTTAGGCAACCCATATTTTGTTACTTTCTAGATTAATTCCATTGTGGGCAGAGAACATGCTCTATGTAAATTAAAGCTTTATGGTCGTTTTTGTTATAATTTTCTATACTTGCAAATGATTCTCTTCATTTTGTTGCATTGTTCTATATGTGCCAATTAGGCGTAATTTGTTAATAATTTTATTTATAACTTCTATATTTTGTTTTCTTACCTATCAGTGAATGGATAATTGTGTTAAAATCTCCTACCATGGTTGTGAATTTCTTTCGTTTTGATTGTGTGGTTTCAATTTTTTCCCCTAGTTTTATTGATAAACAGATATAAGTTTAAGGTGTACAGCATAATGACTTGTCTTACATACATATTGTGAAATTGTTACCACAAGTTTAGTAAACATCCATTATCTCATATATATACACAGAAAAGAAAAAGAAATACTTATTTTTTTGTGACTAGAACTTTTCAGATCTACTCTTTTAATGACTTGAAATATACCATTCAGCAGGGTTAACTATAGCCTTGATGTTATACATTATCTCCCTGTTATTTATTTATTCATTCATTGATTCTTTCATTAAGATTTATTTATTCGAGGCAGAGGAATAGAGAGTATTTTTTTATTTTAAAGATTATTTATTTGGCAGAGAGAGAGAGAAACAAACAGTGAGAGTGGGAACACAAGTATGGGGAGAGGGAGAAGCAGGCTTCCTGCCCAGCAGGGAGCCTGACTCCAGGCTGGATCCCAAGACCCTGGGATCATGACCTGAGCAGAAAGCAGACTATTAACTGAGCCATCCAGGTACCCATAATGTTGTATTTTAAGTTCAGAAATATTTAAACTCTACAAGACATTCTTATCTTTGCTGTTGTTTATACTCAATATTTTTCTGGGATTACCCCAACATATATGCTTTACAGTCTCCTCCTTTATTCCTACATTTCTCTGTATCTGGGATTGTTTTCTTTCTTCCTGAAGGAGCACCTTTTTACTATTTCTCTCAAAGTGAGTCTGGAAGGTGCGAAATTAATTTGGGTTTTGTTTGTAATTATTTTCTTTTGGCGTGTTGAGATTACCATTCACTTTTCTTGTGGATTCTGTTGTCTCTGTTGAGGTAAGCCCGAGTGAAATTATTAATTCTTTGAACATCGTCTATTTTCATTCTTTTTTTTAACTTCTTGAAATAAAGTTTATGCTTTTAACCATTTTGAAGTATACAATTTACTAGTTTTGAATTCATTAGTTTTATATGATGTGTCTATTTGTGGTTTTAATTATTTATATTTATATAAATTTATAGATATATAGAATTCTGTATGTCATATATTATTAATTTATTTATTTTAAAAGATTTTATTTATTTGTTTGACAGATAGAGATCACACGTAGGCTGAGAGTCAGGCAGAGAGAGAGAGAGAGAGAGAGGAGGAAGCAGGCTTCTGCTGAGCAGAGTGCAGGATTTGTGGCTGGATACCAGGACCCTGGGATCATGACCTGAGCTGAAGGCAGATGCCTTAACCCACTGAGCCACCTAGGCGCCCTGAATTTATAGACAATGAATTTATATTAACTGTTTCAATATAGCATTTTGACTCATTTAATGTCTTTCTCTAGTTTTAAAATGTGTTCAGTCATTATCTCCTCCAATTCTGTTTCTCTATTCTTTTTCTCTTTTCCCCTCTTCAGACTTATTTTTTCCCCCCCTCTTGTCTCTTTATGGTTCTTTCAGCCTATTTTTTAATGACCTATTTTCTAGTTCACTGAATTTCTTTTCAGATATATTTTTAATTTACTATTAAATTCATCAAATGAATTCCTAATTATGGTTACTATATTTTTAGTTTTATAATTTTTATTTTTTATAATTTCTAGTTTCCTCCACACATTCTTGGCATTTTTCTCTTATTTCAGTACATATAGTCACCATGATTATTAAAAAAAAAATCCATGTCTCATCTTTCCATTAATTTTATTTTCTCATGATTCCTTTGATTTTATATCATTTTTATCTTGTCTCCTGGTGTATGTATGGTTCTCTGATTTAGTGATGGATACTGTACATAAAATCTGTAGAAAGCATTTGACCTCTGATATGACAGTGTCCTCCATAAGCACCGCACCGTCAGTCCCCACTCTTTTTAGCTAACAGATGGCCATTGGGTCTCACAGTACTGGATCATCTTAATCTGGTTTCAGTGACTTCTAGGCATCGTCCCTGAGTGAGTTGGTCTATTTATAATTCATTCTTATTCCTAGGATATAAACCTTTGTGACCCCAACCTAAAGCCTTTTCCAGTATGCACTCCCTTGGTCACAGGAGACTCTGGACTTCAGTTTTTTTCCCCATAACCTCTTGAGACTTTCAGATTTACTCTTCAGTTTTTCAGCTTATAAACTGCATGTTCCGGAATGAAAGGTCCAGTTCCCCTGTCTTGTTTTCCTTCTCCTTTTGTATCTTTGTTCTAGATGTTTTTACCATCCTTTTTGTTCTCCAGGTTAGAGATGACTTTTCAAGTACTTATTCCAGGTTTCCCCATTGTTTCAGGGAAAGATTGTCCTTATTTCCCTTTATACAAAGTAGGGATCTGGTATTTGTTTTAAAAATGTCCTTATTTGGTCAAAGACAAATTTTGGAACCTTTTTTCAGATCCTCAGCGTCCTTCTGTGGAGGTTTTACTTACCCATAAAATCCATAGTTTTAATAGCCACTGATTATGGTGATACAAAGTATAGGCTCCTGTCCTTCTGAGTAAGGAACTTTGTTTCAAGTTAGTAAGTCATATTTACAATGGCTGAAGTAATTAGTGATTTGTAGTGTAGCGGGTTTTTTTAAAATACTATTTTTATTTAACTTATCTCTACACTCAACACGGGGCCTGGAACTTACACCCCTGAGATCAAGAGAGCTTATTCTACTGAATGAGCCAGACAGGAGCCCCTTTCGAATATTGTTTTGACGCAAGGCTTTAACTGGATGAGATGACCTCATCTATAGTAATTCAGAATTCACAGAGAAGGTTTGTCCAGAACTAGGGTTTGAAAGATGGGTATTGCTTGCAAGGAACCATATAAGTTAGGGCTTAGTCACCGCCGACCCTATTTAATTCATACCATGGTGACTGAATAGTTTATCCCTTAATCCTTCCTTCCCTTGATTTGTTGTTAATACTAATCAGGCTATGCCGGAAGTTTGGGAATTCATTGGTGTACATTGTCAAACATGCGTTAATTTGATCGCCCTAAAGCAGAAGGCACACTGGTGAAGCTTAAGAAGGACCCACCTTGTCCCTTCTTGTTCTGCATGCTGACTGCACCTGCCTGAAGGGATTTCTTTTTGGAGCTCAGTATTTTTTCCTGTGAATTTGCCAGAGACGCATGAGGTGGCTTAGGCAATTCCTCTGGGTTTGGGGCCTCTATCTTTTAGGCACTCCGTGGGTCTGAATCTCTGGTAGAGAAAGTAGGCAAGATAGTGTAGTGAGCATGAATTTAATTTCCTCAACTCCGTTGTGTGGGATACATTTTATGTATTTCCTCTAAGTCAAATTTAATCTGCTCTGAGCATTCAATGTGTCAGGTGGTTGGAAATTCAGTCTCAATGCTTATTGGTCCTTTTTCCTATGCCCCCTACCCTCCTATCGTGTCTTCTGGTCCTGGGAGTCTAGTGCGGAACTCGACAGGCTGTGAGGATATTGATGTTTTGTTCGTATTGACTGTACTCCTCCTAGATGCATCGATCTGCTCCTCACCCAAGACTGCATAATCTCTTGTAGGGAAGTTTCACTGTGTGTTTCCATGGGTGTTTGCTGGTTCTTAGAGCCCCTAGGCCTTAGCCTCTCTGTATACCACTGTGCACCCATTTTCCTCTGAGCTCTTGACACCATAACTGGGTGCTTGGAGGGAGAGAGCATCCAAACATTGTTCCCTCATTAGTCCTTTTTTTTTTTTTAATGTTTTATTTATTTATTCCACAGAGTAAGAGATCACAAGTAGGCAGAGAGGCAGGCAGGGGGTGCGGGAAGCAGGTTCCCCGCTGAGCAGAGAGCCCAATGCGGGGCTCGATCCCAGGACCCTGAGAACACGACCTGAGCCGAAGGCAGAGGCTTAACCCACTGAGCCACCTAGACACCCCACATCGTTAGTCTTTTAGAATTTTTTCATCATTCACAGAAGTAAAGACGAAAGTGTGGTGGCAAGTACTCTCATGTTTCCTGGACACTGTGGTACTGTAAACATGTCTTTCTTACCTTTGGTGAAAGTCGGTTGTGGGAAGCCATCAACCATGAGATGAAAAAGGACGGAAACTGGACTTCACAATCATCAGTTGATTTACTGATTACCTATTTGATATGAGATCTTACAGAATGAATAAAATCTAGTTTGTGTTGTCAGGGAGATGATGGTCTAGTGGGGGGATAGAGAATAGAGCAGAAAACGTTGTTCTGATTATGCATGACCTCAACATCCACGGCAAACATCTTCCCTCTGAGCTCTCAAATTGCCTTTTTAAAGTTACACTGGTAATTATGAGTCAGTCCCTCTTCGGGGGTGTTTGGCCTGTAACTGTGGGGATAGATGAATGTGTCTGTTTTTATACTAGGTGCTCTTGGGCTGTGGCCTCAAAGGATGGAACTGTGTGGCTCAGGCAGTTTTCTGAAATCTGTGGCTTTACAAGACTTCCTGCTGTAGAGAAGGACACTGACTTCTCTTATCTGCTTGTCCCTAGGTGCCTCTTTCCGGCGAGATACTGAATTTACCTGCAGAGTTGGATTGCTTTTATCCCTGAACTCTATACTGCAGACACTTGAGATTAGTGCCAGGAGAGGAGAAAGGGTAATTGTTTCTGGGGGAAAGAATTGTGTAGGTAGTAGTTGTTTAAAAAACCAGGGCCTAGAGTGGTATTTAGTCAAATATGGTTGCCAGACAGAAATGAAAGAGCCTTTCAGCATCTTTTTCAAAGAGCTCTGTACTGATGTGCTTTGTGCTCTCCTATTCTAGGGAAAAGTGTTTAAAATGTTACAGCCTTTAAAAAAATGTCCTCACCTGTTTTAGTTGTAGATTACGTTTTGGTTGAGTCTTCTGGAATACTAAGGATATCAGGATTTTATTAATTCAGTGATACTGCATCGTAAATCAGAACTTTTATGTTTTTGGCCCATACTGTTTTAATTTTCCAAACATCTGAGCAAACTGCAACTATTACGTGAGAAATATCTGAATGCTTTCTTGTCAAGGATATATTTATCCTAAAAATCTTGGTGCTGGAGAGAGCCTTTTATGTGTAATTTTGACTTTATATTTTGTAAACCTGTATTGATTTTTTCCATCTCTACAGAAGCGGGATTCCTTTTCAGAGTTTTATGCCCTTTAACAAATGCGAATACATCTGAATGGAATTTCTAGAGAGAGCCCTTGAAATTGCCCTAATGACTTAAGGATATCAGGCTTACGGGCATCCTTTTTCATTTAGGCAAAAGGGAATTAATTGTGAGGAAAAAAGTATGTTAAGATGCATTCTTTCAGCAGTAGAGGTTACTTTCTTTTCTTTTCTTTTTTTGGTAAAGATTTTATTTATTTATTTGACAGATCACAAGGGAGGAGGAAGCAGGCTCCCCGCTGAGCAGATAGCTCAATGCTCGGGCTTGATCCCAGGACCCTGGGATCATGACCTGAGCCGAAGGCAGAGGCTTTAACCCACTGAGCCACCCAGGCACCCCGAGAGGTTACTTTCTTAAGTCCGCGCCCCGAGAGGTTACTTTCTTAAGTCTCTGTCTTCCTATCACTTGGGATAAGCAGTGTCCTTTGAACAAGGTGAGTTTGAACTGTGTCGGTCCACTTATATTTGTTTTTTTTTTTTTTTTTTACAGTATTATAAATGTATTTTCTTTATGATTTTCTTAATACTGTTTTCTTTAGCTTATTTTTTTCTACGAATATATTATATAGAAATATACTATATAATACATAGGACATAGAAAATATGTGTTAATCAACTCTAAGTTAAAACTTACTCCATTTCTGAGAATGGTCAGTTTAAAAATTAACTGTAGTAGAAAAGCGGACGTATTTTCACTTTCATTTCTGCTTTTCATTGTGCATCTCCTCTCAATTGGATCGAAGGGTGATACCTAAGGAATCAGAAAAGTCTTCATCTGGAGGGGCTTGCTGTGATTTGATTTTGATGTACCTCTTTGAGAAATGTTGAAACCTTAGTCCTGATTTGTTTTTCTGAGTGATTTCATGATCCCTACTTCTAGATTCTTTTTTTTTTTTAAAGATTTTATTTATTTATTTGACAGAGCGAAATCATAAGTGGGCAGAGAGGCAGGCAGAGAGAGAGGAGGAAGCAGGCTCCCCACCGAGCAGAAAGCCCGATGCGGGGCTTGAACCCAGGACCTGGGATCATGACCTGAGCCGAAGGCTGCGGCTTAACCCACTGAGACACCCAGGCGCCCCTACTTCTAGATTCTTGAACAAAGTTCATGTTTGTCTTCTTGGTTGCTGTTATTATTTTTCTTTTTAAAATATTTTATTTATTTATTAGAGACACAGTGAGAGAACAAACAGAAGCTGGGGGAGTGGGAGAGAGAGAAGCAGGCTTCCCTCTCAGCAGGGAGCTGGGTTGCTATTAAAGAAATCCCTCCCACTCCACCAACTAAGAATTCTGATTAAAATGAAAAAATAACCCTCCATTCACTTTTTGCTAAGGCCCCATTGCTCTAGGCCTTAAGCCCTTTTGGGATGGAGGATTAAGGAAGCTTACTTCTGGACTGTGGTAAGTTGAATAACAGTTGGCCAGGTCTGAATCTCTGGAACCTGTGAATATGGTACCCTATTTGATAACAGGGAGTTTAACCAATGTGATTAATGTTTTTGAGATAAGGAGATTATCTTTTGTATAATCATAAGGTTGATGATAGGGAAGATGCAGATATGAGGCCAGAGAAGGCATTGTAACAGTGGTCCTAGAGTTTCAGGTGATGTGGCCATAGCCAAGGGATATCCACCATCTGTACAAGCAGGAATGGAGAGAATGGGTTCTCCACTTGAGCCTTCCAAAGGATCCAGGTTTTTCAAATACCTTCTTTTGACCTATAAAAAAAACTCGTTTTAGACTTCTGACTTTGGTTTAGTCCCCTCAGTCTACGGTAATTTGTTATAGCAGCAACAGGAAAGAACTACATATCTCAGAGATACTGATGTATCATGTATGTGGACAGATTCTAAGAATGCAGGCCAGTGTCAGTGCCCCCTCTTCTCTTCACTCTATTGCCGGTTGCTGTTTTGATTTCCAAGGAGGTACTAAGTTCCTAGGGCCCTTTAAATGGCAGCGCACTCAGAGGAAGCTCTCTGAACCTTCTTCAGGAACTCTCACATGACTTTAGGTAAGAGGAAACCACCAACTCCCTTCTCTTGTGCGGAGAAGGAGGAGAAATATGATTAGATATCAATGATATTTCTGAAAGAGGTGGTTACTCTCCATTTTCCAGTCCATCTTTAACCATAACTCAGTGATGCCAGAGGCGGATATCGCAAGAAGAGTCGTGAAAGATGGTTTGGACACTTCCTTTCAAGTTCTTGCATTGGTTATTCAAGAGCCATGGTTTGGAATATAAGCATACTAGTGAGTACTTTTTTAAATTCTTGATCTTTTGAGGTATCACATTAAACAGATTGAAATGACCTATTTTAATACCCTCTTATATTGATAAAAGCTCTCGCCTAAAGACCAGGTGCTATCTTGGGGATGAGTAAGGGGATCGAGAGCATGTTTTAGACTGAGTTTACATAAAGTTACCGTGTAACTTAAAGACGTTAAATTATTAGACTAAAATGAATGAACGAGCTAGATAAATTTTTCTCTTCTGTTGAATGGGTCAGAGTTTATGAACTTTATCAAATCTGTTATGGAATAAATGAATAAACTACACTTTATTTATGCATCTGAGTGCAGTGTGACTGGTTTTATCTTACTCTGTGTCTGATAATTGTATGTAATGGTTGGTCAAGTCTGCCGTGCTTCCTCCATGTGAGAACTGTCTTAGAATGCATTTAAATTTATGCAGCCAGTGGCACCTGGTTGGCTGCCAGTTAAGCATCTGCCTTTGGCTCAGGTCTTGATCCTAACATCTAGGCCTCCCCACGCCCCCGTCCCCCCCCCCCCCCACAGGGGGGCTCCCCACTCAGTGGGGAGTGTGCTTCTTCCTCAGCCCCTGCCCCCGCTTATGGTCTCTGTTGCTGAATAAAAACAATAAATTTATGTAACCAGTTTCTATAGCAATCAGTATGGTAAATAAAGACTTTTACTGAGTGCAAAAAATAGGGAACTCTCAGAGTAGTACCTGACCCCTGGTGTAGCAATGAAGGCCCATGTATGTGTCTAATGTTCCTAGTATTTAGGTGGCAATAGTGGGATAACGCACCTTCAAAGAATATATGTATAAGAAAAATTAGGAATTCTATCCCTAGAACCCCATTTTGTAGGACTCTTGGTTACCAGTTTTCGTACCTGCTGAAGTAGAGTTGTTTGTATATGCTGTCCCTGCTTACTCCATGGAATATGTCGAGTGAGAAAAAAAAATAAAAAAATAAACCCAGAAACATTTGTTGTATCTGAAAAAGCACGATACTGATTTACTTCCAGCCTCCTCATCAGCTGAGAAATGAATTAACATGATGGCATTTTTAATGCATAGTATATACAGAATCTGAGTTGTCTCATCTTCAAACAGAGGATAAACTTGGCTATTACACCTATTGCTCAGATGGTGATTAATCAAATAAAGCTTACACTTAGATCACAAGTTATTTCAGGAAGTTAACATAATGATTTTAATTCTGGCAGAGTGGTTTCTATAGAGTAAATGACTGCATGGATTTTATTAGCAATACGCATGATACCCGAAAAGATTGAACCTAGGGTTTAAGACACATAGACATAATCCCACCTTTGTCGTGTGTTAGTTATTTTATCTTAAATAATTTGCAATGTATCTGAGCCTAGTAATTTTCGCCAATGAAATGTAGATAATAATCCCTGCCCTGTTCATCTCATTGTGAGCCTCAAGTGAGGAAATATACATGAGGAGCTTCTTGTAATGTAACGTCCTATTCATATGAGAAATGTTACTGTCTTCGCCTTAGAATGACTCACGTATGTGTCTTTACTGAATTCTCTTTCCCTCTCATTTTCCCCTCTGAGAAATTCCCATTACTGTCGTAAGGATAGTCTATTTTTAGTGGGCCATCTTGTATGTGGTCTACTTTTTAGTTTCTCAAGACATTTCCCTTTGTATTTAATGGATTTCCATTATAGGAATGGATGATGAGAGTCTGTTCTGCCACCTGAAAGTGTTTCATATTTTGTGTCTCTCTGCTTTATATTCAAGCTACTGTGTTTACTGGCTTATATACCCTTTTTTGGGGGGGCATCCCTTTTCTCTATTCCAAGCACCATTGATTAAATACAAGCTAGTTGTTCTCTATTATTTTACTTTTGGCAGATGTTAATTTTCTAGTTGGTATTAAATTCTAACCTTTGAAGAGTGGGTCATAACAATTTAAGGAATGTAAACTATGTTGGTTATAGTGAACCAAGCTGTGTTCGTCAGGATTAGCTAGCTTATGCTGCAGCAACAAAGAACTCTGAAGTCTTAGAGGTTTCAAACGTGAGAAGCCTATTTTCTGGCTGTCCATGCTACACATCCATTCTGGACCCTTGGGGTTTCTGCTCTGTGTTGCCATCACCCTCACTCTGTCACTTTGGGTGATGGAGATGCTAACATAGGGAACAATGAAGCGACTTAAAGGTTGTTACGATGACAGTGGTCTGGTTTCTATTCAGCATATATCAGTTTCAGTCTCTTTGGATAGAAATGGTCATTTCTAGATATTTCTAGATAGAAATCTTTGGATAGAAAAGGTCATTTGTAAGCACTAGGAACTACAGCAAGGTCAGGAGTTACAGCTACATGCCTAGAAGAGGGGAATTTGAATATTTGAACATTTGAACAAGGTTTACTAAATTGCCCAGAGTTTTTTGAGGCCTCTGTTCTACAACAGAGGAATCATTTATCACTTTTTCAGTGGATAGTCTTTCTAGAGTCTGGACCATTGTGAATTCCCCTCTGATTTCTAGTTTATAGAATTAAATTTTGAGATAAAGTCAATATTAGCATTCTTTCTGAAGTCTTCCTTTGGTGTTATAGATACCACCTGTTATTTGATGGCAGGATTTTCTTTTCTAAATGGTATTAGTCAAAAAATGATGCATCCGAACTGTTGTAAGAAAACAATGATTCTAGTTTGTTAATAAAATGTTTAATTAGACATGGTCTCGTCTATCCAAGGAAAGATTTTTATTTTCTGTCCCATGCTTCTCCTTGGTAAACATTAAAATGTCATGGCTTTATTGTTGTTTTAAATTTCAAAGTAAATTAGTCTGACTAAAAACACATCAAAGAAATTAACAGTTGAGAGTTTCTGTTTTTAAAACTACCCACGTAACACTTTCCCCAGAAGATTTTATGCTCCATGAGATGATTCTTCCCTGCTTCTCATCTGTGTAACACTCTTTCACCACTCCTGGTTGAGAATGACTTGTCTAATTATATCATTTGCATTTAAGTCTGTTGTCACAATCTGGATTGGGGAAATTTTCAGGTTGGTTTTGTAGGCTGAAAAGGCTTTGGGTGGTCAAATTCAGATGGCAAGAGCTTCCCCCTCCCTTGCTGAATGATAACACATTACATCCTTTTTTTTTTTCATTAAGATTTTATTTGTTTATTTGACAGACAGAGATCACAAGTAGTCAGAGGCAGGCAGAGAGAGAGGAGGAAGCAGGCTCCCTGCTGAGCAGAGAGCCCAATGCTGGGCTGGATCCCAGCACCCTGGGACCGTGACCTGAGCCGAAGGCAGAGGCTTTAACCCCCTGAGCCACTCAGGCACCCCATTTTTTAAAAAGGATTTTTATTTACACATTACTTCCTTTTTAAAAAATAAAGATTTATTCATTTGATAGAGAAAAAGCATGTACAAGTGCGATGGGCAGAGGGAGAGGGAGAGAGAACCTCAAGCACACTCAGCGTTAAGATCTGAACCCTACTTGGGGCTCAATCCCTTGACCCTGAGACCACAACCAAGAGAAACCAAGAGTCTGATCCTTAACTGACAGTGCCACCAAGGCATCCCGATGTTAGGCTTCTTATTCCCACTTTGTTTCTGTTTTTAGTTTTATTTATATTCCCTCACAGTAATGTGAACAAAGTAGATGTTAGTTTAAACTTGCTTGTTCATGAATAAAGGAGTTGTCTTATCCTAACCTCTTGTTTTCATGCTCAGATATTGAAAGACAGGCAGCTGTAAAGTGTACAAATTCCAGGAGAGACAAAGTTTCAAATACTAAAGCCTTTTTTAACATTTCAGAAGGAATTCTATCTACAAGATTCTAATAGTCTGGATATGGAAAGAGACTTTGGGCAAAGAAGCTAAAATTCATCAATTGGCTGATTTAGAGACAGAGATTTATAATATGGGACTGTAGAACCTCCCACTGCCCCCCAGAAACAACCAATTCCTTGTCCATGGTGTGAGAAACATGTATTATTCTTATTTTCTGCGTTTGGCACTGGTTATCTGGTTTGAAATCCCCACCACTGATCTCAGTTTGCATATGAAGATTAGGACATTGGCTCTCCAAGACTAGTGTTTAAAATCAGAAATATTTCCTGAGTACAGATTACCAGATTTTTTTTTTTTTTAATGTGTTATTTTAGATGTCACGAAATGCCTGTTCCCGAAACCTCCAAAGAGAAGCCAGAAGGAGGAATGGGGGTTTCATAAGAATACTTAGGAAACTCTACCTATGGTTTTGACTCTCCTGATGCCCTTCACCAATTTTGACTTGGCTTTATGTTTTCCTTTATCCTGTCTTTGCCATGACCTTTCCTTTCTCTGTCCACCTGACTTCTCTGTTAGCATAGCTTCCTTCCAAACTCTGCAGTGTTGCTGGTTTGCCTAAGGAATGGCCTTCTTTACCTACTTTATCGTTTGTGATATTTACCCAAAGATATAAAGCCTCTCCCTATTCCTTTCTGTGTCTCTACCTCCAGATTTCACGTTCTATCATTGTCCCACGTGAGTTCCATGTGGCTAATTGCAATGGAACATTTGGTCTTTTGCTTTTACAAAATTTATTCTTATCATTTTATTTTTTGTTATTATTTATTTGCAACCAAGATTGCTCTTACATATCTGGTAATTGCTCCAATTCATCTCTTGTAAAGAACAAGAAATCACATTTTTTGTTTCCTTAATGGGAAGTGCTTCCTGTTAGCACATGTATTCCTGCTGTTCGTTTCTCGGCAAAGCAGCCCTTCTGTTATTGCAGTAGCAATTTTCAGTGGGTTGTCTTTGGGAACTACGAAAGGTCAGCAACCTCATAATGTCCTCATAGGGCAGTGCCTTTCTGGGGACATGGCCACCTTTCCTTTATACTTCAGACCCAGTCAGCGTCTCTGTGCTGTACAGAATGAGACACATGTATAATTTAAAAGCCATTTCCTGCATTGTAATATCAGACTTTACCAGGAAAGCATATTCAAAGCTGACACTCGTTCAGGCCAAATGAACCCAGACCTTTACTTTCTGCCTCTTTCTCCCTTTCTCAGTTCTGCTGGTGGATTAGGATTAAGAAAATTACATTACTGTTTCATTTTTTGCAATATGTGTTTCCATTCACCGAATGCTAGGCTCCTCATATAGGTCAGGTCCTTACCTCATGATTTGATTTCCCTGCTCACCCTTTGACATTTAATGATTTCTAGCTTGACCTTGTGTATAAAAACACGAAACTCAGGAAATAGGTGGAAGAAGGCAAGGCCCATCTTCTATTTATGAAAATTTTCTTCCTAGTGTGTTTTCTAGGAATCGGACATTGCCTTCACAAAGATTGTAGGATTCTAATTGGAGTTACTAAACTCCTCAGGAAGAGCCCTATTTCATGGAGTTGCGATCGGAAGGCAAGGTTGATACTGACTATACTGAGAAAGTTCTAGGAACATTAGTTTAGAAAGGCTTCTGGTTCCATAGACGCACAGGTGATGAATATCCAGGACAGACCTTTTTAGATATAGTTGATGGCAAAGGTTAATAGTTTACAGTATCAGAGTTTTGTTGCAATATTTGAAAACCATGTGTTAATATCCCAGTTGAAGTTCACATCCTCTGGGAAGCCTTTCTTGATTACTCTAGACCAACTTTGTTTCTTTTCTGTACTATTAACTGTTAACTGGCTCATAGTAACATATTATCCTGTGACAACTATTGTCTCAAATTGCTAGTTTACTCTGTTATTATGATTTAAATATTTGTAAATATATGTGTTAATGTATCTCCTAAAACCCATCCTGCCCCCCTGGGGACAGACTTTGTATATTTTATTGTTTATCCTGAATCACTTAGTGTCATTCTTTGTAGAACTCTGGTAGATGCTTTTGGAATAAATGAATGTATTAAGTGATAATTCCATTTTAGATTGCTAGTGAACCATAAATTATTGCAGTCGGATAAGCCTATCTTTTTAAAAGACCATTCTGGCATTAACTTGGGCATTCACTTCTATGATTCATTTGAGTCCCTTTCCTTGCACAGTTGTGTAACTGTTTTTTTTTTTTTTTTTTAAGATTTTATTTATTTGACAGACAGAAATCACAAGTAGGCAGAGAGGCAGGCAGAGAGAGAGGAGGAAGCAGGCTCCCTGCTGAGCAGAAAGCCCGATGCGGGGCTCGAACCCAGGACCTGGGATCATGATCTGAGCCGAAGGCAGCGGCTTAACCCACTGAGCCACCCAGGCGCCCCGTGTAACTGTTTTTAAAGGGAGGTGCTGCTTCTCTCTCCCTAATGTTCTGCACACTTCCTTCACTTTCTCTCTACCTTATTCCATAATTTTGCTTGTTTCTCTGTACTATTCTTTACCCTCTATTCTCCTTCTTTAATATTTGTTCTCTTGGCGAGTTTGGCTTCTGTTTGGCTTCAACTATGAGGTCATTGTAGTTTCCTTCCAAATCTACCTTCCCAATCCTGTCTTATGGCCTTAGTACAGTGTTGTCAAGATGGGTGGGATATAATCACTTGGGTATATTTCAGTCACCTCAAAATTACTATTGTACAAGAGAAATTACTTTTTTCTATCACCCAAACAACTTCCTCTTTCTACTTTCCTTCTTCATTCTTGTTGTTTGTGTGTATTCTATCATCCAAGGTTCCTAGGCCCTGGAATCTTCTCTTACACTCCTTTTTCCTTCACGTTTCATGTATTATCTGTCCCCAAATCCTGTTGAATCTCTCCTTGGAAATGTTTGTTTCCATCCTTTCTGTGACCTCAGCAAATGACCAGGTTTTCGCCTTTTTCTAGGCCTAAATAATAGTTCTAGATTACTGCCTTAGGTCCCTAATTATTTTCCATTTTTTGTAATGTTGTTGTTCATAAAGACGATGATGGTTATTAGCAGAAATTGTTAGTACTCATCATGTTGTATGTGGTAGGCAATGCCACTTTATGTAGATTGTCCATTGATTCTCATGACAACCTGATGAGGAATATATTATTATGCACTTTGTAGATACTATAAAACCTGTGGCTCAGAGAGGTTATATATTTTGTCCATGGCCTCATATGTGATAAGACGGAAAAAGTTCCATTTTAAATTTGAAGTCCTCGTATGGAGAACAAAGCCCCTGCGTGTCAGTGCCAGACCACTATACCCTTTTCACTGTGCCATTCACCCTCTCAACATGTAGAGATTCCCAGTGACAACAAAAATTAAATGACGTCTTTTATCTGATTTTAAGGCCTTTCCTGACCTTTTGTCACCACATCTTTCTGATATTCTTTCTTATGACTCCAGAGATCTACCCATTGCTTAATCCAAGCTGACTTGATCATTGTTTTCCTCTTCCTTCCCAGTACTGACTTTCTCAATGATTTCCTCTAGTTCTGGGACATTGTTTTCTTACCTTCAAACCTGCCTATACTGTAAGGTCCAGTTTATATCCCACTCCTCCAGGAAGGTTTCTCAAAGTAGTCCGGCTTGAAAAGAGATGTTGTTTATTTTCCTAGCTCCTCTGCTAGTTAATTTGCATACCGGAAGACTTAGCACTCTATGATGTACTCTTGTGATACTCTGTAGTATGAGATAATTCAAGGAGATATTTGGTAATTGATGCATAGTTGACATACAGTATTATATTAGTTTCAGTTGTCCAACTTAATGATTCAACATTTATATATATTACAAAGCAATCACCACAGTAAGTCTAGTTAGTATCTGGCACCATACAAAGTTATTACAATATTATTGACTATGCTCTCTCTGCTGTAATTTTCATCCCTGTGACTTCCTCGGTTTATAACTGGAAGTATGTACCTCCTAACCCCCTTCACCTATTTGACCCATTCCCCCAAGCCTCTGATAACCACGGCTTTGATCTCTGTTTTTATGGTCTGTTCTTGTTTGTTCATTTGCTTTGTTTTTTAGGAACTTTTGATTATTATTTTTTTTTAATGAAAATCTTTTACTGCGTTGTATTTGACACAAAATTTCACATTAGTTTCAAGTGTACACTATAGTGATTCAACAAGTCTGTTACATTGTTCTAACAACAAATATTGCTGCCATCTGTCACCGTACAATGCTATTACAATACCATTGATTATAGTCCCTGTGCTTTATCTTTCATCTCCGTGACTGATTCATTCCGTAACTGGAAGGTTGTACCTATAGCTCTCCATCATCCCAACCCCCCTCCTCTTCGGCAAGTCTTTTTCTCTTCTCTGTATTTTATGGATCTGTTTCTGTTTTTTCGTCACCTACCTACCTATTTATTTATTTAATGCCATATATAATCACAAGATATTTGGCTTCTTTCTGTCTGGCTTATTTCATAGCATCATACCCTCTCCATCAATCCTATGTTATCGCAGATGGCAATAGCTCATCTTTTTTTAATTGATGAGTAACATTCTATTTTGTGTGTGTGTATCACATCTTCTTTATCTTTTCATCTGTTAGTGGACACTTGGGTTGCTCCATACCATTCTCCTCCATCCCATATTTTATGCTCTGGGTTCAATTTCTATGCTTTTATCCCTAACAACCTGCTGGCACAATCTGCCCAGAGTCCTCTTTAGTTCTTCTCAACTAGAAGTAACCTTTTCTTCATCCACCTTCCATAATACCTTTTATTATTATTAACACCAGGTAGGTATATGGAACATACTATGTAAGGGTATATGTGATTATTTCCTGAGAGCTTTGTGTTAGAGCAGTATTGCTTGTTAAATAATATCTGCTTTGTTTGTTGGAAAGTTTGCTTTTGTTTAGAAATTTAAAACGTGGAGTGTGGCTGAGGAAACTAAAGGTCTTAGTGAGTGGGCAGAGGAATATATTGGGGATAGATAACTATTCTTACAAGGTATTAAGATTTATTTATTTATTTACTTATTTATTTGATAGAGAGAGAGAGAGATTGATCACAAGTAGGCAGAGAGGCAGGTAGAGAGGGGGGAGGAAGCAGGCTCCCCGCTGAGCAGAGAGCCTGATGCCCAGCTAGATCCCAGGACCCTGGGATCATGACCTGAGCGGAAGGCAGAGGCTTTAATCCACTGAGCCACCCAGGTACCCCTCCTACAGGGTATTAAAACTTAGTATATAAGTCACTTGCAATTCTGCCAGAGTATAAAATTGGATATAGCTAGAGTCTGAAGGGTTTTCCTCTGTAACAGTGGTTCCCTGCCCGTTACCAGCGGTATGAGGTATTGCCCAAGTGCATTTAGGAAGAACTATCCAGTCTTTGAACAAATGATTTCTGGAAAATTCATACCATTTTTTAGATTCATGTATAGGCTTTAAATACAAATGTATTCGTATACCAGCTTGTGGTCATTGTTTTGTTTTTGATAATCAGTGAACACGATAAGTATAATTGGAATCATGGGCAGGTCCAGAAAATATTTTGATGTTTTCTAAGGATCTTTTTTAATGGACCTACCAGTAGAGCTCTATCAGAAACCCTTAGAAGGCAAAGACTGTCTTGCACTTTGTTGACATTTCCCAGAACATGATGTGGGGTTGGAACAATTTTCCCTTCTCTTTCAGCTTCCTTGGCTCACCTGGTAATCAAATTGGTTTAAGACAGATTAATATGAGGGGCGTCTGGGTAGCTCAGTGGGTTAAAGCCTCTGCATTTGGCTCAGGTCATGATCCCAGGGTCCTGGGATTGGGTCTGGCATTGGGCTCTGTGCTCAGCAGGGAGCCTGCTCTTTCCCCCACCCCACCCCTGCCTGCCTCTCTGCCTACTTGTGATCTCTGTCTGTCAAATAAATAATAAATAAAATCTTTAATTCAAAAAACAGATTAATACGAGAAAAGCAAATAAATTGTTTAGTATCATGTATACCTCCTGTATACCTGGGAGAGATCTGGAAAAGCTTAGTAACTCTTGGAAACCAGTAAAGCCATCACCTGAAATACCATTTCCACCTATAGACAAAAGATGTCATGGAGTAGGGAGCCAGTGGAGACAGTTATGGGAGGCTATTGGGCAAAGCACAGTGAAAGAGAATGTGGTTGTTAGGGAGATTTAAATCCTTTCCTTTTCCATTGATGAGTTGCCACAGATTGAGTCATCCCCCTCTTCCTGGTACGGGAATGCAGAAACTCCTAAATGAAGAATTTTCTTATAAATTAAATGTCTGTCCGTCAAGGGTAACCCCTGTTCAGTTTTTCAGAGCTTCATCTGTGTCTGGTGTTTTGTAAAAACAAACAGCCTAAAATAACCAGTATGCCACAGAAGCATAATTTAGGTGGTAAAATTTGTTCGGTGCTACCTTCAAAGCAAAACAGAACTCTGAAACTCTTGAATGAATGATAAAGGGAAGACGTTGGATTGGAAATTTCTTTCTCTCTATCCTAGTCATTTGTTTGTCATATAAGGGCATCAGACTCGGTGATGTCTCAGTTCCTCTCTGGCTGTAGCATCTTAGGTTAATGTGTACTTGGACATGATTCAAATGCTTTGCTGGTTCCTCGGCACTAGGGAACGTTTGCGAGAGGCCAGTTCTTAGTATGGTTCTTGGCCATGTTTTTGAACTTGGTTCATCCATTTCCAAAATTATTATGAATCTCAGAAGATAGGTGAAAATGTTCAGATGTTTTCTGAGTTTTCATCATACAGTCCCAATGTTTTGAGTGAGAAGTTAAAGGTTCCTCACAGTTCTTTGGCCTGCTAGTCCTTGACTTGTAATTATCAGTCTTGGGGTGTAAGACTCCTCTCCTGATGCACAGATTCTCATGATTTGAAAGTTTTACTCTCTCTCTAACGGCGGGAATCATGCAGTTAGAGGGGAATAGAGGAAAATGACTTCTCAGGGTTTGGTCTTGTCTTTCCTAGACACATCCACACCAATTCCATGCCTGGCAAGATGGATCATACTTCAATGGGCTACTCTACTCTGTCTAAATTTGGTGGGGAAAGTACTTCTTGCTAATCTGACAACAGGAAGCAGTTGGAACTACATTTCTTTCTTTTTCTTTCTTAGTTTCTAAAAACTCTTTACAGTCCAGCTTCTGTGTCTCATTATCTGTATGATCTTGGGCAAGTACTTTTGTTTGGATTCTTAGTCTCCTCTTCATTTAAAGAATTTGTATTGTTGAGAGGATTATAGATAGTGAAATGTTAAAATGCTTACAGAAGTATCAGGCATGTAACATAGATTCAACTAAAGGAGTCGTCCCTGTTATTCCTTTCTTCTTATTCCTTTCCCATTTTATTTTTCATTCACCGTTCCTCTACCTTCTGTCTGGAGTCGAGAAATGATCTTTACCAATTTATAGCCTTACTTGGCAAGTGGCAATAGTGATCTTTCAGCCTGGGCATCCCATTTTGTCCTGGATTTTCCTATAATTTGGGATTTTAGGCTTGAATCAGGATCACTAAGTCTAGGTGCTTGAAGGCAATAAACAGTGTGGGAAGCAGTTAATCCTCGCCCCACGGGTGCTTTTCAATGGCCTCAGTCCAGGGAACGTGGGCTAGGAATTGGATCTCATGTGGATTGTCTCTGCAAAGTTATTTCTGAATCTTCTAGATTTACAAATCATTTGGTACCCAGCTGTTAGGCTGCGTGATTCATGGTTATGGGCGCCTTTCTTGAAACGCTTGTCAGCACTTTCTTCCCTGCAGTTGCCTTGTGATGCGGTTGTTTTCTGTGTGGTGTGCATCTCCTCACATTCATTTGGACTCTGCATCCCCCAACTTCTGTCATGGAACAAATGAGTCAGTGTCTAATGGCGCTGCGTTGCCATCCAATTACTTCCAAGTTCCCTATGGGTGGGCGCCCCAGACGATGGTGCAGCCGGCTCACAGAGGGGGCTTCCTGTTCTGGTGCCAAAGCGCCTGGAGAAAGGGAAAAGAAAGAATGGTTGCATTTTGCAGAATGAATCTCCCTAAAGCATTCAGGACAGACCAGGCCAAGGAGGAGGGCATTCTTGTTCAGTAGGTGGCAGTGTGGTCTGGCTTGAAGAAGTGCCGCAGCGTCGGGCTTGTGTTTGCTGTGCTTTATCCTGATGCATTTGACAGCTCCAACTTGAGGTTTTATTCTGAGTATTTTAGTGCCTTTTGTTAAGTGCTCTTTTTCCCATGAGGGAAAAAAACCCACAACACTTCATTTCTTTAGAAACTTCTCTTGGTAGTGGGCGGCATGTGTTTGTGGCAAGTACTGCGAACTGAACCTTTCGGGCGCTCGGTGGCTAATTGCTCTTAGTTTGGATTTCCTGCCAGGTAGGCTGGACTTTTGTTTCCCAGCTGTGGTGGGGGGAGTTCTTTCCTCCTCGAGGCACTGGCTATTTCACTGACTTTATCAGTGGGGAAGCACTTCTGCAGCCCCTAGATCTGACTCTTTTCTCTGTCGGGGAAGGAGGCTTCTGGGACCCCACGTGTCACCCCTGTCTTCGTCCATTCATCCTTTGCTCACGCTGGCAGTATGATGCCGTGAGGTACCCTGTCAAACTGACTGTGGTCAAATCCTAAACTCTGCACGTTGTTTCCCACTGCAAAGCTCTAGACACGAATGTCTGTTTTCTCAACACCAGTAGAAATCTCTTGAAAGATTTTTCAGAGGCAGTATACTCTCTAGCATGAGCCTGGGCAGGAAGAAGAGAGCCTGTCTTAACTAGCCCACAGGTAGGTCATCCTTACCTTGATTGCTGATTGTTTTGCTGGGATTGATGAGAAGCCTAAGGATGGCCTTGAATTTGTTGGTCTCGTAGTTTGAGCGTGTTTTCAGAATTACAGATAATACGTCTTGAGGCTGAGCTTGAGCCCTTGGGGGTCTCTGTTTAACTGTCTCTGTTCCCTGTCTCTCATGCTGTTGCCCAGAGGCTTGTCAGTGTGTGCACCTGATTTCATGGAAGCCAGGATGAGATGGTCGGTGTTGAGCACAAACCCATTTCATGTTAGAGAAGAGTAGCAGATTCTAGAAGTTGTTTCTTCTTACTCCTGGTATAAAGAACACTGAGGTAGGTTAGGTTAGGTTCTTGTGAGCCAATTTATTAACCAATCAATGCATAACTTGCTTTATATGTGTTTTGTTTAAGGATGCTTTGTTTAGTATATATTGCTTATTCATTAATTCTGAAATCACAGCCAATAGCACTAAATATAACTCAGCCTGAATGAAGTGCATCTAACACATTATTTTTTCGATAAGGCACATCACTGTCTCTTGCACTTAGAAACACCAGATAGCCCTTCAGCATTATGCTGGAGCATCACGGAAAATAGTAAGATCACCAGGAAAAAAACTAAAAAATGTTAAAATGGTGGCAGTAAATAGACTGTGAAAAGGTCAGTTTTTTACAGTAGGAGAACTGAGACTAGAAGGCAAGAGTATTTACTTGTTCTGTTTCAACTGGGAATATGGACATCTTTCACCACTAGGCACACGTGCCCATCTGCGAGTTACTGTGAAAGCCCTGTGAGTTCTGATCTGGGCGTTACAGATTGATTTTAGGGAATAGGCAGTTTTGGGAATCTGGAATTTTTGAATATTGACGTTCAACCATACATGCCTCACCATAGACCCACAGCGTTATCTATGATTTAGCTATTAGCATTCTTAGACGTATCCGTGTATCTCCTTTCTGGTAAAACATACTCCTATGACCTGGGCAGTACTCAATTTAATCTGGTCCTGAGTGTTGAATTCCGAGCAACTGAAGAGGGTGAGTATACTTCCTCATATGGCAATGATCTGTTGGTTTCTCACATGTATCAACGATTTGTTCGTCAGCAATTCTATGGACATGGTATTAAGGCTTAAAGATAGTGCTGGAGTAGTAAAATTCAAGTCACAGTTGGACATTCTTGACTTTTGGTATGCAACATCAACGTTGTCCTTTAAACTCCAAAGGAAAGGATGATGGCCTATATCTAAATGGTCAACCTGATTACCTTTAGGAAAATAGCAAATTTTTCTGTTCTTCTACTCCTTACTTGTAAAGGGCAAACAAAAAAACACCACTGTCTTATCAGCCGATTGTCACTAAAAAGGAATAATTTCTCTAGGGAGAAGTTTGTGAATTCTCAGGACAACTCCATCTTGCTGGACGTTTAGAGGTTTCTTTCTTATTTACAGTTAATATCTACCACCCTATACCTTCTGCCTCCATGGTCAAATAGAATATTAGAATATCTTTAGCTTCTTGAACTTTTCCTACAGTTGACATGGTTTGAGGTCCCCTCACAGCCTTGCTTTTTTTCCGCTGGCCAGGTCATCGCCTTCCGTCTAGATGTGGCAGGTCCTGAATCGGGAGTGATCTCATCAGTGTTTGAGCTATCTAGGTTCAGATAGTAGGTGGATTTCTTATTCTGTTCTCGGAAACCAGATATTTAAACTCTCTGGGCTTCCATTTCCTATTCTGTCAAATGGGAACAATAACAGTATTTGCTTGGCTGTTGAGAGGAGTTAACAAGATAATGTACATAGAAAGCACTTAGGTCCGTACCTCATATCCGTGCCTCATATTTTTTATTTGTATTTATTAAGCAGCCTAAGATGGCATTAGCATTTTTGGCAGCTACATTCCACTGCTATTGCCTCCTGAAAGTTGCAATCACCCCAAACCCTCAAGTCATTTTCTGTCTTTGGAAATTACTTCTACTTTTCAGAGCTATGCTATGATGTCAAACCTCCATCAACCTCTTTGAGACACATTTTGACCAAGTCTGTCTGTTTGACTGGCTTGTGTGTCATCCTCCTAAGAGATTGATGTAATTTCAGTGCCAGGATGGATGTCCTTGACTTGACTTTTCTTTATCTCTGGGTTTGCTATGAATATGGAAATATGGTGTGTGGCCTCCCTTAACTTTTGAATCATCATTTCTATAGTTGAACAGATTAGAAATATAACACTTAAAGCAATAGGGTGAAAATGTTGCCCATTCTATTTGTGCCTTTGCTTTTTTTACATTGAGTAAGTCTCTGATGCATAGGCTTATACGAGATGATTGTTGAGCAAATTAATCCCATTTCTTAATGTGAGACTTCTAATTATGGCTTGGCTGCCTTTTTCCACTCCATCCTTTTGTTTTTGGACTTTACCTAGTCTGCTGGCCTGAGTTGATTTTTTGGATGCACATACAAATGCACCTTCCCTGACCACTAAGTTTTTCCCCTTCCTTCACTGCTGTCCAGAAATGTTGGCCAGTAATTCAGAGGTTGAGGAATCATGAGTGGGTTTGGGCATAGGAGGAGAGATTTGAGCTGTGACTTCCAGAGATGATACAAATAAATATAGCTCTATGGATAAGCTTTATGTTAGTGTTTCTGTGCGAGGCTTCAGTCGCAAGGATGTAGGAAACTGTGAAGGTAGAAGCTGTCTGAGTGCACTTGTGTGAGGAAAAGCGGTACCGAGGAGATAATGGAGGTTAGAACGGTGACCCAGAAGTAAAGCTCATTTAATTACTTAGGGCCTGTCCAATCTGATTTCTGGGGAAGCTGTGCTTCTGCCCTGAGCTCTATGCTCGAAAGGGCCCTATGCTGGCCTGCCTTTGGCCGCTGTTTTCCACAAGGGGAGGACGTCATGTTACCAGTGTGTGTGCCCCTTGGCCAAAGGAAATCTGCGTGGAAGGGAGTAGATCGTTTAGGCTTGCCTGATAAAATGTTGGACCTGTATTTGCTGTAGCTGGCTACCCTAGTATGGGCTGGAATGTCTGCATGCTCGTGAATGTGATGCTTCATTCTGTAGGACCATTCTTGGAGTGGGGAAGAGGAGGCAGGCCATGGACCTGGGGTGGCTGTCTCTAAACTCCTATATCCTGGTGCAGAACCCTGGGGCATCTGAGAATTCAGATTCTGATCCTGGCCCTCAATGTTGTTATGAATGGTACTTTTCAAGGCAGGCGGAGAGAACATTTCATTTGACTGTTTTAAATTTTTTGATTTGTATTTTTAAAATATATAGACGTCTGGTATAAGAGCCTCAAATTGTGTTCTTGTCCCAGGTTCTCCAAATGCTAGTGGAGGGCCTTTAACAACGGCATCAGATTACCAGATGAGGTTCAGTCACGTAGGTCTAGGTCCCAAATTGTATTCGATCCTTACAAGAAATCTGGAAGTTTGGCTCTGCAAGTGTCCCTGTTGGACAGATGAGGAAACCGAGGTTCATTGAATTGAAATGAGTTTTCCCAGGACCAAGCACGAGTAATGGCAGAACTGAGATTGAAACTTAAACCTTAGACTCTCTAAATGCATATCAGAAGCTTTGGATCCAGATTGTTTGAGTCAGGTAGTAGCAGAAGCATTATTATATCTCTTTGATTTTGTGTGAGTTACTTCCATTTCAGTTTTACTGCCTAATGTTCTTGAGCTGGGAAATGTTTGAATGTATGTGATAGTAACCGTATCTACCTTCTCTGATTGCTGGAAGGATTTAGGAAGACCTTATGTGTTAAGTGTTTAACAAAAGGCATCGAAAATGGAAGGGCTCCACAAATAGTAGCAATTATTATTAGTAGTAGTTCTAATGACAATAGCAGTAGCAACATTAAGTTGCATATAAGTATGGTATGAGTATAATACTGTCTTAGTTATCTATTACATGAAAAATTTTCCCAAAACTTAGGGGCTGAACACAACACGCATTTATTTTCTCAGTGTTCCTGTGGGTCAAGCATCTGCCCACAGCTTAACTAAATCTTCTAGTCAGGCTGTCCTGGGGGGATGATCTGCTTCCAAGAGCACAGGACCATCAGCAGGCAGGTGTTCCCTTGCCGACTATGGGCCTGGGGTATCTTTTCGTTCCTTGATTCATCGCTTCTCCATAGGCAGCTCATAACTTGGCTGGCAAAGACCAAAATCATAGTCTTTTGTAATCTAATCATAGAGGTGACTCTTTGGGTTCATTAAAAGCTAGTTTCCAGGGGAGGAGATTATGAAAGGGCAGGACTGCCAGGAAGCAGGGATCATGGGGGCGCACCTCAGAGAGCTGCCTACCTCAGGGAGGTGGTTTCGTGCCAACCTGAATATGGCTTCCTGGGGTAAAGACGGTGCCTCTCCTTGGCAAGGTAGTTTCGCCAGGTGGCCGTTTCAAAATGCAGGTATCACATGAAAGAGAAGGCAACTTCAACACAGATTGAAAACAAATATACATATGAAACACCAGAGTTGTCTCACGTTTATGGCTGCTTCTGTGACTGTACTGTCTTCTGAATTTCTGTTGACTCTGGAATGCTTCTCAGATCAAAGAGGGAAAGATTCATCTTGAAAAGCTTGTTGTTCAGGTGTATCCATTTTTCTTCTCCATGTTCCCCTGCGTTCTGCTCCTTTTGGAACAAGCTTCGTGGGTCATCTGTGTTGCCTTGCTCTCTGTGTGACTTGATTAAAGAGTTTGGGGCAGTACGGTGCCCAGGGCGGTGGTCTTCTATCTTGGCTGCATGTTAGAATCAGCTTGGACATTTTTGAAAACTCCTGAGGCCCGAGCCTTACTTCCAGAAAGTCTTATTGTTTACAGATAATGTCCAGGAAAACTGGTATCTCGTATTAACTATCTGTTTGCTAGAATGGTGGAGGGATTGATTCGCTTGGTGCACCTGGTGCCTTTCAACACTGATAATGACGATAGTTGATATTCCCCCCACTTGTCTGATGCCCAGCAGGTGCAATCCCAGGAGATTTCAATATGATACTTTTCTTAATGCTCACAAAAATCCTTCTACAGAGAAGGAATTAGAAGCCATTTTAAGTAACTTGTTCAAGAGTGCCAAGGTCGCTTGCAGCAGAAACTGCAGAACGTACCTATATGGTGTTCCCCATGCTTCATCTACTTCAGAAAGTATGATTTACATAATGATTTACTCATCACAACAGCCCTATAGAAGTACCAGTATTACTACTGTTTGCACAATATAGAAACCAAGGTCCAGATTTGTCCTACAACTTGGCTTAGGTCATAACTAGAATATAACAGAGCCAGAGTTGAAACACAGGCTGTCTGGTTTCAGAATCCACCTGCCAAAGCACCTTGGACACTGCTTCTTGTTTAATCGTTACATAATCTGAGTCTAGACTCCCCTCAAACTCTGCGGCCTCAGAATTCCGGCAGCTAGCCTTTATTGAACTATCATGATATGATGGACATGGCATAAGGCCATCATTTTCATTATTTTGTTTAATCTTTATGATAGCTTTGCAATTTTGTTACACAATACAAGCTGGCAGTGAGACCTAGCAGCCGTATTTGGCATGTTCCCAATGCTACATTCTGCCCCACCCACCATGCAAATAAACTGTCTCCAGCTCTTGAGTTCCTGGCCAGTCTCTTTCATAGTCACTTATGAGACCTTTGGCAATCAAGTCAACCAGAAATTCATATATTGTGAGACTTATTATTACTGAGTCCCCTTTTCTTCTGTAGGTGAGGTGTTCTTGGTCACTTCAGTTGGGCTTCTTGTGACGTGCTTCCTTGAGTCTGTCCAATCCTAGTCTCCTGGGTTAGTTTCACAATTGGTTTTTGTTGCGGATGTATGCTTTTTACATTTTAGAAAGGAAGTTCTGCATCCTTGTAGGATGCTCTTGCACATTGCAAGGGGTTAAGGATCTCTGGCTCCTGCCCAGTGGATGCTGGTAGCTCTCCCTGGTCACTCTGACAACCCCCAGATACCCCCTACATATTTCCATATGCTCCCTGGGGGCAATGCTGCCTCTAGATGAGAATATTCATAACGAGTGAATCTTATGAAGAAGGGGCACTCTATTTTTTGGATCAGTTCCCTAATGCACCTTATTTGTGGGCTTTGTAGTTTCTTTTTTTTTTTTTTTAAGATTTTATTTATTTATTTGACAGAGAGAGATCACAAGTAGGCAGAGAGGCAGGCAGAGAGAGAGAGGGAAGCAGACTCCCTGCTGAGCAGAGAGCCCGATGCGGGGCTCGATCCCAGGACCCTGAGATCATGACCTGAGCCGAAGGCAGCGGCTTAACCCACTGAGCCACCCAGGCGCCCCGGCTTTGTAGTTTCTGATACTGCAGATACACTGATACACTGGCAGTTTTGAGGAGCCATGACACATCATTGACTTAGTTGAATTTGTTGTTAATGGAAAATGTTAAAACATTTTTAAATTGTCATAGCTGTTTTGTGCCTCTGTTTGGTTTTTGGAATACAGGTGTGCTACTTTTTTTCTGTTCTAGTACTACTTCTTGTATTTTGATTCTTTTAAGCCATGTACTAGGTATTTGTTCAAACCACTTGTGCACCTAGAGTTTTGACCTCCACGTTGCCTATGTCTTCACTCAGTTACTGATTACCATATTGCACAGGATTAGGTGAAGGGCAAGGACACTGTACCTTGCTATAGACCTCCTCCCAGATTAACATTGAGCTAATGGTCCCCGTCAATGAATTGAGGTTGTGTGTCACTTTATTATTATCTGGAGATCCTGCATTTCTTCATCTTGTCCATGAGGGTACCACGAAATTCCTTTTTGAGAATGCCTGATATAATCAAGAATCGCTCTGGAAAAATTATTTTCTCTGTTCTATCCCTTCAAAGTGCTTTGCATATCATTATCAGCTTTACGGGTCATTATTTGAAAATAACATGAAAATAAGAAATTTGCCAAGTGATTTAGGGTATAGTCATTTCACTTATTCCAACATTCATGCCATACCACCATGAACCTGACATTCCAGGTCTGTATTTGAAATCAGTCCTAGTTTGAGGTTGAGACTCTGACTTCAGGGTTCCTGAGAAGGGTTCAAAGATACACCCCACCCTAACTCACGCAATTGCTCTATAAATCCAGAAATCTCTTTAGGAGATGACAAATTCTGTCGTTTCTCTAGGGGAGAGAGGCCTTGAAATTCACTCACCATTGGGAAATGAAAATGATACCGTACCCTGTTGGAGGTAGTAATGACAATGCAGTTTTTTTCATGGGAGCAAATATTGATAGAAGGATGGAAGGCAATGAAGAGACTGGTTTCCTTGTTTAGAGGCAAGACTAGTTGTGGGGGATGGGGCAAGTAGGAAGGATGAAAGTACAGAAACGGGGAGACCGACGCCATAGAATTTTTGGCTGTCAGGCCTTGCATCAGCTCTGTCCTCACCAAATGTCTACAGAGCATGAACTTTCTTCCCATTAGGATTTTGTTTTGAAGGTGTTTTCAAAAGCAAGTGCTTTTTCACTGGTTAGAGATGTCCGTTTCTCTGATTCTGATCTGCAGTCACCTACCAGGGAGCAGGTGTTGAAGCCAGAGGGCTTCTTGGGAAGCAAAGGGATGGGGAGCAAGGAGGACAATGAATACTTGGGCATTGCATGGAAGCCCAGAGGAACCCTAGCGATTCAGTAATAGGAGCAACTGGGTTGCTGAAGCACACGCATTATTTAATTAGCAATTTCAGGCTTTTGCCCAGAGCGCAACTGTCCATATGGCCAGAATCTGCACCCTTTCCTCCCGTTTGGGCTCGGGTCTAGGCCTGGAAGTTTCCCCCTCAGGGGCCGCTCTGCCTCTCCAGGTTTTCTCTGGTTTGCATTTTTGCTGTTGCAGGCTTCTGTACAGAACTTTATTGGCGATGTGATTTTTGCATACTTCTCTCTAAAGGCTCGACGTTGATGAATTTGGCTGCCTTTCTTGTGTTACATGCAGCATTAAATAACCTGCCTGTGTGTCTTTTTCCTTTTTTTCTTTTCCATTTTTAATTTTGAAACGGAAGTCAGTCCTCTGGCTGAGTGGCAGAGAGGGCTTTTCTGTTTTTAAATGGTTTGGCTCCTTTTTCCTTAGGTCTCATCTTCCTTGCTTCAGCCCTTGGCTTCCTCAGTTCCTCTGCCTGCTAGGACTGAGCTAATCGATTCTAGCTGAAGGAGCTAAATAGGAGCCTCAAAGAGGTGAAGTGAAATCTGTGGTGAGCCTGTTCTAGAATCAGGTTCCACTGACCCGGTCCATGGCTCTTTCTATGGCACCATTCTGCTGGGAACATTCATGGAACGTTTCTGATGGTGTCACGGCTGTCTTCCATATCTTTTATTTTGTGACAGTGCTGCCCTAGTACATAGCAGACAACCAAGAGAGATGGCAGCAGAGATAATTGAAAGGATGACTTGTGGACTGCGTGGCCGTACTCCCCTGACGCGGATTTTGTTTCCTGTGGGGCATGCTTGATAGAAAGGACGTCTAGCTGAATTTCCATTCTCTACCGCTTTCTCCCATTTCTCTGTCCTTGCATCTGGTGTCATCACCACTGCCATTATTCTATTCACAGTTGTCTCAGCCTACCCCTGCATTGACTGAGGTCCCCCTGTTGTCCTTTTCCTACCCCAGTATTACCTCAAGTTCCTTTCATCCTATGGAAATCCTTTCATCCTAAGGAAAATTCTACACAAGCATCAACTTATCTACTAAGTTGACATTTGTTAATGGAGCCACTAGGAACTCATTGGTCAATATGTTCGTATTATATGTTTTTAACAATGGGATACAGGCAGCAACAGCTTAACAGAACACATCTGAACCATTCAGAAGGATTGATAATAATATGTGCCTTACTAGGACCTACCAATGATTTTCTAAATTAGGAACTTTGTGGTTTCGGACCAGAGAATCTACATGGTAGTCATATTCTTAGGTCATTCTGAAACCTACAAATAGTTGAGAATTGCTTTCCTATGTAGTCTTTTCTGCAGCTTGTAAACATGTTACCATGTATTATTGGTTATTGTTGGTTTAGCTAATGTTTCTTGCCTTTAAAATTGCGTTTCATGTGTTATTGTTTCCCCCCAAGTCGTGCGCCCTGCCCCCCCTTCATACAGTGCACTAGAGTTGTTATCTGAAGCTGAATTTGTCTTCTCAAGGATCGTGAGCTTCTTTTATATGCTGAATGTATACACACGACCTGTGAGTTTTTGTCTGGAAACAATTCAGATTTCCATGAATAGCTATAGTGCATGACATCTACTATGTTCCATAAATATCTTTTGAATATACAACTGTGTTCCACACGGGAGAAAGCATTCTGTTTCACTGTAACAAGGGAACCCAACTCATTACTCTGATTTGGAAGGAGTTATCACATGAAAGAAAGGGAGATTGGTAGGTAAATGGTCAAGTTTTCTAAAGAAAGCTATATTTTATGTTTGAATCTTATATTTTTGTTCTCTCTGGGGAGATTCATACTTCATGGGTGTCCAGGAAAGTGAGATAGGAAAAATAAGAAACTCAGAATAGATTATTAAGCTGTTTCTCCCTTGGGCTCCTGTGTAATCTTTTCACATGGACCGATGTTTTAAAAGTTAGGTAATCTGGATTCAGTGAAGAGATATATAGTAAACGAAAATAGGACTCAAATGCCACCTTAGAGCCATGGGGCTATTTCTTGCCAGTTCTCAGAATTGCTCTCATAACTCATCTCTTGAATTTCATGTTATGCATTGGATAGGCAGACTCTTTCTGGTTACAGAGATGTCAGGCTTACCTACGTAAGGAGTCTCCTCTCCTCGTAAACAGCAGAGCTGCTCTGTGGCCCTTCTGTGGCTTTGGCAAGGGTAATCAGTGACAGGGAAGTCACAGCTTCGGCCCATTGCACATGATTTATAATATTGGGGCATGCTTTCTCCTTTCTGCCTCTTTGTGTATCAAAGAGGATGATCAATTTTGAATTCTTGAGAAATGTCACTCGAAATTCCATGTGTTTCATAGGACCTTCAAATCTTTCTACTGGGAAGATTTACTGGGATTCTAGGTTCACTATCATAATACTGATTTTGGCCAAAGGGGTGAAACTGGGGTTTGTTCTGGTTGATAAAGGAGAGCAAGTGATAACAGGTGTTTATTAGCAAAGCTCAGCTGAAGCGGTCTGACCCATTTTCAAACGGATTGGTTCTTTGGCAAATTCACTCACCTGTTTTCACAGATAAACATTTAAAGCTTAAAAACGATGCATTAGAAATCAAGTCAGTTTGTTTTTTTCATTTTACAGAGTGAGTTTGAAAAGCATAAATTCCCAATTAAGTTAATTTTTACAAACATCTGAAAGCATCGTCTTTAGTAATGTGGAGGTTCAGAACTAATCACCCCAAGATTTGCATGAGCTTATTTCTAGCCGCAAACAATCAAAGGCAAAGAATCTCAAAAAGACCTTCCTCTTATCTGTTGAAAAGAATATTCATGGAGGACAAGCTCCAGGAAGACCAGTATCACCATAAATATGTGTATCAAGATATGAACATGAGTTTTTGTTAGTTGACAGGGAGCAACTTAGCAAAGTCTAGTAGATCAAATTCCTCTCTATGTCCCATTGTTTGTCTATGGCCCAACAAATACTTGTTTACCAATCATTTATTCTTTTTCATCTTCATGTTAACTACTTTACTTCCTTTGGAAGTCCCATACTCTTCTCGCCTTTCCTTTGTTTTCGATGACATATTCCTCATTCTGCCTGTCTTTGAAATCTCTCCTGTTTATGTGGATTCACCTTAAATACGCAGTTAATTTTTATTTTCCTCTGTGAATTTACCTTCTGTCAATTTAATTCTTAGATCAGTCAGAAGACCCTTATGTGGTAGAGACAAATTTTTCCACCCTGTAAGTAATTTTATTGGTTTTTCATTAGCAGATGGTGCTGGTAAGGTGTATGGGTCATAGAGACTCCTTTTCTTCCTTTTAAACCATGAATTAGAAAAACCAGTGAAATACAAAGGCATTGGTAACTTTTAAGCTTTTCCTCTTAGCATTAGTTATATTTAGGTAAGGGAAAGGGCCTTGCCTGTCCCCTGCCTCAGATTCAGAGGCTTCTTTCTGCTTGTTACACGTAGACAACTTTTTTGAGATTTTGGGAAGAGTAATTCTCTTTTAAATGAGACGCTAATGAGGTGATAGGTTATTTATGTAATTTTATGCTCATCACACTCTGCAGTAAAGTGCCAAGCATTTTCCTCACCATCACCATTATCATCTCAGTGAACTTGATTACTGAGAAGGAGCATGCTGCCTGATTCTCCCACAATCCTGACCTCCTTGCTTTCGCTGACAATTTTTGGATGAATGTCAGGTTCTCCAGCAACTGTGGATTTGGGATTACAAAGAATGAGTCAGAGTTTGGAGTCACGAACATGCAGAAATTGAACATGCAGGAATCTATTAAGTTAGAAATAGAGAGAAATGGCAATGACAGACCACGTGGTCTAGAGAGGAGAGGAGAGGGAGACAGAGGAGCTAGCTGTCTTTTGACATTCTGGGTTATATCAGAGAATGTTCTACAATCATAAAATAAATTCCCTGTTCTTTTTTGTTTTGTTTGTTTTCTTTTAAGGATAGAAGTAGAGTGCTTGTGGGGGGGGATAGAGGGCAAGGTAGAGAGAGAGAATCTTAAGCAGGCTCCTCTCCTAGCGGGGAGCCCAGCATGTCGCTTGATCTCACAACCCTGACATCATGACCTGAGCCAGATCAAGAGTTAGATGCTTAACTGACTGAGCCACCTAGGGCCCCTCGTTTTTTGTTTTTTGTTTTTTGTTTTTTTTTTAATCTACTCTTAGTGGATCTCTGATCCTTGCCACTTACAGTCTGTTGGTAGGATTAATTTGAACTCGGTACACAAAAGTTTATAGTGTGTTTCCAATAGGCTTTCATGTTTATCATCTCCCCTGTTCCCTATAACAACTCCATGTCAGAAATAGGTTGGAAATGACAGTTGGTTTGAGAGCTAGAGAAACTGAGGCCTCAAAGGGGAAAGGGGCTTGTGGGAAGTTTAACAGCTAAGTATAGGAACAGCCACGACTGAAACTTTCATCTTTTGGTTCCTGTGTCTGGTACTTGACACTTCCTAGACCCCCGCTGGTTATCCATAGATCGACAGACAAATCGACACGGGCATGGGTGATTCCAGGCAGAAATTTTACAAAAAAGGAGCTGGTCTTGTAATTGACAGGAGTGCTCTTAAGAAACCTAACAAGAAAATACCCCATATGAGCTCACACTTGGAAGGAGAGACAGTGTGTTGTCCCTTCGGGCCTCTGCCAGGGAGCTCAGAGTCCATCCTGCCTTTGACAACACTGACCTTACCTCACCTCTCTCAAGCTCCTGCCCTTGGAGACATCTGTTATGCGGTCAAGTTGGTGTTTTCTACCTCAACATTTAAAAAGCGAAATCATCTCTGGGGAGAAACTTTGAATGCCATCTCCATTCGGGGGGGGGGGGGGGGGACAAACAGATCTAGGCAAAAAGTTCTGAAAATCCTGTTTTAGAACCAGGTTGCTGCCAGGACGTAGCTTCGCATGGAATATTTAGAGCTAGAAATGGGTGTATCCGTTTAACTGTCAGGCAGTTGCTTCCTCTTCAAGCAAGACATGATAGGGTCTGGTTTTTAAAGTACTGTGTATGTTTCTGTGCACTGTTTTACTCTGGTTTCTGTGTAATGACGGACTGAATTTGTCTTTTGAAAAACACATAATGAAATGTGTGTGTTTTCATGGACATCATGTTGAGGTGGTTTTCAGTGCGAGTTCATGATGTATTAATAGGTGTTAGAACAGAAAAGTCATAGTATCTTTTTTTTCTTACAGATTTTATTTATTTATCTGAGAGAAAGCAAGAGCAAGAGAGATCATAGAGGGAGAGGGGGAAGCAGGCTCCCTGCTGAGCAGAGATTCCCTATTTGGGGCTCAATCCCAGGACCTTGGGATCAGGACCTGAGCTGAAGGCAGATGCTTAACTGACTGAGCCACCCAGGCGCTCACAAAATTCACAGGATCTTAAGAGCATACGGGTTTCACTCATTATTTCACACTGTCTCTGGAGCTTTATGTTGCCCGTTTAAAGAAAAGAAAATGAAGCAGCATGGACCATAGCGCCATTATTCTTTACCTTTTCTTTATAAATAAATTAGAATTGAAGAGTATTATTAAGTAGAGAGGCATTCTAGAAATGTGGTCCAGTTAGAAAATCTAGATTCTAAAGCATGGGTTGTAAAAGAGGTGGTTATTAAAGATTCCAAGAAATCTTGCTGTTTAAAAAAGAACAAGCCTCAGCTTCTCAAAAATCGGCTTTCTTGAACTTTTGTGATCATGGCACCCTTTTCTATACAGAACACATGTTAGCTTATCAGCCTCCTCTTGGGGAACACTGGGGTAGCCTATAACTTGCCTATGTAGGCAGAGTAAGAGACAAGTTTAGAGATATAGACTGGGAACGTACTACAGTTGGTAATATTATGCTAAGAGGATTCAAATTCATTATATAAGTAATGGGATGTTATTTAACTTTTTTCTCCTTTTATAGCTTCCCCACTTGTCTCTATAGTGTCATTCATTCTCCTTTTCAGTCCATCTTGAGTAGCAGAGCTAGAATACCTTTCCTAAAACTGTCGCCATCATTTGTCTGTCCTATATGATTAACTAAGTGGTGGTTTTCAGGACCCTACGTTTTGGTGTCTTTTCATCTTCGAACAGATTTTTTGATAAACTACCTTGTATTGCTCTCTGTAGGTACCTATGTATCATTTCTAAAAATTCTATTATAAAGCGGTTTTCAACCTTGGCTATATGTTAGAATGGCCTAGGGAGTTGATCAGAATCCCTGTGCCCTACCCAGCGGATTCTATCAGAATCTCTAGGGGTGGGGTGCAGTGATTAGTCATGTATTATACTTCCCAGGTGACCCCGCTGTGCCCTTGCACTTGAGAACCTGAAATTCGGCTTGTAGCTTTGCTCACAGGATATACTCGCTTCAGACTTGCTGAATTTATTTTGCTCATATCACACTGATCAATTTCCATGGAGCTTACATTTACTCATTAAGAGGAGATTGTAAGTCTCCTGTGGCAAAATCCCAGTTGTCAGTTTTGTGCTTGGAAAGTGGAAATTACTTTATTAATAAATACTCTGGTTTCTCAAATCACATCGCAAGTACAACAGGAATTTCCATGACCAAATAACTATTGGAGCTTTTATAGTTAAAATGATTGCAATACCTTGTTAATCAATTTGTTGATTACAACATACACATATTGAAGTACAGTTGAAGCAGGAAGTTTGTATTTAGCCTCGTTGTTAAATCTTTGGTGAAATAATTTAAGATCGAACCCCTAGAGAACTGTGAACTGCTTTTTGAGAGTAGCAGGTTCTAGTAAATACCTCATCCCAGCATACCATTGGAGAGATCAGACGAGCATTCAGTCTTGGTGTTTAATAATACAGGCATAACTCTGAGAGTTTGCAGGTTCGGTTCCATCCTGCCACTATAAAATGAATTTCTCAATAAAGTATGTGAAATGAACTTTCTGGTTTCCTAGTGCACAAGAGAGTTATTTTTATATTATATTGTAGTCTGTTATGTGTGCAGTAGCATTATGTCTGGGGAAAGAAAAAGGAGGTACCTCAATGAAAAAAGGCTTCATTGCTAAAAATTCACTGTCATCTGAGCTTTTAGTGAGTCATCATCTCGTTGCTGGCAGAGTCTTGCGTTGATGTCAGTGGCTGCTGACTGATAGAGGTGTTGGTTGCTGAAGGTTGGGGTGGCAGGGGCAATTTTTAAAAATAAGACGACAATGGTTGTGATTTTTTAAACTCTCATAATGCATAATCCAGGTTGAGTGATTATAAATTTTGTCTCTCAGATAATTTTTTATTTCTTTTTTCTTTCATGCTCCCCACCCCCTTTGTTTTTCAAATGTTGTTGGACATGGTAAATTTTACTGCTCCCTCTTTTGGTTCTTTGGCTGATGTAATGATCAGAGTAACAGGACAGGTTAGGAGAACAACAAAATTAGTTTTCTGTGTAGGGGACTCTTAAAGATATGAGACCCACTGACAGGTAACTGAGGCTTGTGTGATGTCTTGAGCTTTAAGGGGAAGAGGGTAGGAGGTTGGGCTTCAAAATGGAGGAAGACAACATACCTAGGAGGAGACTGGATGAGTAAATGTTTGGTTAATAAATGTTTGCCATTCCTTTTGGAACTGTCCTGAAGTTTTTTAAAAGAAGTTATTTTTTGGTAATAGCACTCCCTAAATTTTTTAGGCTGTTAAAGGGAAGGTAAAAAGCTCTTCTTGAGTCTGTTTGGCCTTAATTGTCTTTATGTTGAAATAATACATATGCCAAAGTGTAGTACCTTCTGTGGATGCTTTCCCTGAAACCCCTCAGTGTTTTCCCACCTCGGACAGAATATAGGCCATGCTTCTTAACGTGGCTTAGGAGGTCCTATTCAGTCTCATTATATTCCTTCCTTCCTTCAGGAAAACAATCTGTGGGTATTGGTCATTGCATAATAATGGGAATGTCCTCATGCCACTTAACTTTCCACTTGAACATGGTTAACATGATAAAATTTGGGATACCTGGGTGGCTCAGTTGTTAAGTGCCTGCCTTTGGCTCTGGTTTTGATCCCAGGGTCCTGGGATCCAGCCCCGCATCTGGCTCTCAGCTCTCTCTCTGTGTCAAATAAATAAGTAAAATCTTAAAAAGTGATAAAATTTATGTTACATATCTTTTACCACAATGATACAAAAAATTTTGAGTTCTTACTAGGTGTCAGGCATCCTCCAGTATCATCAAATTTCTTGCTTTTTTTCTCAACACGCTGGGTTTTTTCCTATTCATTGTCTAGAATATCCTTTTCTTCCTGCATTCGCAAACTCCCCTTTGTCATTAAAGATATAGTAAATGTTTCTTCGTACATCAAGCCTTCTGAAATTGCTAGGTCCAAAGGAACTTGTCACATTAAAGATATAAATGAGAAAGCATCTGTTTCACTCGACTGAATTATTTTCCTCAGCAAGAGGGTTATTTCTTCTGTCTTCAGTTTTTGTTTTGGTCTCATTTCCACCTTGTGGTGTAGGGCCGGGAGGGGGGGTAGTGTGATTGTGAGGGACCTATACTGGAGCAGGCAGCGGGAAAGAGTTAGTATCTGAAGACAGGGTCCATGAGGAATGCCAGTGCTTAAACACCAGTGCCATATCGCCCTGTCCTCAGATACTAACTCTATTAATGAGTGCCAAAGCGTTCAGAGTTGGTTGAAGATGTGACCCAAAGTGTTTCTCCCACAGACCTGCCACAAGCAGCTTCATTTCCTATTATTAGAGGTCTTTTGCTGTGCTCATAGCATAGTGCCTACCAGAAAGGAACTCCTGTGAAAAATACCTGTGACCACAGGATATGTTTCCTCTTCACTGTCCTCTGGCGTCATTTAGCACAAATGAATTAAGTTTTTCCATTATCTCTTTGGAGAGTGAGGAGTTGGAGTCTGAGAGATGTTTCAGTAAGGAAAGGGAAGGCCTTTCCGAGCTCCAGGAGCAGATCTGGGTGATGGTGTAGGAGAGCTGTGGGCTCCTAGGATAGTTGCTGACAGAGAACACGAAGATCCAATATACCTTCACCCGTGCCCTGTTCAGAGCTGACTCTGTAGACAAAGGAATCATGGTCCGATTTCTGGTTCCTTGAAATTTGGTCGCTGTGTGAATAAAACGTATCTTAAAAGAAATGAAAACCATAGAAAGGTCTGGAATGGGAATGATGTATACTTCCTCCCTTAACCTGACCTTCTCCTGAGTGTTTTGAAAGCCTCAATATTTGTTTGCTCGTGTTCCTGTAGATTTATTGCATGTATCTTCCTGAATTCAGAGTACTGTTAAGACTTCTAATAACTGCAGGCATCTGTGGGAATAAGAGAGGCTTCTGTGGCTTTGTGTAATTTTTGGTGCTCCATTGTTCCTGCTCTATGGCCATTCTTAAGTTAGACTTTAGATTTAAGATCATCATTGACTGCTTTAGATTTAAGGTCAATGAATGTGCTCTCTGCTCTGAATGACCCCAAGATGTGTGCGTTGGAAATAAATGTCTATTTTTGCTCAGTTGTTATAGTTTGTGTGTGTGCCTGTGCGGGTGGGAGACAGCTTGTGCCAATGTTTCTCTGTAGACTCAAATAGTCTAGCAACAACCAAATCTGTAAGTCCTTGCAGTACTCATTAGGAAACTCAGATGCATGTCAAATCACTTGGAAAACTGTAAACCACTTTATAAATTGCAAGGATGCTAACAAATACCAAAAAAAAAAACTCTGCATAGCCGCTGAAAATTCTTCATTAGCAGGCTGAGCTAAGTGCAGAGACAAAAGAGCAAATTTCCTCTTAGCTGTTCTCACTTGAGGATACCAGTGGCATAATGAATCCAAGATCGGCATATAATTAGACATCCTTGATACCTGAGTCAAGGATTTACAGATTTACTTTTGCATTTCATTGAAACCAATCGAAATTACCAGTTGCTTATCTCTGAGTACAGGTCCGTAGGATATGGAGAAATGAGAGTTTAGGAATTAAGTACGTCTCCAAATGATCTATGGAGTGGATTATTTCTCATCAAAATACTGAGTCGGGAGATCTGAGATACTCCTTGTGGCCCTTCCATCCATTTTGCCTCATCTCGTTCTCCATTTCATTCCAAGACATGTGGTTTATTGCTCTAACTAGGTGACATGACGTAAAAACAAATCTTTCTTTTTATGAAATGAAACTGTCATTTACTGAAACAAGTCCTATGTGATGATTGTTTTCCTATCCTCTTTGACAAACATCTCACTGACTTCTCAGAACGTTCATGTGAAATCGAGTTTTTATCACTGTTTTTTAGGTGATGTGCTGAGAGTTCAAGCAAACACGTTCAAAGTCACACCCTGAGCCAGGGCTGCGCTGGGATTCCAAGCCAGGGATTTCCATTACATGGCAGTGCCTTTTCGTTTTTGGTTGCCCCTTTGTCCCTTCTATCTGCCTCTGTGATTTCTTCCAAGGTTTGGGAACGTATGTCCCTTTCCTGTGTTTCAGTTAACGGACAAGTGATGCAGAATCTCATTTTCAGTTAGCAATGTTAGAGAGTAACCATAAATATTATAACTGAGGAAAATTGGATGCTAAACCTCATTGTCTAATGTAGAAACCTTGAAATTCTCATAATGCTTCCAGTCTTTTCTGTTGTACACTCAAGGAGGGTTTGGGAGCACAATTCGAATCGCTCCATCTATGATGTCAAAATGTGCATGGAAACTAGTATGATTGTCTGGGGAACAGAGAGGTAGCTACTTCCCCACGGGCGTTAAGCCATCTTATCAACCTTTCACCGTTTTCTAAAAATGAATCTGCCTTGTATCCCTGCCGCCCCCCTCTTGCTTTCTTACAAGATGGAATGGGAACTCATTTATGTTAACTTTTCAGCTATAAAATCCACTTTTAATCTTTCACTGGGGTACTACTCTCTTGGCCAGGAGAAAAAGATCTCATTAAAAACAAAAATGATATACAGTGTCTATTAATCAATTGGATGGAACTACTTTATGCCCTGAATGCAAAATGTTGAAATGTATCTCTTAAGGATCGATATTGTTTCTAAGTAACTAAACCTAAATCAATACCGTCTCCACACTTCACTTTTAGTAACAGATCATTAGATTCTAGTGTTTCAGAACCTGTAACTACAAATACTGACTGCCTAGAAGTAGTTTTCGGAGTAAAATTTTACCCATTTGTTTTTTTGGATGTTGATTTATTTCTGTTTCAGTGAAGCCCTTTTATAATACTATTGTTAAGGCAAATTCTCTTAAGGGACTTTTAATGTATAATGTTTTGACATTTCAAAGGGCTTAATTTGGCCTATGTATGTCCAAAATCATGTAATAACAGGGTTCAGCTGCATTGTGTATACTCATTTCACTCATTTTAGGCTCAGTGTACACCAGACTCAGGGAATTAATGGGTTCTCTGCTGAATGTTTAAGAACAAATTTTAAGCCATAGCTTTATTGCATTTCAGGGTTGGAGAAAACCCTCAAGGTATATGTTTTAATCTCTTATGTGAGGCTTGGATCAGTATCCTGTACAATAGCCCCAGCAAGCTAATTCAAATTTAGGTTGGATTAAATCAAGCATAAAATGTGGAGGGAATGAGGTTGGATCATTACAATACCTGGCAGGAAATGGTTGATATCCTTTGAAGTCAAATTTGAAAAGTTTAATTAAGGGGTATTTACCGAGGCATGGGGACAAATAGATAAGATCAAAAAATAATGAAGTATGTTGAGGCTAGCAATAACAGGGAACTGAGGGGCAGGAAAAGTAGTATGGGGCAGGAAAAGTATGTTCTTGGTTGCCCCCTCAAGAAAAAAACAGAGTAACTGGAGAAAACCAGACCCAAAGTTGTTGACATGTTGTTTAACCTTCAAAATGAAATAGCTAGTTATTTTATCAGGAAAATGGGTTGATTCTGAAAGAGCAGAGGAATTCTGATTTTTGACTTGCAAGTTTGGAAAACCACAGGTAAATTTGGATATCAAAGGAGAAGAATGTTATTTTATAGACAGAAGAATGAAGTTGAGAGGGATGCTTTCAAGCAAACTTCATTGGAGGGAAGTGAGAGTTCATGGTGGTGGTGCTTTCTGCTTGGCCGTATTTTGGTATTTTCTTATTGGCCGATCTTGTTGCTGGGAAGGAAAAATTCTTCGCTCCTTCTGGAGTAGCAAAGTAGGCTTTTATCTGTTGGGCATTCAAGGTAGTCTTGGGTATGTGGTAGGGCACGAGAACTCTCCCTTCTTGCCTCCTGTCTTTATTTTATTTTTAAAAAGATTTTTATTTATTTATTTATTTGAGAGAGAGAGAGAGCAGGAGCAAGAGAGAGGATAAAGGGACAATGGAGAGAGAATTCCGAGCCGACATTGCCTTGAGTGCAAGTCTCATGCGGAGCTTGATCCCATGACTCTGAGATCATGACCTGAGCCAAAACTAGGAGTCAGATGCTTAACTGATTGAACCACCAAGCCCCCCTGCCCTGTCTCTATTTTATTTTAATTTTTTGTTTTCTGTCTCCATTTTATTTTATTTTTTTTCCCCAAAGACAGTTGCCTTTATTTTTGCCAATATTGTTCATTTGCAGTAAAATATTTTCAGAATGCCCAAGAGATATAATTATTTGAATACAGAGCTGGAATATCACATTTACAGAATATTTGGCAAATTTGGAATGTAGAAATCAGAACCCTCTGTGAAATTATTGATGCATTCTCCACACCTTCTGGTGTTGAGTGAAGCCAGATGTTATGTGTGAAACTAGATCAGGAATCCTCAGGTGATGGAGAGCGCATCTGCACCATTTCCAGTGGGACAAGGGTGACTATAGTTTTTCTGGCCTTTGAGAACGTGCCATTGGCAGAACGTGTTCTCCAAGCAGGAAAGCTTTTTCTTTCATTTCTTTAATTTTAAATGAGGTTTCCTTCGTTAAACTTCACAGTACGTACCTCTTGTGTACATGGGAGAGATCTGGTAAAACTGAGTAACTCCCTGAAATGTGCCAGGCTGCCACTTCATAAAACATCTGCTAATGACAAAGGATGTTGGCATTTTGTGGGGTGAAAGGCATGTTATGTTATTGGAATTGATTAGGAGAAGCCTAGTAATCGAGGGTAAGATTGTTATGCATGTTTAAAACCTTGCCTTCTCCTTGGGTAAGAGTTTCTAGTTTCAGAATCACCCCCCAGCCTTCCTGTTACCTAAGTAGACACTCTTACAAATTGAGACATTTCCCACAAATGTGAATGTCTCTCACTAGAGGGTAACTTCAATTCAGTTTTCAGAGCTTTTCCTATGCCTGCTATTTCTTAAAAATAATCAGCCTGAAATAATCTCTCTAGTAAGGAGGGTATTTTGGGGGGTGGTATATTGTGCTCCACTTCAGAACCCATACCTATCCTAGACCTGAAGGAGGGAAGGATAGAGAGAAGTTCCTGAAACTTCAAAAGGTTGGCTTAGAGATAGTATCTACCAATTGAAATGCAACTATGGCCAGCCTAAGGTCCAGCAGGGGTGAGAACTAGGGGAATAAAATACCCCTCTCTCCCTGAAGTTACTCCTCCATTATCTTTCCAATGATTTCCACAAGCCAAGACCAACTGAAAGCCACTAGGTTCGAAAACACAGTTAATGTATATAGACCTCAGCCTTGTGTGTTACACAGCGGGGTAGAGGGTAGATGGGAAAAAGTAAACAGAAGAGCCTCAGCCTGAGATGATGTATCCTTTCTCCAGTGACTCCATCAAAGCATGTCCAAAGTGCGGTAATTAGTTCTGAATCAACAGGGTTGTCGTCAAGAAAATGTGTTTGGAAAAAGCAAGCCAATATAGTGAGAAGAATCAGATGTATTCCTTGTAAAAATGTTTCTAAGAAGGAGGAATTTTAATTCTAGGTAAAGAAAGATTTTAGGGTCAACAAAATGCTATGGGTATGAGTAGGGGTTTCCATCAGCTCTAAATTTATTAGCCGCATGACGTGAAGCTAGCCACTTAAGTTTGTTGACCTTAAAAGTAAAGCAGCTGGATATTTTTACCTTTAAAATGGATTTATTTTGGCATAGCAGAGGAATTGATGCTCTGGAAGACCAAGGCATCACAGAAGCCTTGGTCCCATCTAGAGAACAAAGGAGAAGAGGAACCAGTCTTCCAGAGGAAAGGGGGGGATGTGGGAGGGGCTTTGTTTATAATAGTTTCATTGGAGAAATCTGTGAGTTCAATGTCCTGCTAGCAGCCTCTCAGTGTCTGGGCTTTTTAGGGTGAGGAGAAAATCTTACTTTCTCCTGCTGGGGTTGTAAATAGGCTCCTTTTTGTTGAGAATGTAAGGACATCTCTTCCTTTTGGGTCTTCAAAGGGCTCCCAGGAGCTGTAGGGCACAAGAGCTCTTCCTTTTGTCCCCAGACTCCGTTTTCAATGAAGTTTCCTTGGTTCACTTTCACTCGTCCTTTTTGCTTCAGTTACCTCATTTGTAAAATTGGGTGTAATAATCAGCATCTACCTCATAGGATTGCTATGGGAATTAATTTAATATTCAAAGCAATTAAAACAGTGCTTGGTACATAGTAAATGCATAATTTATATGAGTGAGGAGGGGCATGATAGAGAAATTTGAGCGGCTCTGTGTGTCCTGAAGCAGTTAAATCTAGTTCTGTGGATGAAAGCTCTAAGGCATAGATTTTCCTTAAGTGTAAAGATAATTTGTCTCACAGACATAATAAAAAAATGATCTTATATGTTAGTGCATTCCCTATCCCAGAATTGTTCAGATTTAGACTGACAATTCGTGTCATACAGAGATTTAAGCATAAACTGTGAGGTTGATTTAGAAGATTTACAGAATCCATTCCAATCCTGGCATATCTTTGATTTTTCTGCAAAATTATTTGCATTGCCACCGGAAATACAACCTTGTTACCTAACCCTCTGGGCTGTGGCTTTTTCAGATGTCGGTCCTGACCTTTAAGTGGTGCCTGGCGGGACGGGGGTGGGGGGACGATGAGGATAACCACATACTGAAGCTTCTTTGTGATTATATTATGTCCCCCCGCCTCCATCATCTTGCAACTATCTCTTCCTCCAGTTTCATTTTCTTTAATGAAAAGAAACGGAGCAATTGTTCTTGTTTCCTGATTATGATTGTAGGTTCTATAGACGTATAATTTAGAAGAGGTATTTAAGCTCAGCTTCTCAGTAGAGGTGTGATGTTTGGACAGATTACTTCTCAGAATCTGAGTTTTCACAGTAAATTGTGGATAATAAGGCCCTTTACCACACAGGTTTATTGAAAAGATTAAATAAACTATCATTAGCAATATTCCTGCCATGTTGTAAACCGCGAATAAATATCAGCCTTGTTACTATATTTTATCATATATTAATGATATGTAATATGTTGTTACTATAAACTAGTGCCTGAGATTCCGGGTTACTTTGGTTTCAACAGGTTCTCACAGTTCCCCTGACAGCAGTTGCCTCTAGTTTCTAGTTAGTTACGGAGGACTTCTGCCCCGCAGAAGGAAAAGGGGTAATTTCTCTCTTAGCAAGAGGCGTCCCTCTCTGAGGCCATCCCTGTTGTAAAGCAAGTCCGGAAGTACCGTTTGCAGCAGGAGTGCAGTCCTGGGCAGTTTTTCCAGCTCTGTGGTGGAAACTTTAGAGAAGGGATTCTGGCCTCCCTGCGGCTTACTGTTTGATTTTCATATGAATAGAGTGGCCAGTACTTAAGGCCTGGGTGCTCCTTGATCTGTTGCATAAGAGCTCATCATACAATAAACTGGAGAGAACTACCTTCCCAGGCTTTGTGTATATAATGAAAGGAGTTTTCAAAGTTCCTTTAGCTGTGAATAATTTCAATTAGCATTTTTGAGGGGGCTGAATGTAAATAGCAATTCTGCTTCAGGGCCAGAGCCAGTTGATTATCCATTGTATGAAGTGCTAAAATCTTCAGTTTGAGAGAGGAGGGAAAACGGACACTCATGTTAGGCATTATGTTTCCTGCCCACACCAGAGGCTTTTAGTCTCCTCTTCTCTTCTCTCTTATACATCCACCCACTCCTGTGCGGAAATCGATTTTTTTTTTTTTTTTTTTGTTAATGGGTGGCACTTTAATGTTAGGATGACAGGGAATGGAAAATTAATGGTATGAGGACAGATCCATCCCAGCTTGCCCATTCTAGTTTTAGTACGGGGAGGCCTGGAAACCCCCTCAGTTCTGGGCAAACCAGGATTGATACTGTTATGAGCCAGTGAGGAATCATCATTCAGGAAACTCTGGGTATTGTCTCCATTCAGAAACCTTGGCAGCCTGAAGGCACTGTCTCCCTATCAATAGATCTCCTAGTTCCTGGTGAAACAAAGTTTTTGTGACTCAGTGAATAAGCTGGAACATACTGATTGGAGAGGAATCAATATTGATGATGATGAAGAAGGAGCAGAAGAGGAGGAAGAGGAAAAGGAATCGCAGCTCCTATATCTTTAATGTTTCCTGTAGGCCAGTGGCCAGGCTGTTATTTTACAGATAACACCCAAATCAATTCAGTATTATTATCCTCAAATTATGGATGAGAAAATTAAGGCTCAGTGTGCTTGTGTGACTTGCAAGGTCAAGTTCAGTCTGGTTTCAAATCCTTGTCTACCTCTGAGGTACACACACTTAACCCCCAGATGATATTGATTGACTTATTGCAAACTTCCTATATTCTAGGCACTGTGCTAGGTCTCTGTGATAGAGCAGTGAGGAAAGCACATAGGATTTTTACTTTCCTGGTGCTTCAGTGTACGTTAGACTGGCCACAGTCTTTTGTTTGGAAATCATTATGTTGGCATGAATATCACCGCTATCTTAGTAATATGAACCAGAGTTCCAGGGCAAATGATTACATGAGTAAGAGAGGCAGAGAGATGTGTTATTTTTGATGTTCATGTCTATGCAATTATAGCAAGGGAGTAGACCAGCTATTGACTAGTCCTAGGGGGATGAAGCCCTTGTTTTAGGAAGCTAAATTAAGGATGCCAAGATGTGCAGCTGCTGATGAAATAGGAAAGTGAAGGTGATTGTTCTCGATCAATTTCCTATTATATATCAAACACAAAGGAAATGATTGAAACACATTTATTCATGGTGTTTCTTTGGAGCTGAAAGATATTTATTAACATGAATCTCCTGCCAGTTGCAAGAGATTTTCTTCTCCTTTCATCAGGAACTGTGGTAGTTAAGATCTCAGATTTTGAGCAGTCATGCAGGGGTTTGCACCTCCCCAAATCTGAGCCTTACAATATCATAAGACATAACCCTCGAGGTGACCCTGATGATTAGTGTTTCCTGTTAAGTGCTGTCATTATCTATTTCTGACTCTACCGGACAGAGAGCATCGTTCAAATACATATTGTCTCCTTTTATGATCGGCTTGGTCCACACCCAGGTTAAGAGTTGGAAATAATAACCTAAAGTCCGAATCCAGTCTACTGGCTTTTTTGTATCATCTGTGAGCTAAGAATAGTTTTCACATTTTTCTCTGGTGAAAAAGCAAAGAATAATATTTTGTGACATGTGAAGAGTATAGAAAAGAGAGATTTCAGTGTCCATAAATACAGTCTTCATGGAACACAACCGTGCTTATACTTTTATATATACGACTTACGGCTGATGCCCTGGTGCTGTGCCAGGGCGGTGTAATTGCTGCAAAGCCTATGTGGCCCACAAAGGCTAAATATTTACTATTTAATCCTTTAAGAATGAAATATGCCAACCTCTGCCCTAGAGAAAGGAGCTAACCCAGTGTGTAGAGCATTCACATTTCACAGCTTACTATCGATGGGAAAAGTAACTCATCAGTGCTATATGTGATAATTGCAAGTCATAGAGAATCTTTAAGTGTTAGAAAAACCTTACGTTATACCTCTAATCAAAGTTTTTCTAGGTATTTCTTCTAACTGCTCATTATCTTGACTATGATTAGTAGCCCTTGATCACTGATAATTAGAAGCTACATACATGTATATTAAGATTCATATTTTAGCTGACACTTGCCTATATAGTATCTAGGATACATACATATTATATATATATTTTATCAGACTCTTTTCATTTAAGTTGGCATTCAGAATTTGCTATGATTGACGTTGACCCTGGAGAAGCCACTGTGTCAAATGAAAAGTAAAGATGGCATTTACTTTTTGCTCTCCGTTTCTCAGAACTGTGGCCCTAATTTTTCCTCTAAAGGTAAGAGAGGGAAGTTTTTCTCCCCTGCTCTCCCTGGGCTTTTCTCCCCGCAGCAGTGACATTACCTGCTATGCAGTAAATGATGAGCTGAAAGATATTCAGTTAAGATGTTCCTGTCAGAGTTGTTTTAATAAATCAACACTGGAAATTAAACTATTAATTTTTCAAAACATTAAACAGCAAAGGAGCACTAGAAGAGAGCCGAGAGGAATAGGAAATGAGCACCTAAGAAATATTTACCCTTCATGGTAGCCCTTGTATAACATTGCAGATTGAGATTTTACCATTTGTTCTGGAATAATATAGCAAAGGAAGCAGGTTGTTGTACATCTTCTCCAGAGCTGGTCTGAGCGCTGGCTGGGTGAGCAAGTGAACAAAGTTTTAAACTGAATGGGCCAGTTCAAAGGCCCACTTTAATGAAATAGGGAAGAGACTCCCATGTCCTCATCCTACAGAGTAGGGAAGGACAGTCACCAGGGTTGTGTACTCTGGGATCAAACTGACTTGGTTTTGAATGCTGGTGTTGCCATGTATTGGCTGAGCAATCTTAATAAGGTTATTTATTCCTTTTGACCTTTGCTTTCCTCATTTGTAAACCGGTAATAATAAAACTACTTCCTTGATGGGGTTGTTACGCAGATTGAATGAGGTGTGATACAGTGTGTTTATCACTGGACCTGAAAAAACTATTCTACATGATAATTATTTTTATTCTTAGTGTGAGTCCTGAGTGAAATTCTTCTGAATAACATTGTATAGCTAGTAAATACATTGTTCTATGGTGAATTTCTACCTACTGATATAAGAGATCTGGAACGGAATTTAGGAGACTTGTCTGACTTGCTGTGATTAGTAAGAATAATGACAACAGCAATAAAGAAGTTAATACTTACTGGGCCATTATTATGTGTTTAGTCAGTACAACAATCCCATGTAGGTAATGGTAATGCCATTGTTCCTGTCTTAAATATGCGTGAACTGATGTTTACAGACATTTGGCTACTTGCATAAGGTAACACAGCTAGCCAGGGGTAGTGATGGCATTTGAACTTAAGGAACAGAGACTGTGCTTAACCGTGAGATCATACTGCCTTCCCGGTTCTGGAGTTAGCTATCTCTATGACCATGTCTGTACATGGTGCTCATATGCTTGGTTATGTTACACACTAACTCAAGGTGTGTTCTCCTCATACTGGCTATATGCAATGAGTACGTGCACAATCCTATGTACTCCTAGGAAGTTCGTTAACCTGTCTGGTTTTATTTTCTTTGTTCCTAATGGAAAGATGTAAAATATGTGGTCACTGGGGCTCATCTCGGTGAAGGTCTACTGTTACTGTATCAATAATTCAAAAACAATTCCTATTTGGCTTTGGGGAGTTTTAAACATATATTTGATTTTGTGGTTATTTGAGGAACTTCATTCATAGACTAAACCAGAGAAGACATGGCAGTGGGAACAATTGGACCCGGAGGGCTAAGGGAGCTGCCGAGTCTTGCCATTGTCCTCCTCGCCCTGTTCAGTCTCTCCAGGCTCTGAAGAATCCGGTCATAACTCCAGCTCTTGCACTGGACAGCAGGAACGAAAAGTCCCTTTCTCAAATATCCCTACAAGCTGGGCTATGGTTAAGCGAGGGAATTTGATGGCTTTCTTTGCTCTGATGTAACCTGCATGAAATTTTAGTGTAATCGGCGCCAGATTAAAAAGCAGATATTCAGGGAAATTAGGTGTTGTCTACCCAAACTCATTTTAATGAAGCAGTTAATTAAGTAGTTATTTTATGTGCTACCCATCCTTAAAGGCATAATTTGTGTGATGATGTGAATCTACACATATATACAGAGAAACTACATATATATGCAGATATATATATATATATATATATATATATATATGCTCAGTTTATTCAGATAAATTTAGGTACTGGGATATTATTATTGACTCACAAGTATTCCCTCCCATAACGTTTGGCTGCATTCAGTTAAATGTTTTCTATAGGCAAGTTTACTGAAGAAGAGATTAACATGTTCTTCTACTCAATTGAATTCCACCCCTAGATAGGCTTCTTTAATAAATCATTTTTTTTTAAAGATTTTATTTATTTATTTGACAGACAGAGATCCCAAGTAGGCAGAGAGGTAGGCAGAGAGGCAGGCAGAGAGAGAGGAGGAAGCAGGCTCCCTGCTGAGCAGAGAGACCAATGCAGGGCTTGATCCCAGGACCTTGAGATCATGACCTGAGCCGAAGGCAGAGGTGTGAACCCACTGTGCCACTCAGGCACCCCAATAAATCGTTTTTTGAATTTTTTTTCAGTAAATAGGCTCCATGCCCAGCATGGAGCACAAAGTGGGGCTCAATGTGACGACCCTGAGACCAAGACCTGAGCTGAGATCAAGAGTTGGATGCTCAACCCACTGAGCCATCCAGGCGCCTCTTCTTTAATGAATAGTTTGACATCCCCGTTAGAGACATACTGTTAAGGTAAATTTAAAAAATACGCACAGCGTTCTTCCGATCCTTCTGGCCTCCTAGGCTTTTTTTTATAACCCCTCTTAGGTGTAAAATTGCTCTCTATCCCCAAGAAGTTTTCTTGGCTCTGGCTTCCCTGGAACCTTAACCAAGCCTATCAGCCCCTGCAACTCTGCTTATGTAGATCATCAATTTAGCTCCCTTGTGAGCATGAGTACCTGCTTACAATAATGAAAGGTCAGTAATTCCTTTGTCATTTCTAATGTTCCTTATGCCCTAAGAGGACCTCCTGTTACCTCCTCTAGTCATACTGGTTCACTCATTACTCTAACCCTGGCACCGCCCTGCTCCTTCCCGCTTGGGCTGATTCCCTTTGCTGGAAATTCTGCTTCCCTCCACTCATTTCTGCCTTTCACTCTCCCCATTCAAAGCCCCATGCAAATCACACTTCCTCTAACAAGTCTCCCTCAGAACTCCTCTTTTCCGTCTTCCATCGCCTCATAGTTAGAACTACAGCAAATGCATTTGCTGAACTCTAAAATCAGGACACATGCTTTGACAACTCCAAGTATACTTATAGGAACAATGTGATAGATTATTTGAAATCATGATGGTTCTAGAAATTTCAGAGTGCATGTTTGCCTTAATTGTAGCATTCATTACATCTGCCTTGTGTTGGCGTTAATTACGTATTTGTTTGTTTCCTTCCTGAGGCGAGCTAGAATTGTGGCTCACGCATCCCTGGATCACCCCACACCTGTCAGATTCCTTTGTCTATGGCAGGGATTCAGTTTTTTAGGCAGTCATCAACCGTTTTTATTAAGCTCATGTGAGGTGGCTGGCCCTGCGCTAGGTGCTGGGAATGAGATGAGGAACTCGTGGTCATGAAAGAAATCATTATAATACGATGAGTCGTGTGCGTCCTCAGGGTCAAGCTGGAACACTTTAGAGGGGTCCCTAACTCAGACTTGGAAAGCTGGGGTGGGGGTAGCGTCTGGAAGGAAGTGATTTCCAAGCACGGAAGGGAAAGATGAGAAAGATTTTGCCAGGGAATGATGCGGCTTAGGAGCTCACGGTTGAGAGCACGGTAAGTGAAATGGTCCTACAGTGTGAGAGAGTGCCCCGTTGTAGCAATTCATGTTCCAGGCATGTTTGGCATGTAGAGTGCAAAGGGTCAATTGAAAGGATGAGAGTTTGAAAAGAGAAGTGGGTTGCTGGGCCAGGTACTAGGGATAGAGGCTTAAGTGAGAGAACCCTGTTCTCCTAGAATTTATAATGAAGAGGAAAACCCCGAGCAATAATCAATTATGATGCGATATAATGCGTGTGTTGAGTGGAGAGGTGCCATGTACTGTGAGAACACATATTACAGTGCCTCACCCTCCTCAAGACCTGCGAGGTTGGCCGTAAAATGTGAGATTTCACTTGAAAGCTTCTTCACTAAGGGCTGAAGGAATGACGTTCGTAGCATTTAGCAAGTTTGCCTTTTCTCCCACTCTGAATCAGGGCCCGAGACAGAAGCTGGTAAGGAATAAGTGCAAGAAGGCATTTTCTCTCTGCTTTCTTGTCACCGGCTTTCCTGTCTGTGTCTGTGCACAATGGCTGTAATAGAGCGATTGATTACATAAAGCATCAGCTTTTTTTCCTCTTCCAAGTAGAATGCAGTTTCTCATCACTGTATTACTTGGTTTAAGCTTCTTCCCTTTCTTCTGATCAATATTTTAGCTGAGTCTTTCGTAAAATGAAATTTACATTCAGTTGTTTCCTTAGCAACCATCACACATAATCAAATACATCTGCTTTCAGAATCAGTTCCTCTTTTGAAATACCTTGTAGTTACCCAATCTTCTTTTATTAGCAAAATGGCTTTCTAAATGGGCTACAATCTCTTTCAAAACAAAGCATTTTAAGAACCGTATTTAAATAGAAATTTATGTGGGTTTTAAAATACAGATGGGGGAAGTCACTTCACCAAAACTTTTATTCATTTATTTAATAAATCAACCAACAAATTAGTGAATATTTATTAGGACCGATAGGTCCTTTGTTAGTTGCCATGGATTATAAAGATGATAAAGACATGGTCTGTTGCTCTCAGAAATCTTCGAATGTAATAATAGGACAGATATCTATAGCAATAAGGGTTTAAAAATGGCGATGCTCGTTCAGTGTGGGAATATACACATATTAGTGTTTGTTTTAAATGGATTTGCTAAAGCGATCTTTAACCTCTATTGGAGAGAATCTGAGAGATAACTGCTGTCACTTCCTAAAGCTCTCATCCCAGAAGTAAATCCTAAAGATCTGCAAAGTCTTTGGGTCTGGGAGTTCTCACATTGTTGTAGGAATCAGAGGCGGTGGGGAGGGGGGAATCTAAAATTGCCACGAGATACTTTCAAAACTGTGCTCCGGTTCACAGAGGGGTTTCTGGACTTTAATTTTGCAGTTCGATGTGATGTTTTTGCCAAGGAAGATCATGGGAGACTGAAAGAATGTAAAATGTTCAAAGATTACTGTGTTTAAAAAATACAAGAAGCAGGGGGGCGGTGAGGGGGGATGGACCCTTCGCCCTCGTCCAGGTTATGGAGTTTTAAACTACTCTAAGAATTCACATTCATGGGCCCTTAAATCTTTTGTAATCCTGATCAGAATTCTGCTATGCTGGACAGTCCGAATTCTAAATTGCAGGTAAACCTACTTAGGTTTGCGGAATCGCGGAGCTCCCCCTTACCCAGACGACTGTCTGCTAGTACAGGTGCCCATACATGCTTTGTTTTCATTAGCTTGCACTCTCTCATTGCCATTACAGCTAGGCTAATTAGCATGTTTTTCTTACTTTGGTGTAGAGAGCTCTGTGTGGTCTGACCCTCACTTGACTTTCCAACCTCCCTTTGCAAAACAACAAACTCTGTCTTGTATTTTAAGCTCCATGAAGACTAAACTACTTATAGCTCCTCTAACACTTTGTGTTGTTTTGTGGTTCTGAGCCTTCACTTACTGTGCTCTTTGTGCTTAGAATGTCCTTCTGCTGCAACTTTGATTAGTCCATTCATTTCTCAAGGTGTAGCTCAATTACCAATTCTTCTATCCAGCCTTTTTTACGCTTCATTTGTACAAGTGGACTTACATTGCCTCCTTTTCTGTTCCCATAGCTCTTTACACTCCTATCTGGCAGCTGTCTCTCAGAAATTTAAACTTGGTGCACATATTTTTACAGCATTGGCCGGTTTAGTGCCCTCCCCGTGGTCTTCATACATTCTCCACATTAATTCTTTGTGATGGCTCTTGTCTCTCTTTTGGGGTCCAGAGATCCCTGGGTTTTGTTCAGTGCTGAACAAGAAAACCAAACTCTCCTCATTTCACGTTTTCTACAAAACAGTATTCACACCAAATAATTGGTGACATTTTGGAGGTTTATGAAATATTTGGAGAAAGGTGGGGTAGAAAGATGTGTCTAACTGTACAGCAGTGTTTCATCTTGCTAGGCACCTTCGTCACGTTCACCTGTCTTCTGAACTCTGCCCCTCTAACCTGTGATCCTCCAGGCATCTTTTAGCTCTGTGGAAATGTGAGTTGCCATCACTGTCCAACCTTCCCACCTCTGTGAGTGTTTCTTTCATGAAGAGTGGTCCCGTAGGGGCTATTTGCTTCTCTCAACTCCTCTAGAATTTAGGGCAATATTTTTTTCTTAATTTCTTTACACCTTGATCCTATAGCTTTTAAGCTTATATTCAAATGGTTTGCTTTCTTGTTTCTCTCTTCCAGTGTAAGGAGGGAAGGGGTCACATATGTTGTTTTCCTTATTATATCTGTAAAGATTTACTGTAGTGCTTGTCACAGAATAGATCCTCAGTGATGCATGGTGAAATGTCTTTAGGACACATCTTAGAAAGCTTTCCGTTCATGCTCATGCAAATGTGTTCAAGGTTTGTGGGTGTGGTCCCTGGGTTGGTGCTACCTAGATAGTAGTGGCTCTTTTATGCATAATTTCCTTGTGCTTTGCAACAACCGCTATGAAATAGATGAGGTTTATTGTCCCCAATTTGCAATCCAGGAAATTAGGGCGTATGGAGGTTAAGTAACTTGTCCAACGTCACACATTTAAGATGTAGAATAAGTAGTTTTTTGTCTGGACAGTCATATTCTATGAGCCTGTTCTTTGAGTCACATAATGTTGTTTGAGCAGCAAAGGATTAGGTTGTCAGGTACAGATTATAATGGCTCTGTGACTTACAGAAGATGATCTCAAGGGCTAGAATAATCAGAGACGTCTGTGTGAGAGAGGTGCACGTTTTAAGATAAATGGATATCTATTTTTTTATTCACCCCTATTTGGCGAGACTTGTCGGATTGGTGGTCAGCTAAAGCCAAAGCTTTTGGCCCTGGAGGAGTCACCTGACCTTTCTTTCACCTTGTGAATGTTTTCCAAAGGCTGGAATATCTTTGGACTTGGCCTGCTGATACTTGATTACCTGGTTTATTTGAGTTTCATAGAAATGAGAAATGCCTTGGTATTTACAACTGAATAATAAAATTATACTGGTTATCTGCTATCTCTGTTGTGAATTCAATTATCTTGGTTCAGATTTTAGTTCTTAGAAATTTCAAAGCCATTTGTTTTCAGAATTATATGCTACGTCTATAAAAATGCCTATAGTCACAGTCCCCTTTCTCCCACATATTCAGCTAAAGTACTTTATTTATTTTTTAAAGATTTTATTTATTTATTTGTCAGAGAAACTGAGAGAGAACATGAGCCGGGGGGCGTGGGAGGCAAGCAGAGGGGGAAGCAGGCAATGCAGGACTCCATCCCAGGACCCTGGGGTCATGACCTGAGCCAAAGGCAGTCGCTTAACCAACTTAAGCAACCACCCAGGCATCCCCAAAATACTTTAAATTATGACAGCTGTTTTGTAATTATATTTTAAATATGGTATAATGATACCTCCAGATAATATAACCATTGTATACTTAGGAATATGTAAACATTCCTAGATGTAATACAAAGGATAAAGGAAAAATAATTTTTTGTAAAATATGTATTTAAAGATGTAGATTTTCAGGTATTACTACACTAGGAGTTTTAATAAAATAAACATTTCTACCTCCATGTGGAACCACTTTGAATACACCATCTATAAACACAGTATATAGTATGTCATATTGATGACTGAAGTACACTGAGCTGTATTGCCATTGGTGACATCATTGTCTTAACTTAAACAATCTTGCTTAAGTTATGAACAGAACGAAGTACCATCTTATGTTTATATCGTAGTCGTTTTTGGTGAACACTCAGTATATTTTAAAGCCATGCAAGACCATTTGATATAAAATGAAGGTCTGTTCTTGGTTCAGATAATTATAAATGTGTTTTTCATTTAAATAAGTATCTGTCGGGGCATTTAAAGACAATGAGAAACATTTTCATGTCAATTCTTGGTTGTATGGTTGTGTTTAGGAAATGTAGCAACCTTGGCCTTCTTCCAGGTTCCCTTCCCTCTTTAACCAAGTAGGATTGAAGTTGAGAAGAATTACTAGAGTGTAAACCACATAAATATAATAAAGTGTCAACCACGTGTGAAGATAAAATAATTCCAAATTTGTATTCCAGTAATAACATAGCCTCAAAATATATAAAGCAAAAATTAACAGAAACACAAGGGAAATTTGGTAAATCCACATCATAGTGAAAAGTCTTACATACCTCTTGATAAGTAATAGAATAGGAAGATAAATAAATGTCCTAGTGTGCATTTTGGATGCTGTATGAAAATGCCATAAACTGGGTGGCGTATAAACAATACTTAGTTCTTAACATTCTTGAAAGCAAAGGTCAGGGCACTGGGATATCCGGCATTTGGTGAGGGCCCACAGCCTCATAGATCAGCATCTTTTTGCTATAACCTCACTTGGTAGAAGGGGACTAGGGATTTCTTTGGGGTCTCCTTTTTAAGACCACTAATTAAATTCATGAAGACTCTATACTCATAACCCAGTCACCTCCGTAAGCTACTGCTTTGTAATACTATCACATTGGGTGTTAGATTTCAACATGTGTTGTTATTCAGTCCATAGCAAATAATACAGGAAAGGTAAAGAATATTGGACCATGCAGTTAATAATTTGACCCAATAAGACCTATATATAGTGGTTTACTGGAGAGAGCCCATACTGACCGTGAGACTTACATGTCTTTCCATTTCCTCATTCAGTGATCTCGTACTGGTAGTTTGTAAGTGACCATGGTAGAAGTATTTACTCAGTTGATTGGCCAACAATATATATCTGGGTATCTGGTTTTTTTGAGAGTCTTCTACTTCTTCTTTTTAAAGATTTATTTATTTATTTGACACAGAGAGAGAGAGCAGAAGTAGTCAGCGCAGCAGGCAGAGGGAGAGAGAGAAGCAGGCTCTCCAGTGAGCGAAGAGCCTGATGCAGGACTCCGTCCCAGGACCCTGGGATCATGACCTGAGCCTAAGACAGCCGGTTAACCGACTGAGGCACCCAGGTGCCTCCAGACTGTATGTTCTTTATAATTACACATGGATAGCTTTCCACATAATGAATACGTGGATCGTAAAGCAAGTCTAATTAAATTTCAATGAATTCAAATTATATAAACTATGTTGTTTGACCATAGTGGAATCAAGCTAGACATCAGTATCAAACTCATGACCAGTAACTCATGATGTATTTGCAAAATTTGCAGTATCCTTCTGTACATCCCATGAGTCAATAAAATAATTATATGGGAATTAGAAAATATTTTTAATTTAATTACAATGAAAATATATATCAACACTTATGTGATATAGCTTTAGTTAGAGGGATATTCGTAGCCACAAATACATTAGAAAAAAGACAGGGTGAAAAGCAATGAGGTGAACATTCATTTTATGAAGGTAGAAAAAGAGGAGCAAATTAAATTCAGGAAATATGGAAGAAAGAAAATAACAGTAAGGGCAGAAATCAAACGTATTGTAGGGAAACCCAAGAATGCCAACATTTGTTTATTGAAAAAGATTAATAAGATGCAGAAACTTCTACCAACATTGTCTAAGAAAAAAACCAGGGAGAGCACCAATAACCTGTATTAGCTATGGAAAGGTGAACATCCTGTTAGATTTTTATTTTTATTTTTGTTTTAAGTTTTTATTTATTTTTTAAATTTTTATTTTATTATTTTTTTAAAGATTTTATTTATTTATTTGACAGACAGAGATCACAAGTAGGCAGAGAGGCAGGCAGAGAGAGAGGAGGAAGCAGGCTCCCCGCCGAGCAGAGAGCCCGATGCGGGGCTCGATCCCAGGACACTGGGATCATGACCTGAGCCGAAGGCAGAGGCTTTAACCCACTGAGCCACCCAGGTGCCCCAAGTTTTTATTTATTTTTTAAAAGGCCTTTTATTTTCAAGTAATCTCTGTGTCCGGTGTGGAACGAAAACCAACAACCCAAAATGAAGGGTTGCATGTTCTTCCAACTGAGCCATCCAGTTGCCCCCTACCCTCCATAGATTTTTAAATGTAAAAAAAAGATACACATAAATTTATGCCAGTAAATGTAATTCAAAAATTTGGATGTTACGGACAAATTCTTAGGAAAATAGAACTTGCCATTGCTGACAGAAGAAATAGAAAATTATAAATTGTCTTGCACCTATAAATATGTGTGTTTTGTTGTTTACTTATTATTTTGTGCTCTGATTTTTTTTTTCAAATAACACATTTACGATTATATGGAACAACAAATTCCTCACATTTGTCACTTTTAAAGCCTATTAAAAAACCTATTTGTTGCCATTATCAGTAAGAAAGGGCATTTGGACTCTTTCCTAATTTTTATAGTTGTGCAGAGCACTGTCATGAGAATCATAGTACAAATCAGTTTTTCCCTTTGGTTATTTCCTTGGGGTATATTCCCTTTGATGGAATTACTAGGAGAAAAATTATGAATGGTTTCTTTTTTCTTTTCATATATAGGCAAATTACCCTCCTTCAAAACTGAATCCATTTACAGAGCCAGCAGCAAAGTATAAGCATGGCCATTTTCCCAAATTCTCCTTAGTGGCTGAGTTTATAAACTATGTGTGTTTATGTTCGTTTTCTAGATGAGCAGTGGAACTTTTAGGGTATTTTAATTTGTATTCATTTAATTGCTATTGAGACTATCTTTTTCCACATGATGATGTCCTATTTCAATTTCTTTTTACATAAACTGCCTGTTCATCTTCTTTGTTATCAAGTAGAATCTCTGTAGTAGCTTGATATATGTGCATTGATTTTTTTTATTCAAGTCGGATAGGGAGCCTTTATCAGTTACATTTTTCTCATGAATTTTTTCCATTATGATGCTTCCTTTTGATGTTCATTTTATTACATTTTATAGCTCAACAGCCTTTTTATTTTAGGGCATTTGAATACATTTATCTTGTATTTAATGGTGAATTCTATTTCTTAAATGTCAGAAATGGATCTCCCTTCCCACACCTGGAATTCAAAAGCCATTTCATAGTGATCTCCCTGGTTCACTATCCCCAATCTCTTTAAATCCTCACAGTTGGAATCATTTAACCTCTGCTGATACGCTAAGCCTGAACTGGATAAATCCGTTTTCTACTAAGTTAGTTTTTGCTTCATTCCCATAATTGTGCTTGTGCCTTGCGCAGCAGTTCTGGGACAGGGCCTCTGCTCTGATAATCTGCCTGGTGTTCAGATTCTCCCATGACCGGGATTGTGCATTTCCGACTTCTGTCTTTCAGGAAATTTGGCTTCTGATTGTTAAATCCCAAACTAGCAACTGGGGCGGCGGTATCTTCTGCTGCAACCTGGGATGTCAACTGACAATCGTTCCTAGCTCCATTGCTTCTCCCTTTCCTTTTTAAAAAAATTTTTATTTTATTGTATTTTTTAAGCTTTTACTTATTTGACGGGAGGGGGAGAGTTAGAGAGAGAGAGAACGAGCATGATGGGGGGAGGGTGGCAGAGGGAGAGGGACAAACAGACTTCCTTCTGAGTAGGGAGGTCCATGCAGGATAGCAAGACCTTGAGATAATGACCTGAGCCAAAGGCAGACCCTTAACCACATGAGCCACCCAGTTGTCCCTATGTTTCTCTGATTGACTTGTCTACCAGATCACCAGTACCTTACCCTTGCCCTAGATTTCCCTAATGCTTACTGTTTGTCTGGACTGCCATCTGGTCCATATCCTGTGCTGTGCCCCTCCCCGCCCCAAGGTTCTTCAGCTATATGCCTTATCCCAATGTATTGAGTGCCTTCTGTTCTCAGACACTAGTTTCATTTGTCTGACCCCTCCTGACAATTACTTGCAATTTTTAAAATATAATTTAATTTTATAATTTAACAACATATACTGTTGTTAAAGCTTGACTAGTATCTGGAATTTTTTGGAAATGTGTATTGTAAGGCATGGGTCTAAGTTACTTGTTTATTTTACCGTATACATAACCAGATGACCCAACATTCATTAAGGATTCTATTTTTCATTAGCACATCACTTATATTTTTTACATTAATTTTAGTTCTTATAATAATAATCCTAATAATAATTTGAATCTACTTCTGGATACTCTGTCCCTCATTTAGTTGAAAGATCTCATCATTCTGACAACTGTTGCATTACATATTTGTATGTTTGTGTATGCTCATTCTTATTCAGGCTTTCTAATAATAAGAATAAGAAAGGTGTATTTCTCCATTTATTTAAATTTTACACTTTTTACTCATGGGGTCTCACTTTTCTTTTGTGACACAAAATTAATGCACAGACATTTAATGTTTCTGTAACTGTTGTGAATGCTCTCTCATTTCTTTGAGTTATTCATTGTATTTTCTGTATTATGAGTGTATAGGGAAACGTTTAATTTATTTTTGTGGCTTTACTTCACTCCACAACCCTGATGAACTCATTTATTACCTCTGGTAATATTTTGGATGACTTCTTTGGATTTTCTGAGTTTATATTCATGTCATAAGTAAAAAATGCTTTTTAGTGTCTTCCTTTACTAAATATACCTTCAGTTCCTCCCCCCGCCCCTCAGATAACCATGGTCAATATTCTATTAAAAGAGAGTGGCAGGGGCGCCTGGGTGCTCAGTGGGTTAAGGCCTCTGCCTTTGGCTCAGGTCATGATCCCAGGGTCCTGGGATCGAGCCCCCCATGGGGCTCTCTGCTCAGCAGGGAGCCTGCTTCCCCCTTTCTCTCTGCCTGCCTCTCTGCCTGCCTCTCTGCCTAGTTGTGATCTCTGTCTGTCAAATAAATAAATAAAATCTTTAAAAAAAAAAAAGTGGCAATCTGGAATAGAGAAAGAACTAGTGTTTGTGGAGTTCCTTTTTTCAAAACTGTATTTGATTTTAGAGAGAGTAATTCTAGTCCTACTTCTCCATTAATTATATTTTTGATGCTATTTCATAAATGCGCCCTTTTCATTGTTGGGCTAAAAACATTTAATCAAGAAAATGTTGAAAATTAATCCGATTTCTTGGCAGTTACTGAAAGAATAATTTAAAAATATTTTCCAATTAACACATTATAATAGCCTGTATTCATGGAAAAAATAGTAAGTCATAGCTGATAATTTCAAAAATTATATTCTAATGTTCCATATTTTAAGTTACTAAAATTTTGTTTAGGACACACATACACACACACTCAGATACACCTATAGCTTAAATAATGTAATACATATTAATATATCTTACATGTGTATTAAATATAAACACAGTTTTTTTCAGAAGTGAGATCAACCTCGATTTCCTAGAATATTTTCCTTCTTAATTTTTGGAATGAAACCATATTCGCCTTATACCATGACCCAGGTAGCACACCTTTTTCTATGTTTAAACCTCATTTGATGGAATAGAATATGTACTCCAATTAGGGTTGACTCAATTTCTACTGAATCCATGAGTTCCAGGTGACTTAAGAAATTTGTCTTCAACAATTTATTTTTCTGTTACTGGACTGCATGCCTTCTCTATTTCCTGTGCTACTGGTTTTTATTGTGTTTCAGTAGGAATTCATTGTTTTTTTATTTTTTATTTTTTTTTATTTTTTTAATTTTTTTTAGTTAGGGCCAAGTTTATTTGAAAATACTCCAGAGTGCTCAATTTTTCTTTACATGCTAATTAAAAGTATCCTTTATTTTATTTTTTGAGCACTTACTGTGTGCTATTCAGTGATGTGGACATGAAGCATGAAGCAGTGAAAAAGCTACATGAAAAGTCTTTATCCTTATTTATGGCGTTTATATGATGAGAGAGACCTAATGGCAGAAAGCAAATGAATACTGTCATAACTGCTATGAAGGAAGTACATAAAACAGATGCTATAAAAGGTGCTTGGTCATGGGAGTTGGGTGGTCCATTTTAGACTGGGTTTTCTGCTAAGGCCTCTCTGGGGAGGCGGTTTTGAAGTTGAGACCTAAGGAAGAGAGAGCCAGTTAGCTATGGGCCTAGAGGAGTCTCAGCACATAGGAAAGAAAGAGCAAAGACCCTGAGTTGAGATAGAGCCCAGTGTACCTGTGGTTTACATTTTTCATGGTATAATATTTTATTTTTCAATTGCAGTATTTTTTCCCTTCTGAACAGTCATTAGCTTTATTTATTAACATTGATACATTTTTCTTTCTGTATCTTGTTTCCGTCTCATCTTAGTTTTCTCGTTTTTCTTTTGCTATTTTCCCCCCTTTGGGGCAGTATATCTCCTACATTTCTATTTCTAAACAATTGGATTGTTCTTTCTTTAGTGAGCAACAAGGAGTCATTTAACTCAGTGGTTCTCTCTACTTGTCTCAATTGCTAGGAAACTGTCAACTAAATCTGTGACCATGATTTATTGAATTGAAAGATGTAACAGCGTGTCTGATTTAACCTGAATTGGACTGCCCATATGTTTTCTTTTCATTGATTTCCTCACTGTTTTTTGAGCGTTTTGGTCATCAGAACTTACTGTATTATTATTTCAATTGATTATACTTGTTTTATAAACGACTACATTTAATTTCTACCTTTTGCATTAGCTACATTTGTATCCACAACTCCTACTCCTGGAAATAAAATGAAATGCAAAAATGCAAATAGTTACAAGTTTTTTAAGTGATGCTGTTTTAAAATTAAAAGAATTAAGGTAGAAATTGCCCACAGTATAATTCTTCCAATTTAGGATCCAGTTTTGAGAGTTTTGACAATTGTGTACCAATCAAAAAATGATAGGGTTCGTTTCCACTGTCTCCCCCAACTCTTCCATATCTTCTTGTATTCAGTCCTACCTCCCAGCCTCTAACTGATCTGTTTTCCTCAACTCTTGTTTTCCCTTCTCCAGCATGTCATGTAAATGGAATCATACAGTGCTTAGCATTTTTCATTTGCCTTTTTCTTTGGCCTTTTTCAGTTATCCTAATTAATTTGACATTCATCCATCTTGTTACATATCTGTAGGTTCATTCCATTAATTGCTAAGTAAACTGAGATGGCATTAAACCATGTACCACAAATTTATGCACTCGTTGATAGGTTAGTTGGTTATTGCCAGGGTTTTTTTTTTTTTTTTTTTTTTAAAGATTTTTTATTTATTTATTGGACAGACAGAGATCACAAGTAGGCAGAGAGGCAGGCAGAGAGGAGGAAGCAGGCTCCCTGCTGAGCAGAGAGCCCGATGTGGGGCTCGATCCCAGGACCCTGGGATCATGACCTGAGCCGAAGGCAGAGGCTTTAACCCACTGAGCCACCCAGGCGCCCCGACCAGGTTTTGATGATTAAAAATAAATCCTTATACTCACTTGCATGTATTTTTGATTATATAAGTTTCATTTCATTGACTTAAACACCTAGGAGTGGGTGCCTGGGTGGCTCAGTTGGTTAAGTGTCTGCTTTCAGCTCAAGTCATGATCCCAAGGTCCTGGAGAGGGTACCCTGCTTCTCCTTCTGCCTCTGCCCCTCCTTCTGCTCATGCTCACTCTTGCCTTCTGTCTCTCAAAGAAATAAAAAAAATTTTTAAGGAGATTTTATTTATTTATTCGAAGGAGAGTGAGTGAATGAGAGAAAGAGCATGAACAGGGGGCCAGGAGAAGAAGGCTCCCCACTGAGCAGGGAGTTAGATGCTGTGCCTGGTCCCAGGACCCTGGGATCATGACGAGAGCTGAAGGCAGATGCTTAACTGGCTAAGCCACTCAGGTGCCCCTCAACTAAATAAAATCATGAAAGAATATACCTAGGAGAATAGTCTGTGGGTAATATGCAAGTATTTTTTTTGTAAGAAATTGCCAAACTGTTTTCCAAAGTGGCTGAACCATTCTACTTTGCCACCTAGGGGATTTATCTGATTATATTTCTCTTTTTCATATGTCACACATATTGTTCTCCATAAGTTTAATTTCTTTTGTCCAAAGGTTGTTAAAAGGGTTTCACAGCAAAGAAAAGATATGGTTTAATATTTAAAATTAGCTATAGTTGGGGTGCCTGGACGGCTAAGTCATTAAGTGTCAACCTTTGGCTCTGGTCATGATCCCAGGGTTCTGGGATCGAGCCCGGATTTGGGGGTCCGTGCTCGGCGGGATGCCTGTTTCTCCCTCTCCCACTCCCCCTGCTTGTGTTCCCTCTCTCAGCGTCTCTCTATATCAAATAAATAAATAAAATCTTTAAAAAAATAAAATTAGCTATAGTTTTCAAAACAAAAACTAAAAGCGTAGCACAGGTGGGATGGATTTTCATTTCGGTGTCATAAAATGCCACATCCAGTAATTGATTTTATCTTAATCTGACAGTTTTGTTTGGAGCTCATCCTGCTTCTCGTAAGTGATGAGGTCCAATCTCCTTCTATTATGCTTGGACAATTGTCCTTTAGGAAGTAATGGTACATTGAAGATGAATTAAAAATGGTTATTTCTCAGTGGAATAGCATACCGAAAGCCTTTTGTTTCATTTTTCTCTAAGGTTCAATGTACATTTAGTTTATTTATTCTGAAAATTTTTATTGAGTCCTTTCTATTTACAAATAATGGTGCTATGTATGGTGGGAGATCCTAAATGAAGGACTGATACAAACCAAAATCCTGTGGGGTCACTCTGTCCATCTCTTTCTCAGCTTTGCTTTTCCATTTGATATAGAAAAGGCTGTATTATGTGTGCAGCCAGAGCTGTCTTTGAAATGTACCAAACCCACATTCAAACCCTGGCTCTTTTACTCCTAGATTGGTGACCTTGAGAGCAATTTGCTTAAAGTCTGTAAGCCTTGCTTTCTCTTTCTAGAAAATGGCTAAATAATCCTCGCTTGATATCGTGCTATGCGGATTACAATGTAAAATCAAGACTGTATGTAGGGTGGTGGTGGCCTGACACAGTAAGTGCTCGAAATTGGTAGCTTTAAAGAATCATTTCTATGACATTTATAATTCATAATCTAGTGGTAAAGCTAAGACGCGTATTTAAATATTCTAGTATTGTGTTGCTTTACTAGCTTCTGCAGGTGAGAAATGCAACCAGCTCCTCCACGGGGAGCAGGGAGTGACCAAAGTACAGGCAGACTGCTCCCGATTGGTATGTGGCAGGTTTACTGAGCAAGGAAACTTACACAGATGTTTTGTCTTGACTGAGAGACACCTAGATCTTTGTGTCAACCAACCAGCATCTCAGAAGATTATATAGAGGCCATAGTAGAACTCTGTTACCAATGGAGCCCATTTGGGCTCAACACTTTACTCTCGCAAGGCTAGTTCCTTGAAAATGGCTTCTCACTGTGGGAACAGTGGCCAGAGAGTATGTTCCAAGGACAGGGGCAGGGTTGAGGAGTCACCTGTTGCGGTGCAGCTCTTGGATCAATAAGCTCCCTTGGATCAATGAGCTCTTGGATCAGTCTGTGGTAAGATCCCCTCCCTCTAAGACCTTCCCTAACAGTTTGTAGCACTGTTGCAGTTGACTTGCCTTAAATAACCACGAAATGGCTCCTTTGGTGCAAAATGGAATCTGTATTAAATGTAATTGTCTCTTTTATTAAGTTCTTTTATTAAGAACTTTCTAGTCATTTTACTATTGTTAGAGCTTCCTTATTTTAGATGCAGCACGGGATGCTCTTGTGTGTGCGCACACCAGTTAAAATTCTGGAGAGAAACTCCAAAGGCCATTCAATTAAAAAAAAAAAAGTTACGTATATTTGGGCTTTGACAACAGAGTAGCAGGTTCTAGCTAACTCTCTGATGGAGAGGCAGGAGATTTTGCTATTGACAAGTTTTCAAATTTTAAATGGAAAAGTCCCTATTGAAATCATTGACGAAAGGCCAGATGTGCACAGTGTCACAAGCAGAGAAGTGTGAGCTCTCTCAATATGCATGTTTTGACCTTTTTCTCTTGTTTGTTTTGGCATTCCTCCCTGCAGCCCATTAGAACATGGAAGACTTCGGAGAGTTGGGCAAGTTTGGATGGGCTTTCATTTCAAATAGGTCTGATCCAAGACCAGTTTCATTTCTGGATATAGCTTAGTGCCTGTGAGCCCAAGCAACCAATTGTTGTCTCAGTTGGAGGGAATTGTGGTCTGATGTGAGCCACCATAGCTGCGTAAGACCAAGTAGTTGGTGGACGTGAATAAAGAAAATTATTTTATGACAAGGTTAAGTCCGCAGCATTTTATGTCTTGTCATTCCAGAACTTCAGGGTTTCTTTTCTTTCTGATTTTAAGTAATATCTTTCTTTTTAAAATAGATTTTATTTATTTGAGAGAGAGTGTGTGTGTGTGAGAGAGAGAGAGAGAGAGAGAGAGAGAGAGAGAGAGAGAGAATGAGCAGGGAGGGAGGGCGAGTGAGAAGCAGACTCCACAAGGATTAGAGAGCCCGATGTGGTGCTCCATCCCATGACCCCTGGATCTCGACCTGAGCTGAAAGTAGATGCTTAACCAGCTGAACCACCAGGTGACCTAGTTTTGAGTAATAACGTAATTACATTCTTCTTTTTTTAAAATTAAGACATTATACATTGGACCAAAGTCCTCATTGATCTGTAGCCCCTACTACACTCCAGTCTTTCTTCTCATAATGAACTACTTCCATGAGTTTGGTTTTTATTTTTCTAAAATTTTGCCAGGCATGTATGATCACATAATTAGTTTTATTCTAAGTTGTCATCTTATTCATTAATATTTAGGTTGTTTCCAAATTGTCACTGAGAAAGAAAAATAGGGCTACCATGAACAATTTTGTATATGGCACTTACGTACAGCTGCAAGTATTTCTTCCAGGGAAAGGGAGAAGATTGAACTTAGTGTATCTTTGGATGCAAGCAATCTTAACAACAATGTATTATCAAATTACCCTCCAAAGCTCGTTGTGGCATTTTCCCCCAGAACTTAACCAAACCTTAATTAGAGTAAACTTTTTGTTTTTTGCAAATAAAGTGATAAGTAATAGCTGATATTTCTGATTTGTACTTCCCTGATAAGTAATGAGTCGACTATTTCTCATATCTTTTTTCATCATTTGTATTTCTGTTTCTATAAATTGCATGTGCAAATTATTTACCTACTTTTCTTCTGTTTTTTTTTTTTTTTTTAAATGTATGGATTTGTAGGAGTCTTTTGATTATTCTTGGTTCATTTAATCCATTGCAAGTATTTTCTCTTAGTCAGTTACTTGCTTTTAACTTTGGCTTAGTAATTTTTTCCATACCAGTGTTATATTTTGGTATTATCAAATTTGTCACCTTTCTAACCTTTTGTTTTTTTTGTGTGTGTGTGAATTATTTTACAACAATATCTTAAACATTTACCTCTAGCTCATAGAAATTTTTTCTAGTATTTTAATAGACTTTTCATTATTGATTTGTTTTTAACTTAAGGATGTAGTATATTGAGTATTAGTATATATGTGTGCATTTGCTTGTGGATCCACATGTATGTATCTGAGGTTAGGGAAGTTAACCTGGGTCTTCCATCCTTATCTCTGTGTGTGCCTTCTGGTTTATATACCAGAAGCAACAGTGTTTTTTTTCTTCATTTCCATTTGGACCATTGCCACAATCATTCTATGGATTTTCACAAATGTAGAATAAATAGTTCTTCTCTGAAATACCTGGATGAATTAGCAAGTTATCCAAAGTCAGAACAAGCATAAGGTAAAAACTATGCTGTCAGATTTATCTCCAGAATAAGGAATCTAATGGCGCACCTGGGTGGCTCAGTTGGTGAAGTGTGTGCCTGCCGCTCAGCTCGTGATCGCAGGTTATGGGTTCTAGTCCTGCATCCTGCTCCCCGCTTAGCGGGGAGCCTGCTTCTCCTTCTGCCTCTGCTTCTCCCCCTCCCTTGCCTGTGCGTGCTCTCTCTCTCTGGCAAATGAGTAACATCTTTAAAAAAAGAAAAAAGAATAACAAATCTAGCATTTACTGACACTGCATGGAACGTAGTGTACAAGGTATTTGACCATTGTTTTCATAATCCCAACATCTCTACGAGGTTGCTATTCCCTCCATTTTATACATGAGGCAAGTGAGGCTCAGAGTGGTTAAATAAGTTGCTTAAGGTCACATGAATCGTGTGTATCATTCAGCATTTGCCTTAAAATAAAACCAATAGGAGAGGGGCGCCTGGGTGGCTCAGTGGGTTAAGCCGCTGCCTTCAGCTCAGGTCATGATCTCAGGGTCCTGGGATCGGGGTCCGCATCGGGCTCTTTGCTCAGCAGGGAGCCTGCTTCCCTCTCTCCCTCTCCGCCTGCCTCTTTGTCTACTTGTGATCTCTCTCTGTCAGATAAATAAATAAAATCTTAAAAAAAAAAAAACCAATAGGAGATGTGGATATCAATTAATTCATGAATTTTCTCTTAAGGATTTGTCTCATTAGATTGGAGAGGATGGCAAATATGAAATTTGTAGAGCAGACTAGCAAGGTTGACACTCAGGCAGGAGTTGGTACTGAAGTCCTGTGGACACAATTTCTTCCTATTCAGGAAACCACAATTTTGGCTCTTAAGGCCTTTTAATGATTAGAGAAAACCCGCCCACATTGTCAGTGATAATCTGTGCCACTTAAAGTCCACTGATTGTAGACCGGGTGAGTACATAGCCCAACCAGGTTGATCCAGAATTGACCATCACCGGAACTATATAGTCAAAATGGAATGTGAATCCTTCTATGGACTGGCTGTTAAGCCTCAATGAACAGTCGGATCCTGCCTTTTTTCTCTGGAGTTTTTGCCTTGCAAAGATATATGCTATATCTATATCTATATAATTTTAATTAATCAATCTGTAAAATCAACCCCCATATAACTGATTTGTTTTACTTCCTAAAACCAGCCTTTGCTTTTGGATCTCCATTGTTCCACCTGATTGCCTCTTTGGCCTAATGCTTCATTGAATACCCAGAATGTTGGAATTTTTGTTACTTTTCACTGCCCTAACTCTCCTTCCTCTTAGAAATAGTCGGTTTTGGATCTCTTTATGCCTGTCTTTCAAATGTAGTATGACCTGATATTGTTTCCTAGTTCAGATGTTTTGCTTTTCTTGTTCCTCAATTCCAGGACCCAGGATTTCTTAGAGTCTCCTGTCATCTTCTAACTCAGATGCCAGTTCAGGGTCTTCAGGATATCATGGTGGAAATCCGTGATCATGGTCCAGTATAGAAGGCCCCACTTAGTCTTGAGGGGTATATTCCTAGACCTTCAGTGTATCCCTTCAAGGGCAGATAGTGCTGAGGCCATATAAACTACATTTTTTTCCTATATACGTACATACATACCAATTATAAAGTTTAATTTATAAATAAGAGTAAGATTATCAACAATAAAATAGAACAGTTATAACAATACACTGTAATGCAAATTAATTTGAATGTGGTCAGAGTCTTTCAACATATTTTATTGTCATGGGGATGTGGGATGATAAAATGCCCATGTGATGAGATGAAGTGAGGTGAGTGACATAGGCCTTGTGACATTATGTTAGGCTATTGTTGTCCTTTTTTTTTTTTTTTTTTCCCTTCAAAGATTTTGTTTATTTGAGAGGGAGAATGAGTCGTGGGGAAGGGCAGAGGAAGAGAGAAGCTGACTCTTTGCTGAGACGGGGCTCTATCCCAGAACCCAGAGATCATGACCCCAGCCACTGAGCCACCCACATGCCCCTACTGATTTACTTCTGATAGTCAGAAGGAGGGTACCTGAAACCAGAGAAAGGAAAACTGAAGGGAAGAGGGCACTGCTGAATTTACAAGTTAGAGATTGGTCTGAATCTGGATCTGTATTGACCCGATGGCTTTCCTGGACTTGGGCTTATTGCCCTAGATGTTGTTTAATAAACATCTGACACAAGCTTGTCTTATGATAATCATCTTTCTACTAAAATGTAAACACAGGGGGGTAGCAGCTTAATTGAAAGGTCTGTTGGTTGGATTCCAATTAATTGATATTTTATGGTATTTGCATGATAATGTAATAGTCATCTTGGCTCGATCTTATTTAATATCTGTTAAAAGCATCGCTGCAAAGTGAATGACAATAAATGACAAGGCAGCCCAGTGCCAGTCATTAACCCATAGGAATTAATGCGAATGTAAAGAAGCATGGTGGCAAATTAAAGTTCCTACTTTAAAAAAAAAAAAGTTCCTACTCACTCAAATAGAGTGTAGTTTATTTCAAGTAGTATTACTTTCTCTACATATTATTTGCACTTAGTCTTTTGATGTCAGTAAATATTCTTTGCTGAGTTCTAAGAAATTGGTGAGGAATTCTGCACCCATAAGCCTTGCTTTAGCTGTGCGGGCTCCTTGTTTCCATTGAACGTGATGTGATACCGTTGGATTTGTGGTTACTCCTATATTACAATTGATAAAGGCATTCTTCCTTAAAAAGGAATAGGGAAAAGTAAATCCTTCCCAGAGGACAAGTTTGTAGTGCTTAGTTGTGAAAAGGACTATTCTCAGATAACAGCTCATATAAGTTGGGCCTAGCGTTGCTTAGTTGTGAAAAGGACTATTCTCAGATAACAGCTCATATAAGTTGGGCCTAGCGTTTTATTACTCTTTATTACTGTTCCTTGAAGCTTTCCTGGAATTAGTGTTGCCCATCAGATCATTCCCTAGATCTGAGTTATCCCTTCCATTGCTTTGAAATATTCGCGAGTTTTAAGAGCCTGTTTATAATTCAGTCATTCAGCAGGTAGGCCTACTTTGTGCCCTCATAGCCGTTACTATGTGCCATGCACTGTTCTAAGTTAAAAACCAGCAAAGGAAACTCTAAGAATCTATCTCTGCTCCGGGTATCACAGACAGGTTCAAGCTTACCTTTGCCTTCTTGCTAAGGCTGTTGCTTCAGCTTTGATATATCTGACTTCCTGAGCTCTCAGTTTCTTCCTAGTTTGTTGCTGAAGCCCTGTCTTATACTGATGTGCAGTGGAGTCAGAATCCAGGATTGCCATCCTTATTCTGCCAGTTTCCCTAAAGAATTTACATTATTTCCTTTCATTCCCCTTCCCTGAGGTTTTACACAGTCAGAGTTTCAAGGAAGCCTTTATGTAGTGTAAGGACCTATTTAGAAATGGTCCCTGCTCCCCTTCCCCAGGGGATTTACTTGGAGACAAGTCCAGGAAACCAGCTACAGGTAACAAAGCCCAGATACAAAGGTGGGTCAGGCCAGGTGGAGACATCTGATCAGTGGGGGGATGCATACTGTCTCCCTGGTTACCAAGGAGTATGGGACAGCCTTTTGGGTGCCAATCCCAATCAAGGTGTAATAGGCTGGTTCAAATGTCTATTAGGGTAAATTGTAATTCAATTGGTCACCTAGCATCACTGTGGAGTTTTCTGTGTGTGTTACAATCTCATTGGCCACCTGTGCGTGGCCAGGCCTGACCACATGGCCTTTGCCCTTAAAAGCTTGTCTGTGAAACAAAGAAAGGTTGCCCTCTCTTGCAAGAGGTGCGTCCCCAAACGTTCGGTTAGATTCTTGATGCTTGGCGGGAAATAAAGCTTTGCTTGACCTTCGCTTTGTATCAGTCTCCCTCCTTTAATCACGGACCCATTATTGGGGCATAACAGTAGGAGAGTCGGGAATGGTAAAATCCTGGACTCTGGAAACTCCTAAATTTTGGTTGTGTCACTATTGGCTGTTTGACCTTGGGCAAGTTAATTTTTATGAGCATTAGTTTACTCATCAGTAAAATGAGGAAAACATCAATCCCATTAGAGATTCCATGTGAGGAATTTCGATGTTATTTTGCTAGCAAGATGTCTAGAATATAGTACTCTACAAATGTCTGTTGTGTTGTTAATGAATATATCCTAGAAAACAATACTGATAAGGGGCTGGGAAATTCAGACAGCATGGGGTACTATACATGCCAGTTAATGTAGTCAGTCTTCCCTTTGATCATTTCTCCTATTTCGCACCAATTTCTGGATTTTCTGGTCTTCACATTCATCTATCATCTGGAGGTAGCTTGGGTTTCCTTTATCCTGTTATGGTACCTTTTTTTTTTTTTTTAAGATTTTTATTTATTTATTTGACAGAGAGATCACAAGTAGGCAGAGAGGCAGGCAGAGAGAGAGGAGGAAGCAGGCTCCCCGCCAAGCAGAGAGCCCGATGTGGGGCTCGATCCCAGGACTCTGAGATCATGACCTGAGCCAAAGGCAGCGGCTTAACCCACTGAGCCACCCAGGCGCCCATCCTGTTATGGTATCTTGATGCAAAACGATGCAGGTACTGAGTTGTTCAAATAAGTTATGCAGCATCCCAAGAGAAGCTTAGTGTCCCAGGAAGTCTTTGGCAATATCTGGTTTTTGGAATATGAGTGCTTTCAATGAGATGAAGGAATGGGAAGTAGGGATGGGTGGCAGTTTGTCTCATTCTGTTGCGGAACCTGGACTGGATCCTGGCGGAAGAACCAAGCGACACTTGGAGACTTTGGAAGATTGGAGGTTTATTTAATTAACACCAGTGGGCTCAGAGGAGGTTGTTCTCCAAAGGTCTGAGCCCGGAGCACAAGCAAGGAGGGGGATTTATACCCTTCTACTTCCGCATACTTGGTACTTTTGTTGCAAGCCGGAAAGGGGTAGGAGAGAACCCAGAACGGCTTTGAGACAGAGACTGGAATTTCCTTGCTGATTTCGTCAGCCATATTAGAGTACAGTTTTTCCCTATGAATTCGAGTTTTATAGGGTCTTTTGCATAGTTTCTGCTTAGGTGGAGAACTAAGTTTGCTTGATTAGGTAAATTCTAGTTGATTACTATTTTTGACCATCGTGATTTAAAGTCATGGGATGATCGAATCATTGAGAACCATAAAAGAAATGAAGAGATTGAATTCTCATTATTTGTCAGTTACTAGTTTATATGATTTCAGATTTGACATTCAGGAATAATTCGGGTTATTTGGTTTAGAGAACAGGAAGATTCAGTTGGGAAATGATAGATGGATTTCAACATGTAACTTCTAGTAAGTGGTCTCAAGATATAAAAGCTAGGACCAATTGATAGAAGCTAAGGAAATAGAGATTTTTATTTAATATGCAAAAGTTGTTTTAAAAAAGGAAATAAATATCCCTCTCAAGGAGCTTCCCATAACTGAGATTTTCAAGTACCTGGAAGGTTTTTTTTTTTTTTTTTTTAAAGTAAACTCTATGCCCATATGGTTCTTGAACTTAGTACCCTGAGATAAAGAGTTGTATGCTCAACCTACTGAGTCAGCGAGGCATCTGGAAGGATTTTTGTAGAGCGAGTTCAAATATCTGATGGAGAATTAGGTAATAATTAGGGGAGGTGTGTAACAAGGTGTAACAAGACCCTTAGGGCACATTTCAATCATGATATTCCATTTTTAGTTATTTCCTTTCTATGGTCCATCATTACTCTGTCCAAAATCAGAAGCATGAATTACATGGTTGTGTGGTTGCTTTCTGCCTTGAATAGTCTATAGTTTGTCTAATAAGCAATGTGTGGAGGAGGTACAAATTGGATTTCTTTTGTATTGCTCTCTTCGCAGGCTTCCTTTTTTGGGTAATGAAATAAGTCAGTAGACAAATATGGTAAAAGATTCCCAGTTCCCTCTGCTTGGCATCTTCCTGGTCCTACCAACCCTTCAGCACTTTAAGTCTCCAATAAGAAGTATTTTTAACTTTTCTTTAGCCTATGGTAATTCACGAGTTTTGCCTGTTACAGAGTTACTGTTACTATGGTTATTTGTTCATACCAGCATCATAGAAATACTGAAAGGAAAGTATTCTTCAATTTCTTATGTTTTCCCTTGAATGAAATTATTATTAGTTATGTTTATTCATCATCGCAATCTATTTAACTCTATGGGAATTTTATCAAGAGGGAGAATAAGCTGCCACATTTACAATCTATAAGACGTACTCATTAGTAATGGCCTCTTTGCAGTGATCTGGCATGTGGAAGGGAACATTTTGGAATAAGGAAAAGAAAGGAGAGACTTATAACTTGTATTATTTCTGTGGGTCGTCCTCAGGGTTTGTATTGTAGATAAAGACTAGCTGATTATTGTGAGGGATCCATTAAATGAATATGTGGGACTTGTAGTTCAAAATAGAAGAAATGAGTGCCATTAAAAAGTACTAAAATAAAGCTTCTCCCCTTCTTTGTGCCTTGTTGTCTATCAGAGTCCATGTTTCTTTCTCTCTCTGTCTCTATCTCATTATTATAATTTTTTTTTTACTATTTAATACAATCTAAGTAAAGATCAATGAAAACTTTGTTATTAACATGGATTTTACCACTTATCCTTGTTCAATGCCAAATTCAAATTCAGATTTTATTGCTGATGCATGCGTATGTATTTCACTCTTAACAGAATAGCTAATACTTGCACAGAACTAAGTCAACTTTTTATTTCTTGATCAATTCATATTCTATCAAGAGTGTGGACCATGAGCTTCTTGATGAGTAAGGAAGGATTGAAAAGAAACCATGGGGTGTCCTATCTTTTCCTTTCTTTCTCTCTGATCATTTTCAATATGAATGGTTAACCTGTGGAGGTAGCCCAAATAAGATAGAATGTGATCGGAATTCTTGTTGTTCATGTTTCTTCCAATGCCATTGCCTACTTTCTGTATTCAAATCAGACACTAACAGTGCCTGGCTCGCTCGTGGGTAGAGCCTAGGGCTCTGGATCTCAGGGTTGTGAGTTCAAACCCCATGATGGTTGTGTTGTAGAGATCGCTTTAAAATAAAATCTTTAATAACCGAAAAAGTAGACACTATTGTCTTGACATGGAGAACTGAGTTGCTTTTTGCTGGTTTTTGTATTTTATTCCAATGCTATGATTCAATATGGACTCTGCCTTTTACTTAATATTATGTTTCTAAGTATCATCCATATGTTTGTTTTTACTTGTAGTTTCTTCATTCTTTTAGCTATTTAGCATTTCATTGTGTGAATATACTGTAATTTATACATTCTGTTCTCAATGGGCATCTGCATGCTTTCCAGATTCTGGAGTCGGGAGAGAATGAATATGCTGGCATTTGTTAGGAAGTGACTAGGGAAACTCAATCATGAAGTGGTAAGGGCCTGAAAGCATATTATTATACAGGAAAACAGCAAGGAGAACATAAGTCTTAATCATGTATTACCTCCATTGTTACAGAATTTGCATGGAGAAGTTGGCATTATGATTTTAAGCTGGATTTGGTGGTTCAGAGAAAAGTTGCCAGCTGCCTCTGCCAGCATTGATGATCATCGGCCACACCTAACAGAATGAATAGTGTTCTTTGCCCCTTCTGTTTCCACAGAGTGGATATGGGGGGTGGAAATGAAAGAGGAGGAAGAGGTATTGTTGTTCTCAGCTGTGTCGTCCGGGACCATTTGAGACCATGGAAGTATCCAAAGAGGTTTTATTCTTGTAATTTGGTGTTTTCTCATAAGATGGAACCTTCAATTTTATTGTGCTTTTCAGAACATCTTTTTATTTTTTTGCAGAATTTTTACTAATAATTCCAGATATTCTCATAAGAATGTCCAGACATGACACCTGAAGGTGTAAATAGGAAATTTTCCACCTTGACTAAATAATATTTATACTTTTTTTTTTCTTGGTAATGAGTAGTACTATGTCATGACTTCTTCCTTCTGCAAACACAGGTTTACCCAGTAGCCAGAAGAATTGGGAGGAGCAAGCGTGTATTTGGTTATCTCACCTGCCATTTTTATTTTTATGCAGATGAATAAGAGATGAGGATTTCCCACTGACTCTTGCTAGCTAATTGTTCCCTTCCCTTTGTCAGTAATGCCTTTCTCCCTTGTGTACCTGGTGAACCAATGCTTAGTGTTATCTCGTGAGTAAAGTTTTCTCTGACCATATCAGCCAGATTAATCTCTTATTCTGTAGCATTTTGAGGACTCAAATCTATTATGAAATTCATTATCATGTAGTTAAGCTTGTGGAGTTCAGATCCTTCCTTATGTTGTGTTCACGAAAGCATTCAGAAAAGTTTTGGCCCACTAGAGTTCTATTGTTTGTGTGATTAAGAACTTCTGGGAAGGGGCACCTGGGTGGCTCGGTGGGTTAGGCCGCTGCCTTCGGCTCAGGTCATGATCCCAGGTCCTGGGTTCGAGCCCCACATTGGGCTTTCTGCTCAGCAGGGAGCCTGCTTCCTCCTCTCTCTCTGCCTGCCTCTCTGCTTACTTGTGATTTCTCTCTGTCAAATAAATAAATAAAATCTTTAAAAAAAAAAAAAAAAGAACTTCTGGGAAATAGTTTATCATAGAAGTCAAAAGAACGTAGGTGATAAAGTGATTTCCTCAAGCGTAGGAACTTAGGGGGTACATATTTAATGTACTAGCATTTTTACTCCGGTCTTATTACATGTCTGAAATAAGTGTGACTAGAATGCTGAAAAACTGTCCTTTTCTGTAATGGAATGAGTTCATGAAGGTTTAACGCATAAACAGCATTGTTGGTAATTGTGCCCTTTTTAAAAAAAAAGATTTATTTATTTAATGAGAGAGAGAGAGAGAGCACACCAGTGGGGGGAAGGACAGAGGGAGAGACACTCCATCAGGTTCCCCGTTGTTCATGGAGCCTCTCATGGGGCTCGGTCACAAGACCCTGAGATCATGACTTGAGCCAAAAACCAAGAGTGGGACATTCAACCGGCTGAGGGCCACCCCCCCTTGTCCCCCCCGCCCATGCAGTAGTGCTTTTCACGTATCTTTGGTGTGGCGTATAGCTGTCCGCGGTATAAACATTACTGCCACATCTGTGGCACAGATCTTGGTGAGGAGGAGTGGTATCTCTGGTGGACATCAGTTATGTGACTGCCGCTTTTGGCTCTGGCCACAATCAGGCATTGTGTTGCCGAGCTGAAGTAGGATAGAAGAAAATGTTAGAGACCACATGGTAGTTGAGAATACCAGACTTCAGAGTCATTTGAAATTGCCAGCAAGGGTCCAGAACTCTTTGAGTGGAACTTTAGGGAAAACAGAATCCCGTGTGGAGTTGTGCAAAGGACATGCCGATGGAATCAGAGAAACATATGAGATGATAAAATAAGTTTTATCTTGTTGGGTTTTTTTGTTTGTTTGTATTTGTCTTTCATTTTTTTAAAGCTATGTGCCTTCCCATTCTGGGTTTGGAGTTGTTCATGATGAATGAATAAATTGTATTATTTGTTCATAGTGCTTCTTTTCATTATTACCCCATGTGGGACTGCATATGGGCACAATCTGTTTGCTTTCACTCTTGATTTTAGGCCTTGGTCATATGATTTTGGCCAAGAGGACATGAGGAGATATGACAGCCTAACAGGAATGGGACAAGACCTAAAGAGGCATCCTACGTCACCGCATACCCCTCTTTCCTCCTTCACACTAAGTCCGAGGATGAAGACTGGAGGGGATCTGGACCTGTCGTGAAGTGTAGAATCGAGTCTAGAATTTAGCCCAACTGCCGTGAGTGAAGTGCAGGTAAGCCACTGACTCATGACTGTGAAAAATAAACATTTACTAGAAGGTGCTCTGATTTCGTACATGCTGCTGTGGAATCGTTCCAACAGAAACGTTCCAGGTACAGCTCATATCTTAGACATTTTGCGTCAATAAGTCCTACCTCCAGTGCCTGGCATGCGGAGGCTTCGCAAAGCATTGCCGTATGAATGAAGTCAGGTTTTTATGATGGTTGTTCTGGTGCTATTGCTTTACCTACTAAAGTCGTATCAGTTGGTAGAGCAAGGAGGCAAAGACAGCATTTAGGGACTTATTTTCTTGATCTCAAAACTGAAACTGAGGTCACAATAATACATATGCACCTTTCCACACATGGAGGTCAGGTTGGAGGAATAAAATGGAGATTTAATCCAGAGCCACATTCCTACCAGAAAAGTACTGTGCATGTCTTGCTGCTGTGCTCTCTCTGCAGAGGAATATGGGCTCAGAATATCCAAACGGTCCTCGCCATTTTATCCTCCTCGTGTGTGTTCTTTGACTAGCTCTTGCAACACCGAGGGCTTGGAATTTGGAACCCGGGAAGTGTTTTGTAGAAGAGGATAGTGATAGGGTTTGGGGTTGGTGGGAAGCAAAGAGAAAGTGAAGAGGTGGTTTGAAAACAGTGGTGACACTGAAGAAAAATTTGTCAACGTGGAGGGATAGGAATTACACATGAGAGTATGTGCGCCCTTTGAGGATTTGGAACTCAGAGTGTTCTCGGGGCAAAAAGAGAGCTGGAGTTTTACAATAAGAGACCGATGCAGGAAAGCAGATGGTCTTGTGGCTGAGAAGAGGGCGGCCCTAAACAATATGGGGTATCCAACCCACGTGGGTGTCTTGGTTGACCTACCAATAAATAACTAGGCTTTTTCCTGTGATTTTGGTAATGCTAACAGCTATTTAGTTTTTGGGGAAAATTCTACATATTCGTTTTGTTGTTGTTCTGAGTAATTGTTCTTAAAAATGAAAACAACAACCGAAACCCAAAAAAACACCACCATTTTCAGCATCTGCATCAGCATCTGCATCAGCATCTGCTGCGGTGATCCTAGGGAGGAGTCCTTCCTTCCAGTGTTGAAAGAGAATTTGGGACTCATACAAATATTGATTTTCTCGCTAGGGTACAGCTTGAAATTAGGTCTGATTAGCCTTTTGATTGCTTTAAAAAATATACAGCGTTTTATTTTCCTCTTATGTCTTTGAGACGAAGAGACTAGGAATGAAAAATCGTGCCATGAGTAATAGAAGATATTATCTTTATTGTAGGATTTCTAAAATGAAATAATCATTTGCCTGTCAGATTGCTTTGTGGGGTGCCCAAAAGCAGGTCCTTTCAAGATTAATTTTTGCCCCTTTTTGCTTAATCACAGGACTTGGAACATGGTTATTTTTGTATGAAAAACAATTTTATTGTATTTAGCGATGTTCACAAGCAAAATGTGTATTAATGAGATTTTGATTTTTTGTATTTCTAATCAATAATACTTGAATCATAAGAAAGGAGTCAGATGTTAGCTATCTTGGGCTTAGTTATTTCTTGAAACGGCAATTAGTGATGTTTTGTTGTGAATGCATTTCGATCAAAGGATATGAAATCTTAATGTTCAGTGATAAATATCTTCTCGTTGACAGCTAAGGTTTGAATATCTTGGCACAGTAGGTTTTTGAATGATATTTAAGAGATAGGCAAGTATTCAGGGCTTTTTTCAAGTAAATTCTGTTTTTTCCGTGTGAAACACACGAGGGCATTTTTGATAACAATTTTTTTGATACTCTGATTTAGCTACTTTTAAAGGTTTGAGAAACTAGGGTGGGTTGTTTGGTTTTCTTTCTTTTTCCTCTTCCCACCCCCAACACCATCATTTCTCCCTTCCTTTCCTTTTTCCCCTTTGCAATTCTGGGGTTTCTCAGGGGCCTGGGTGTCTCAGTGGGTTGACTGTCTGCCTTAAGCTCAGGTCATGATCCCAGGGTCCTGGGATGGAGTCCCACATTAGGCTCCAAGCTCAGGAAGGTGCCTGCTTCTCCCTCTGCCTCTCCCCTGCTTGTGCTCTGTCTCCCCCCCCCCCCTCAAATGAATAAATAAAATCTTAAAAAATAAATGAAGTCTGGTGGTTCTCTATACTAATATTTGAGTCTTCTTGTTGGTTGTTCACAAACTCCTTCTCAATTAGTTCCCTAAACCTTAGTATACCATGAGCCTTCTCATTGCTTATTTTAGTCTTGATTTTGATTCTGAAGAGAATGCTTTTTAAAAAGATAAGCTTGAATTTAATCAAATGTATATGTTCATATATATCTTATAAAACAGAAGAATAAAGAGATCAGATACTGTTGTGTCTGCCATCTTAAAATAGACCCAACTTAAGAAAAGGCAGATTTGTAAATTTAATTGGGATTTGCTTTGCAATAAAATTAATCACTTTAGAAAATAATTTATACTAGCATTCATAAAATCAAAGAATCATAAAGTTTGAAAGGGCCTTAAAAGATACTACCTCCAACTTGCAGTGAGTGAATTGCCTTATTAAATTCCTTCTAAGTGTGGGGTGCCTGGGTGGCTCAGTGGGTGAAGCCTCTGCCTTCAGCTCAGGTCTTGATCCCGGGGTCCTGGGATTGAGCCCCACATCAGGCTCTCCGCTTGGCGGGGAGCCTGCTTACTCCTCTCTCTCTCTCTCTGCCTGCCTCTCTGCCTACTTGTGACCTCTGTCTGTGAAATAAATAAATAAAATCTTTAAAAAAAAAAAAAGTATGTCTATCCTTGGATGT